>NW_006293699.1:838008-838761 GCF_000327345.1 Myotis davidii
CCCTCTTGCTTTCTGATTAAAAAACGTTTTGAGTTCATCATGAAGCTCAAAAACACGTTTTAAAATTTTTCCTCTCGACAACCATCAGTGTGAAATAGCAGAGCATTGTTCAGCGCATCCAACTCGTTGCACAGTTGCGAAAATAGTCAACTGTTTAAAGTGCTCACCTTTACAAAATTGACACAACTTATGACGCTTTTCATTACTTCTTGTAACTCTTGTGGCAGCGTCTTCGTTGCTAATATTTGCCAATGAATCATACAGTGAGTTCTGATGACTTTTGGTGACTCATTCAGTACCAAATGTTGAAATCCAGATCGACATCCTAGCATAGCTGGAGCACCATCTGTGCCAACACCACAAACCTTTTCCCAAGAGATCTTATCCTCTTTCAGAAATGAGCCAACTGTGTCAAATACATCACGTGCGGTAGTTGTCATTTCAAAAAGTTTGCAAAAAAGAAACTCATATTTAAAGTTGCCATCATTAATATACCTCACGTAAACCAGTAGCTGAACAGTTTGCAACATCTGTAGATTCATCAAGCTAGATACTAAATATTGGAAGTGGAGCAGATTTAATTTCCTGGATTACCTGATCAAGAATATCATCAGACATGTCATCTATTCTTCTGCGGACAGTGTCGTTAGATAAGGAAATTGCACTCAATTTCATAACAATTTTGTCTCCGATCATAACTCGAACAATGTCGTTGGCCACTGGCAACAGTAAATCCTAAGAAATGGGGAGAGG
>NW_006293699.1:838829-850899 GCF_000327345.1 Myotis davidii
AAAACCATACTGTAAAAAATTCTCACTATATTTTCTTTTCTTAACGTGCTTCTCTACACGATCCATTGTCATGAGATGGTTTGCTAATGAAAATAATATATAACAATAGCGTTAATAATACAAAAGATGATACATGGCATAGTTCAGTCAATACAGTTCATTAAAATTTCCTATGATTTACCATTCTTAGTGTTGTTGCTTTTTACATACCTGTTACTATCACACGGGGCAGTATTCACATCAACCACAGCTGAATATAAAAAGACCGATCAGCATCCAGATTAAGTTCCCATGGTACAGATATTTTTTTTTTTTGCAGTAGTTGATGATTTTACAGTACATGATTTTACATTTACCCAGTAATTATAATTCATGAAGTGTCATTTTACCTCCAATACTGCTGCTTTCAACACAGCAGCTGCTTTCTACACAGTAGCCTCTCTCTACACGTGTGTGACTGGCCTGCATATGTACCTTATGGCGCAAACCCTGTCACATACACCTGTATTTGTATGGGGTGTATGTGATGGGGTTGGCCCAATGATATCATCACGCTGGGTACTCGTATGTGGGCGTATCTGCATGTGGGCGGACACGCCTGGGGATGGATAGAGGAGCGGTGTCTCAGTTCCTAAGACCATCGAAAATATGTGTTTTCCGATGGTCTTAGGCAACCCCTGTGAAGGGTTGTTTGACCCCCAAAGGGGTCGCGACCCACAGGTTGCGAACCGCTGCTCTAGGGGGCCTCATCTGAGTGGAATCATGCAGCACTCACCTTTCTGTGTCTGGCTGATGTCATGTGGCTTGTCCTCCAGGCTCCGCTGCGTTCTGGCCTGTGACAGGACCACCTCCGTTTGCAGGCTGAATAACATCCCCCTGATGATCAGACTGCATTTTGCTTATCCATTCAATTCTCGGTGGATGCTTGAACACAGCGTTAATTTAACAAATGATGTTTTGAGCCAGTGATGTAGCAGACACAGCATCTGACGAGGCACAAAGCAGTAATGACCAAAAATGGTGGCAGTTTCTTTCTGGCTCATGAAGACACCAATGAATAGACGTTTTAAAAGTTCTATATCCTCCACACGTTTTAATAAAACCTTTGGGTACGTGATTTTAAAAAGCAGAGTCACAGAGGTACTCATGGGAAAGCTTGTAAACCCCAAAACACAGGTAAATCTTTGAGGGCCTCCTCCGGTAAGTGTGCATGACAGCCAGGAGACAGCACGCTTTTCACTTGGGGTCCAGCCTGCGATAGGAATGGCTGCCCCGGGGTTCTCTGTGCTCCGTGGCTACGCAGCAGGAGCCCCTGGTTTCTGTGCTGGTCCCGGGAGCGGATCCCAGGCACCAGCCGCAGGGCCGGAGGATGCTGTGTGCCCCGTTCACCTGCACTCTGCTGGTACTTTCCCTTCTCGCTGCTACAGACTCTTTACTCTGCATACGTCTCATTACATTGCATTTTTCAAACACTGCACAGTGTATCACTGCAACCTGGGATGCCTTCGCTTTAAAAAAACTTTTTTAAACTGATTTTTAGAGAGAGGGGTAGAAAGAGAGAAACATCAATGAGAGAAACATTGTTGACAGGCTGCCTCCTGAATGCCCCTTCCTGGGGATTGAGTCCGAAACAGGCATGTGTCCTGACAGGGAATCGAACCAGTGACCTCCTGGTGCATGGATCGACACTTGACCACTGAGCCACACCAGTCAGGCAAGGGGTGTGTGTTCTTTACCACGAGTGGTCATCCTGCAGATGTGGGGATATGTCAAAAGTGACCTGCCTTTCACCTCAGGCAGATGGAGCCTGGGACAATCCCTGGTTACAGCGGCACTCGGCAAAACTTGCAAAGATGCCAATCTCTGGTCATTATACACACACACACACACACACACACACACACACACACACACACACACATCTGGTGCTGAATTGTTCTAGGTCTCCCTCTTGTGGGCCATCTGTGAAATAAAACACGCCCATTGTCTTAAATAGATACAATGAAGAATTATAAGTAATCAACTGATGTCTTTGAATCCTATGACTTGAATAGGACTTTACATTCTTTCTATTATTAAATATTACACACTTATGAAAAGCATCTAGAGAATGATATAAAAATGACCACACGGTCACATACCAGCTTTATCCAATCTTAACGTTTGGCCCCATATTTACTTTAGATCTTTTAAAAACTGAAGGAGATCCCATTGAGGGCCCTTGTGCAGCTCCCTTCCTGCCTCTCCCCTCCCCAAGGCAACCATTATTCTGACTTTGTACTTGTCACTCCCATATGCATTGTTATGGTGTTCCGCATGTGCGGGTACCAATGCACCACAAACCGCGGGGCTGCGTGTTTCAGACTTTCTGAAAATGTTGGGTGCATCTCTCACAACTGCTCCTCTCCCCGAGAAGCGTCTCCTGGGGGCGCCCATTCGTTCATGCTCCTATTCTGTGTCCCATGGATCGAATGAAAACCCTCTGCATGAGCCATTCTCTCATTCTGGGCTGTGGACATGGTTTTGCATTTTCTCGAAGCGAACGTGTGAACATTCTTCCCCTGGCATCTGCAGGAGGGCATCCCCGGGGCACACCCTATGGAAGGCTGCCGGGTCATCATGTGTGGCTTCTCCCACTTCCCCACTATTGCCAAGTCACTCACAAAAGGATTGGGCTGCTCGACACCCCACTCTCCCCCAGAGCTCTTTACCTTCCTCTTCCTCACCTGCCCTTCCTCAGGCAGCCAGGGGGAGCACCGACTGGATGCCTGGCACGATGTTCGCATTTAATGATGACAGCCACCTTGGGAGGCCGGCATCTGCACCCCCTGTTTCCAGGGATCGAGGCCCAAGATGGCAGCACCACAGCCCTGACCCTGACATCACCCGGCCTGCCTGACCCTCGAGAGGGCCGCCAAGGTCCTCACAGACTCCACGCTGGGTGCAGAGGGCTGGGGAGCGGGGAGGGGGGCCGGTGAGCACCTTCCACGGAGGCCTGCTCGCTGGTTGCTGAGATGAAAGAAAGGATACACCGTTCAACTTCTTAAATTATGAAAGTCACCCTTCATACAAGAGTATACTGAACATTATACTCTTGCTTTGTTTGAAACAAAGAAAAGCAACGAAGTAATAAATGGGATTAGAGGGGAGTGAGAAAAAAATACAGAAATTAAAGGCATCTAGATGCCTAAAGAAGAAAGATGTCACTGTGAGAAAACCAGCATTGGCAAAACTTGCTTTTCAAGTCATGTCGGAGTTTTCCCTCCCATGGCTGGGACTCAGCAGCCACCTCTGGGCAGTTGCAGGAATCTCCTGCTTCGCCCTCTCCTTGGAGGAGGGACCTGAGGATCGTGAGGGGGACAGGGGGTGGAGCAGGGCACAGACCCTGAGCAGGTGGGTCTGCACCTGACTGCAAACAAAAGGCAAAGAGAAGGAGAGGCAGGTGAAGGAAGGGAGAGGAAGAAGGGACAGGGGACAGCTGCTCTCTCTCAGGCCCCAACGGAGCTCGTGCTCTGCACGGTTTGACCGAGTCCTTCCAGGCACGTGGCTCCGCACAGTTTCTAATAAAACTTCCCCCTTTTATCTCCCAGAAAGAGAAGGAGTTAAGTAACCCTAACATCTACAGAGCCCACCATAGCTGATACTGAACAGCTACTTGAATTAAAGGGCAAAATGCCGCAGGGCCCATTGGCCTTGTTTTGACTAAGACAAAAATACGGAGGCGATATACGAGGGTTGCACGTTATTGTTTTACTTCCAAACATGACGTCCAGGACCGAGCGGCCTAACCGAGCCAGAAGTGAAAGCTGCCGAGCAAGTGGGACAGGAAGTCAACAGGAAGCCAAAAGTGCGGAAAGGAAGTGAAACCACGTTTTAATAAGCGCACCAAGAACAGCATTGGATGTGGGAGGTTTTCTCAGCGTGAGGCACAGGCTATATAAACCACCTGTGTACTCCCCCATGCTTACTGATAAAATACACATAACATCAACTTGATCATCTTGACCATTTTTAAGTGTATGGTTCAGGGGTGTAAAACACTACATTCATAATGTTGTGCAGCCATCACCACCACTTGTCCCTCTAACTCTTGTCATCTTGTAAACTTGAGCACTAATACCCCGTTCTCCCCTCCCACCCCCGACCCTGGCAATAACCATTCTACTTTCTGTCTCTGTGACTTTGACGACTCTAAAAATCTCCTTTAAGTGAAACCATACAATACTTGTCTTTTTGTAAATGGCTTATTTCACTTAGCATGATGTCCTCAAGATTCATCCACGTTGTAGCATGTGCCAGAATGCCCTTCCTTTTTAAGGCTGAAAAATATTCCATTGTATGTAGACACCACGTGTTGCTTATCCACTCACCCACCGATGAGCACTTGGGGTACTTCCACATGTTAGCCATTGTGAATATGCTGCCTGACATGGTTATACTTTGGCATTGAACCAAGCTACAGCATAAAAAAGTCTCCAAATGGACCATTCATCATTGAATCATTAATATTTTGAATAAATAACTGAGGGTTTATGTAATTCTTATCTTTAGAGCATCTTTGTCCTACTGATATTCTTTGTTGTTGTTAATCTTCACCCGAGGATATTTGTCCAATGATTTTTAGGGAGAATGGAAGAGAGAAAGACAGAAATATTGATGTGAGAGAAACACATTGATTGGTTGTCTCCTGCACAAGCCCCAACCAGGGCCCAGGCCAGGGAGGAGTCTGCAACCAAGGTACGTGCCCTTGACCAGAATTGAACCTGGGATCCTTTGGTCTGCAGTCTGATGCTCTATCCACTGAGCCAAACTGGCTGGCTAGGGCCAACAGATGTTCTTAACATTCCCAGAAACAAAGTTGTGTGTGTGGGTTTGTGTGTGTGTGTGTATGTGTGTGTGTGTGTGTGCGTTTTAATTAAAACAAAACAAAAGCAATCATTCACTCAAGATGCTACTGAGCCACATCTACCAGAAGCAGCTCTGCTGTTACTTTTCCAGGGGAACTGCCTCCTTTGCCGGATCTATTCATAGAGTTTGAACCAATGTCCTGAGCAATGTCTTTTTCCCTGTTGAAGACCTGAGCTGCTCCAGGTTTAGGGCCCTTTCTGTGTCTGGTGTAGCCCAGCTCAGGTTTCAATGCACAGCACCTACAGCTACTTCAACCAGGAGGCATCTACAAATGAAAACCATTTTCCCCCACTTCTAAATAGTCACAATTTACTATTACTTATACACTTCTTTTTCTAATATTAAACTAGAGGCCAGGTGCACGAATTTGTACACAGGTGGGGTCCAGCCAGCCCAGCTGGATGGGGGCCCATCAGGCTGGGCCAGTGGGAGGAGGGGCTGTGGGCAGTTGTCAGCTGGCCCCGCCCTGATCTGGGAGCTGGGGGTTGATCAGAGCCGGATCAAGCTGGTTGGCTGCCTCAGTGTGCGTCATAGCCACCGGCTGTTCAGGTCATTCTGCCATTCTAGTCGCTGGGCTTTTATATAGAGAGATGTTATAACCTTGAGTCAAATAAATAAAATATTAGCATAGAATAGAAGCAGTCAGCATGCTGTCACATAAGATGGTCCCCCTTGGATATTCGGCTAGGGAAGGCCACTGCCTGAAATTTATTACCAGATCATGCCTCCTCCCCAGCCCCACATCCCCAGCCCTGAGTCCACAGTAATCCCCCACCCTTTAAGACAACAAGTCATACATTTCTAAAGGGAACCTCTCAAATTAAAATCCTGCTTGTACCCGGCTGGTGTGGCTCAGTGGTTGAGCATGGAGGCTTGTGAGTTTCCTAAAATAACCGCCCACTTCCATGGGAAAAGCTCACTGCACGGTTATTGGGGAAAACGCTGGTACCGGAGATGATCGGATACGAAACGATGATCTCCATGGCTGGTGGGGGAGGAGGGAGAGAACAGAGTGGATGCGGACTGGATTCTTCTGAAGGCGCCGAAGACAAGGGAGAGCACAGGTTGGCAAGTGTGACCAAGAGCATATGGAGGAACTTAAGGGTCAGAGTGGTGTGCTGGGAGGTCTGCAGGCCTTTCTCTCTGGCGCACAGAAAGACAAAAGGGGTAATGAGCCCAATTGGGCTGGTTGGAGGGAGCCAGGCAGGACTGAGACTAAAGTCACTTGATTAACTTTTAACTCCTTCCCCCCCCCCCTTCCTTCCTTCTGTTTCCTTTCCCCCCATAAAACATATTCACATTTTAGCATTATTTACTAATTTCTCTGTCTAAAGTATTACAATTATTTGGGAATTTATTTAGTGAATATCTGCTGGCACCTACCACGTGTTAGGCACAGCATCATGGAACACAGGGCAGGTGAGACTGGGGCCCTGCCCTCCAAGAGCTGAAACGCTTGGGATGGTTTGCAAACAATTGGCAGATTTATACTCAAATGTTTTGGCCTGTTTTCTTTTCATTTGTATTCCTCATTTCTGCTTCTCTACCCCTTGTTTTAAGCATTGCTTTTTCCTCTCGGGAGGCATAGGACCAGAAAGAATAAGGTTTTCCTGGCTCTCTGGGTTTGAAGTGTTACCTCGCTCTCTCTCTCTTTTTTTAAATTAATTTCAGAGAGGAAGGACGAGAGGGAGAGAGATAGAAACATCAATGATGAGAGAGAACCATCGATTGGCTGCCTCCTGCACGCTCCCCACTGGGGATCGAGCCCACAACCTGGGCATGTGCCCTTGACCGGAATCGAACCTGGGACCCGATAGTCCGCAGGTCGACGCTCCATCCACCGAGCCAAACCGGCTCGGGCGAAGTGTTACCTCTCTTAACAGAAGGGAATTTTGTGCCTTCCCCATCAGTGTCTTTCTTCTCCTTCACAACCTAAGAATAAAGCTCAGAGCCACTTCGTTTCCCCTTGTAATTGTTTAATGAGAATTGACTAAAATGCAAGGCTACTCATTGGAGAGAAACATGCCCTGTGTCGGCCTTCTAATTTCCTCTTAGCCACAGGGAAAGTTCCAGAAGTTTCTTGCACATTCACCTTGCTCTCCCCCGTCTTCCCACCCTCCTCCCTGCAGTTTGTTCCTGCCAGCTACCTGCCTTATGCTGTGACTTTGCTCTAAGCCTTTTGTTTTGTTACGGTGTCCTCTCCCCTCATGAGTCAGCTCTGACAGCTGTGCCCCTGACCTCTGGCCAGGTTCTAACCTTGACTCCCGGTGTAGCCACACAATGCACCTTTTACCTTTCACCGTCCCCTAAGTCCTGCCTGGGGACTCAGCTCCCTGGTCACTCTTCAGCAACTCCCAGGGGAGGGCCCATATCTCCTGTCCTTTTATCCAAAAATGGTGTCTACTCACTTTTTCCTCCTCAATTTTTTGAGGACGTGACATGCATACAGTGAAATGCACAGTCTTCCATGAGCAGCCCAATGCAAGTTTGTGTATGACTTTCATGAAGCCTTCGCCCAGACCAAGGAAATGCAGACCATTCTGAAAGGCTTACTCTTGGCGTGTCTCAGGAACAAGCACTCCCCAGCCCCACCCTCGGGCGACCACTGCTCCGGTGGCTGTCACTTAGATTAATTGTGCCTCTTCAGCTTTATAGGAACAGGACTATGAACTCCTCTGTCTGGCTGCTCTTGTTCAATACTGTGGCTGCGAAATTCTTCCATGTTGTTGCGTGTGGCCGTGGTTCAGTCGTGTGCTGCTGTTTTGCATTCCATTATAGGAATGACCACAATTTACCCATTCTACTATTGATGACATTTGGGTTGTTTCCAGCTGAGGGTTATTATGAATAAAGGTTTCTTTTGAATGTTACTCTTATGATGAAGGGACAAAGAAGGGCCTTCCCTGTGAGCCTTTCCAAAGGCGACTGAGCTGTGCTTGGAGGTCATTATTACCACCACAGCTGGGCAGAGAAGTATCAGAAGGCCCCGCCCTGCACTCTCACATACTTGGAAGCAGATGTCTGGTCCCAAGCAAAACACTGAGTCAGCCTCTCAACCGGGGGAGGGTCGGATCTGCTCAGACATGCCAAGAAAGAGGAAATTTCACAAGCATTTGGCTGAACGCATCTGCTAACATCTAAATGTTGAGTAATGTAGAGTAAAAAGTTAAAAGGCGGCCCAATGACCCTTTGGCTCATCTTTCAGTTGATAGCGGTATGTTGAAAGCTTGTTCTTTTAAGTTTATTTCAAAAGAATTAATTCTGTCCAGGTAGTTGGTTAGAGCATCGTCCCAATATGCCAAAGTGTCGGGTTCAACCTCAGGTCAGAGTCACACAGAAGCAACCAGTAAATGCACAAATGAGCGAAAGCAAATTGATGTTTCTTCCCCCGCCCCACCCCTGCTTCCTCTCTCTCTAAAATAAATTTTTAAAAAAAGTATTTCTCTTATTGATTTCAGAGAGAGAGGGAGAGGGAGAGAGAGAGAGAAACATCAATGATGAGAGAGAATCATTGATCCGCTGCCTCCTGCATGCCCCCCACTGGGGATTGAGCCAGCAATCTGGGCATGTGCCCGTGGCTGGAATCACACTCAGGACCCCTCAGTTTGCAGGCCAATGCTCTATCCACTGAGCAAAACGAGCTAGGGCTAAAATAAATTTTTAAAAAGGAGTTAAAAATGTAAGAGAGGATGCCCTGGCTGGTTTGGCTCAGTGGATAGTTTCTAACTCTCTATCCCTCTCCCTTCCTCTCTCTAAAAAAATCAATAAAATATATATCTTAAAAAATATTTTTTTTAAAAAAATGTAAGAGAGGCTAGGGTTTTGGCTTTCCCACTAGGAGACTTTTCCCACTTCCTCTGCTGGGGCATGAGGATGCTGACCCTCTGGAGGACCCTACGGACTCTGGCACTCCTGGATTCCACCTGCTGGCTGGGGTTCCTAGGCAAGGGCCGCTGGGCTGGGGCCCCTGTGTGATGTCACGGGGCTTTGTGAGGCAGCTGGGTGCGGGCAGCACAGCCCAGTCCAATCTGGTATTTGCTCAAATGCAGGCGCCATCCAACCATTCAGAAACAAATTCCATCTTCCAGATCTTTCAGCACACATTCCCGCCCAATTCCTCCTCCGACTCAACCTAGAAAACACTCCTATTACAAAGGAGCTGGAGAGGCGGTCTCAGCGGGAAGGGTGAGCTCAGGGTGCTGGGGGCGGAGCAGAAACCGCGGCGGCTAGTCCACGAGGGATCAGTGGAAGCAGCGCATCGAATCGCTGACTCTCCAACGGGGTTAGGGTTCGGAAGATCTGGGTGTGTTTTTTTAAAGGTTTTATCACCACCATAGAGGGCATCACAGTGACTTCAGTTCTTGAAAATCAGGGCTAATACTCATTATGTAACTCTTTGTCCTTCTTAAGGTTTATATCAAGTGAAGGTATTATTTACTTAGAAAGATTAAATAGGGGGGGAAAGCCCTTCGTGCTGCGAGAAAGCCATAGGCCTTGTGTGGAGATCAGTACTAATATTGTCCTGGGGGGGGGAGGGGCGGGGGGGGTTACATATACTTATTTACAGGAAAATTAGTCGTGACATTATCTAAAGCGTGACCATGTTGTCCTGACGGTAAAGACACATTTTAAAACCAACTCAGCGACTAGCTCTGGACTTACCTTAGGGTTTTGGTTCCTCGGTGGGTGTATGTGCAGGCGTGCATGTTAATTCATGCTCAGAGTTTTTTAAAATGCATTTAAAATTTTGTTTGCTATTCATTTAAGTGATCACTGAAATATGTTTTACAAAGTCTATATTTTTCTAGCTTGTGAAGTCAGCATATTTTAGAGAAGACAATAATTGATCATGATTTCCTTCTGAGGAGACAGATATGAAAAGCTGATCACAGACCTTCTGGATCTGTTGTTTTGGGTAGGAGAGATTTTTCTGTGTGTTTTGGGGGAATGTGGGAGATGGGGTGGGGTGGGGGAAGGGGGCAGGCAATGACACATTCCAGACATCGTGGGAACCTTGCTTTAAGAAAATGTAATAGCCTGGCTGAAATGGCTCAGTTGGTTGAGCATCACCCTGTGCATGGAAAGGTTACTGATTTGATTCCCTGTCAGGCATATACCTGGGTTGCAGGTTCTATCCCTGGCACGGAAGGCAATTGATCAATGTTTTTCTCTCACATTGATGTTTCTCTCTTTCTCTCTCCTTTCCTCCCTCTCTCCCTGTCACTTTCCCCTCCTCTCTAAGCATGTCCTCAGGTGAGGATTAAAACATAATAATAATAAAAAGAAAACATAGCTATATATATAAAAGGCTAAGTGACCGACAGCACGTCCATCCGACCATCTGACCAACTGACTGGCCGATACATATAACGCGCACTGGCAATTTAAAAATAAATGTTGACTGGTGCATTGAGTGATGATTCCATCAATTCAACGGATGATGCCGAAAAGGAAAAATTTCCATCGAATTTCTTAATAGTATTACTCCTTCGGGAATGCTGTGTCATAAATTAAAATGGAAAGTAGGTGCAATCATCATGCTAATGAGAAATCATAACAATAAATGAGGTCTTTGTAATGGTACTAGATTTATTATCACAAGATTTTGACCTAATATACTCTGAAAGTATTTTTACTCTTAATGTGGTGTACAGGGAGATATTACAATAAGTTTAATCAATTTATCAATGTTGTTTTTATATCATTTTTTGGTTTTTATATCATGTTTTTGTTGTTTTTAGGTCATGTGTTGTTGTTATTATTTATTTATTAATCAATTTATATATTATTTTCATATACATTTTACTAGTTATCTTTCATCTCTGGCACTTCTATTACTGAGAAAGGTCAAATAGCGATATTAAAATATTCTAATTAATGTCCTTTCAATGTGCATGAATCGTGCATTGGGCCACTAGTTAGTAAAATAAGAAAATTGAGGAGGTATATTTTTATAGATATTCATACCTAAAGAGAATTCCCCCAAATACTATTTTTTTAAAAAAATAGATTTCAGAGAGAGGAAGGGAGAGGGAGAAAGAGATAGAAACATCACTGATGGCTGTCTGCTGCATGCCCCCCTACTGGGGGTGGAGCCTGCAACCTCCTGGTTCATAGGTGGATGCTCAACCACTGAGCCACACTGGTGGGGCCCAAATATTCTTAATATATTAGGACCCCTTTAGAGAAAATGGACTTATTTTGTTTTTCAGTAATAATCCTATTATACTAATGCAGGTGTGTATTTTCTATATTAAATTTCATTGGCTCCTCACCTATATTCTCTTTTAACTAGTTTCCAGTTGCTTTTTGGAGAAAGTTAAGATGAAAGTTCCTCAGAGTTTAGACATTTAACAGGAAGATATGGTGGCCATTTAAGTGGAAACAGCTTTGTTTTATTTTCAGTTGTTTTAATCCACCCATTTCCCCCAATTAGAAGTTATCTTCTCTTATATATTTGACTAGAGGCCCGGTGCACGAAATTCGTGCGGGGGAGGGGGGGTGCGGCGGGGCTGTCCCTCAGCCCAGTCTGCACCCACTCCAATCTGGGACCCCTCAGTGGGTGTCCGCCTGCTAGTTTAGACCTGATCCCTCTCACAATCCAGGACTGCTGGCTCCCAACCACTCGCCTGCCTGCCTGTCTGATTACCCCCTAACCACTCCCTTGCCAGCCTGATCAACACCTAACTGCTTCCCTGCTGGCCCAATCATTTCCAACTGACCTCCTCTGTCGGCCCGGTCACCCCTAACTGCCCTCCGCTGCAGGCCTGGTCCCTCCCAACTGCCCTCCCCTTCAGGCCTGGTTGCTCCTAACTGCCATCCCCTGCCACCCATCTTGTGATTGTGGTTGCCACCATCTTTGAGGGTGTGGCAATTAGCATATTCCCTCCTTATTGGCTGTGGGTGCCACCATCTTTGCAATGCATGAGGGTCAATTAGCATATTCCCTCTTTATTAGAGAGGTTACTTTTTCTTTTTTTTTAACTAAATCTTTATTGTTCAGATTATTACAGTTGTTCCTCTTTTTTCCCCCCATAACTCCCCTCCACCCGGTTTCCTTACCCCCCCAACTGTCCACATCCATAGGTGCACGATTTTTGTCCAGTCCCTTCCTGCACCCCCCACCCCCCTTTCCCCCCTGAGAATAGTCAATCCACTCCCT
>NW_006293699.1:851676-856074 GCF_000327345.1 Myotis davidii
GCCCAGCCTCCCCAATTATCTGAGGTGGACACTCTTGGTGCACCCCTTTGTGAGCTGTGTGCACAGTCTTCTTGTAGTTAAGCCTTGATTGTAGTTGGTATCACTGGGAGAAATTGACCTCCAGGCCATTGGCTGTGAGAATCAGCTGTGTCTACAGTGGGAGAACTTCTGTGCTGGAGACACCCTTCTGGGGCAAGACTTGCTTTAGTGGGGCTTTGGTGCTCACTGAGCCTGCCCCCTGAGTGTGTCCCTTATGGATCTGAGGAGTTGTAATCTGGATGGTCCCACTCTGACCACGGGGTACACTGGCCCTTGGATCTCTAAGGAGGTGCTAATTTAGCCTCTGCCTGAGACTACCCAGCAGGAGCTATGGAGAGATCTGCAGATAGCTCTCTTTGTTTTTGGAGGTTCCCAGATGAGGCCCAGCTGTGAAGCAAGGAAGCTGCTGTGAGGCCTTGGGCCTTCTTTTGGAAGTTCTGGGTCTTTCTGACCCAGCTGCAGTTTCTTAGGTAATTTTCAGATTGCAAAGGGCCAGGCCTTTCATATGCAAAAGCCTCTGCCACAGCTTGGGTGGGGTGGGGTCTTAGGGAATCAACAGGACGGAGCAAACAGCTATGGCTGATCCTCAGCCCTGCCCTAACAGGCCCCGCGTCTCAGTGTCCCTTGGTAATTGCTGCAAGCATCTCTGAGAGAAAGCCGCCCTTGAGTTCCGACCGATGCCAGACAGTCCAGTTTCTCCCTGTATGAGTCTGGGTCCCCAGAGACTCACCGGGAACTGGAGTTCAGAGCAGTCAGGAGCTTGTGTCTCCCTCCCGATTGAAAAAGACAACCGCATTCTCAGTTGCCAGCCCTTTCCACGGGCGCCTCCGTACCTCGGCACTTTACTTCCGCAGCTCCTCTGAGTCGCAGTGTGCTTTTCTCTTTCCTTCTAGTTGTAGAATTTCCACTCAGCCAGCCTTCCTGTGGTTCTGGATGATGTCTGTTTTCTCTTTTAGTTGTATTTTTGAAGTGGTTGTGCGAGGCAGCAAACTCCTGTGTTTACCTATGCGCCATCTTGGTTCTCTCAGGATACTGTTTCTTTGCATAATCAAATGTCTCATTTTTAAAGTGTTCTTCATTCCATCAGTAAGCGTTTATTGTGCAACCAGGATCTTTGTCAAGGTGTTGAACACTGTGTCCTGGAGAATGTGCCCATATTAGCAAACTTCCCCTCATCCAACTTCATATCCCCTCCCTTGACCCAGGGGGGTCAGGCCTCAGCGCAGGCCCAGCCCCTGACTGCCAGGTGGGCTGGCGGAGCTGCCTGCTTCCTCAGGGAACACTCTCTGCTCCCTGAGCAGACCAGCACATCCCAGGCCAGGCTGTGTTGTCACTTGACCCTAGTCATTGAGCTGGTGCCCAGGTGAGGACCTGGGGGGTAAGCCTGAGGATGGAAGACACATGTTGCCTTGCAAAGCAGAGGCCTCTCCATCACCCTCAAGCAGAGGGGGAGAGCTGGCCTCTGACAGGGAGGAGGGGCCATTTCTGTAGGCCCGGAGGGTCCCTGTGGGTGTAGGGCAGTGATGGCGAACCTATGACACCCGAACCTCTGACACGTGAACTCATTTTTTTGGTTGATTTTTCTTTGTTAAGTGGCATTTAAATATATAAAATAAATATCAAAAATATAAATCTTTGTTTTACTATGGTTGCAAATATCAAAACATTTCTATATGTGACACGGCACCAGAGTTATGTTAGGGCTTTTCAAAATGCTGACACGCCGAGCTCAAAGGTTCACCATCACTGGTCTAGGGTTTCAGTCGTGATCCCACCCAGATGTCCCATCCTGAGTCTCCGAGTCTCCTTCCTCCCCTAGGAAGAAGAGACAGGGTTGGGAAGTCAGCCTTCCCGGGACTCTGCTGCCCTGCTCACCACCCCCTGGGCACGGCCCGCCTGCTCTGCCGGCTGGAGGTAGGGCAGAGTCCCTTCCCCTGCCATTCAGGACGCCCTCTGGTGGTGATGGCTCACGCTCAGCCTTCATTGCCTTCTTCAGATGCCCCACAGCATCAAGCAACAGCCACCTGGGCCACGTACTTATTGCTGCTCCCTGCCCCACCCCTCAGACATTCCTTCCCACCAGTATTCCATCCCGGGGCCGCCACTGAGTTGTAACGAGGACCCTGCCACGGCATTCCAGGGCGATGGGAACGCCACCTCTCCACCAGCAGTGGAGTCCTCGGGGCCGCCAGCTGAGCAGTGATCAGCCCCCAAATCCCATTTCATTTTATTTTTTTGTTAATCCTCACCCGAAGATATTTTTTCCATTGATTTTTTTTTTTAAGGAGAGGGGAAAGGAAGGAGGGAGAGAGTGAGAAACCTCATGTGACATACTCATATCTCTTGGTTGCCTCCGCACACACCCAGGCCTGCAACCCTGGTACGTGCCCTTGACTGGGAATCGAACCCTCAACCCTTTGATGTGAGGCCTGGCATTCTAACCACTGAGCCACACCAGCCAGGGCCAAATCCCACTTTAGAGTCTCATTCTCAGCACCTCCTGTCCTTGACTTGCAGATGGCCACCTTCTCACGGCATCCTCCCATGGCCTTCCCTCTGTGCTTGCACCCCTGGGTCTCTTCTGGTCTTCGTATAAGGACACCCATCAGATTGGATCAGGGCCCGCCCGTGTGACCTTATTCAGGGACCCCATCTCCAAATGTGGTCAGTGAGGGTTAGTATTTCAACATATGATGTTTGGGGGACACCATTCAGCTCGTGGCAGCATTCCATTCCCATGGGAAAGTGAGATACTAACCGCTGATTGGCATCTCTGGGTGTGTGTGTGACCCAGGCCACAGGTGTGCTGTCTTCGAGGTGACACACGGCCGTTGGCTGCTCTGTGGGTCACCCCCACGTTTCAACATGTGGAGGTTTTCTCTGGGGCCTCTCTTCTTATCATGGAATAATTCTCCCAGCTGCTGCCTCGGGTACAACAAGCTGGCTGCCAGGACCCTGTGTGCGCGGTGGAAACGGAGCCATGTGGGCCAGACGGTCTTGAGCCCCAGGTTGCCTTCTGAAGTTCTCAGCCCCTGCAGGCTTCCGTCTGCGGGGTCTGTGCAGGGCAGGGCGGGAGAATGGACTGTTCTGCACATGAACTCATGGCCTTTCTAAACCCGTCCCTCCATGTGTCGGCCGACATGCCTGTACCTCCACGTCCCAAGCTGCTCCAGGATCTGCTGGACTCGGTCCCCCTCAGGGTCCTGTGACCACACGCTCGGACTGTGATTTCCTCTGTCCATCTAAAATCTTTATCACGCCCAAACTGGTTTGGCTCAGTGGATAGAGCGTCGGCCTGCGGACTGGAGGGTCCTGGGTTCGATTCTGGTCAAGGGCATGTACCTTGGTTGTGAGCACATCCCCAGTCGGGGGCATGCGGGAGGCAGCTGATTGATGTTTCTAACTCTCTATCCCTCTCCCTTCCTCTCTGTAAAAAATCAATAAAAAAAATATATTAAAAAAAATAATAAAATAAAATAAAATAAAATCTTTATCACATGTCCATAGCCTTCTGTCTTCCAAACCTGTGCTACAATCTCATGCAGTCCTTTATCTATTCTGTCCCCAGGAGGGTTTTTAGCTTTACTATTATTTTTATTTTCATTTTTTTAATCCTTACCCGAGGATATTTTTCCATTGATTTTTAGAGAAAGTGGAAGAGAGAGGGAAAGACAGCGAAACATCGATGTGAGAGAAACATCCATTGGTTGCCTCTCACATGCACCCCAAACAGGTTCAAACCCACAACCTAGGTATGTGCCCTGACCAGGAATCGAACCCTCAACCTTTGGGTGTATGGGATGACATTCCAACCAACTGAGCCACCTGGACAAGGCTTTAGTTTTATATATTTTTTTACATTTTTATTGTTGAAAGTATTACATTTGTTCCCTTTCCCCCCTCATTGACCCCCTCTAGCTCACACCCACCCCCCACCCCAGACCTTCACTACCCCACTATCTGTGTCCATGGGTTACACATATAAGCATACAAGATCTTTGGTTGATTACTTCCCACTCACCCACCTTCCCCTACCTTCCCGCCGAGATTCTGCACTCTGTCCCATGCTTCCATGTCTCTGGATCCACTCCGTTCATCAGTTTATTTTGTTACTTTGATTCCACATATGAGTGCGGTTCCACATATGAGTGCGGTCATGTGATACTTGTCTTTCTCTGACTGACTCATTTCACTTAGCATGATACTCTCCAGCTCCCTCCACGCTGTCTCACAGGGTAAGAGATTCTTTTTTTACTGCTGCATAGTATTCCATGGTGTAGATGTACCACAGCCTTTTTATCCACTCATCTACTGATGGGCACTTGGGCTGTTTCCAGATCTTAGCTATTGTAAACTGTG
>NW_006293699.1:856102-862992 GCF_000327345.1 Myotis davidii
GATTCCCTTTTCTCCACATCCTCTCCAACACTTGTTGTTTGTTGATTTGTTGATGGTAGCCATTCAAACAATGTGAGTTAATACTCATTGTCATTTTAATTTGCATCTCTCTGATGATCAGTGACTTAGAGCATTTTTTCATGTCTCTTGGCCATCTGTATGTCCACTTTGGACAAGTGTTTATTTAGGTCCTTTGCCTATTTTTCAGTTGGATTGTTTGTCTTCCTTTGGTTAAGGTGCATGAGTTCCTTATATGTTTTGGAGATTAACCCTTTATCAGATGTATCATTGCCAGTTATGTTCTCTCGCACAGTGGGCCCCCTTTCATTTTGTTGGCGGCTTCTTCTGCTGCAGAAGCTGCTTATTTTGATGTCGTCCCATTTGTTATTTTCTCCTTCGTTTCCTTTGCCCGGGGCTTTAGCTTTACTTTCATCCCTAGTAGAGACACGAGGGAGAAGAGCCAGGAGTCATAATTAATCTCGTAAATTATGAAGTATTTCCAACCTGAGGAAATATAGAGAAAAATACCACACACACCAGGTACACCTCACCAAGATTTGTCAAACTTCATTGTTTTGACACATCTGCTTCAGAGCTTTATTATTTGATTTTTGGAGCGAGAGAGGGAGAGAGAGAAACGTCGATTTGTTGTTCTACTTAGTTATGCATTCATTGGTTGATTCGTATATGTGTCCTGACCTGGGATTGAACCTGCAACCTTGGCATATCAGGACAACGCATTAACCAACTGAGCGACCTAGACAGGGCTCAGAGGGGTGTGTGTGCGTGTGGTGTGTGTGTGTGTGTGTGTGTGTGTACTTTTTTAAGCATTAGGAGCTCTCATTGTCCTCCCCTGGATCCTCCCCGACGGAAGCAATCACTATGCTAAATCTGTGTATAGTTGCATGCACTCCCGCCCCACCCCCACCCCCATTATTTGCTGCATATGGTGTGGCCATAAACAATTGCACTGCTTCTCATGTTTTGCAAATGTGTATCGGTAGCATCAGACCCTATTTGTTTTTGGAAAACATTGTTTTCTGATATTTCACAATATTAATCCATAGAGCTACAGTTGGTTCATTCCCAGTATTGATGGAACAGCCTCCCTTACCAGTTCTTCTGTAGAGAGAAACATAAGCTGTGTCCTGTTTCTATTACAAACACGACTTCAAGAATCGTGCTCATGCATGTCTCGTGAGAGCCTCCCCAGGGTGCACTCCTAGGGATGTGTACCCTGTGTACAGATTCAACCTAACTCCGTGCTACCAACTCGGTTGCACCATTTCACCGTCCCTCAGGGGTGTACCACAGTTTTCACTGCCCATTTTCCCCATGTTGTGAATATTGTATGAATATTGTATTCACACAGCATGTGATATTGTATTTTTATGTTTTTAACAGTCTGTTGTTAAATCAGATTTTTAAAATAGAGACCTATACTATCACCCCAAGATGGACTGATGCGTAAACCTTTCACATCATTTCTATTAACTACATGCTCAGGAGTATCGACCAGTGACTTCTAATTATATTGTACGTTTTATAAGCATCTTATACATTTTTATGCTATGTAATCTTATAAATATCAGTTTTAAGAGTTGCTGATAATAGAAGAAAGTATACTATCTTATCAAAATACATAATAAGCATCTATAGCAAAATGATTGTTTTTAAAATGCTGAAAATGGAATTTAAGTCAAGTAGATGACCCTACAAACCATTGAAATGTCTAATACAGCTTCTCCCAAATCCTTCTGCTTTAGGAAATTTAAGAATGGACCCTAAAAAATGCTAGATTTACAATGCGAAATGTCACAGTCCTGTGTTTACTCTGTGGAACCTTGACACTTGGGATCTTGTCAGCTCTGTTATATGTACATTTTCACCGTGATCATGTGAGCAACTGGCAGAAGAAATCCCAGGCGCCTGCATCAATTTGGAAACTTGATAAAAAGTTGCAACAGCAAGCTATCCACAGCGCAGGGCAAATACCACTCTCAAGGCAAATACCAGGACAACATGAAGGGCACAGACCTAACAAAGATCAAACTAAAGAATGGCGTCCATTTTTTAAATTAGGTAACTATTTTGAATTTCTCTGTTAGCCATTTTAAGGGGAAAATATGTCATATATTTAATATTTGCAAGAGAGAATGTCCTTTTAGACCAATTCAATTTTTAAATCATGAAATATTTTTATATGCTATATACAAAAAATAATAGAATAGGTGTGTATACATTTAGCACCTGAATTTAACAATTTTTAAATATAGTTTGTTATAGTTGTTCAGGTAGCTTTCTGTTTTTCATAAAAAATAAATTTTAATAGGTAGACTTAAAAATATCACCCCTTTTAAAAAAATATCACCCCTTTGCCTTAGCTGGTTTGGCTCAGTGGATGACTCTGTGGACTGAAGGGTCCCGGGTTCGATTCCAATGAAGGGCACATGCCCAGATTGCAGGCCCGATCCCCAGTAGGGGGCATACAGGAGTCAGCCAATCAATGATTCTCTCTCATCATTGCTGTTTCTATCTCTCCCTCTCCCTTCCTCTCTGAAATCAATAAAAATATGTAAAAAATGTTATCCCTTTATCAAAGTGACGGTAGTAAGCCAATACTTAGTGACTCTAATTACCTATTCTTACAGATGAGAATTTTAACTATTCGGACCCAGAATTTCTTCATGGAATTTTACTATATGGACTTAATACCATTATCAGTAAAAGCTTGGGCAATCAGAGACCTGTGCCAGATACCAGAGATAAAATGTATGTTTCTCCATTTCTTTTGTCTTGAAATATAATTGACATATCACATTATATTAGTTTCAGGTGTACAACATAATGAATTTATATTAGTGTATATTGTAAAATAATCACAATAAATTTAGTTAACATCAGTCACCATACATCATTTCAAAATATATTTTTTTCTTGTGATGAGAACTTTTAAGATCAATTCTCCTCGCAACTTTTATTTTTATTTTTTTAAATATGTTTTCATTGATTTTATAAACAGAGAAAGGAGAGGGAAATAGAGATAGAAACATCAATGAGATAGAAACATCAACATGGATTGGCTGCCTCCTGCACACCCCCTGCTGGGGATCGAGCCGAAACCTGGGCATTGAACCAGCAACCTCTTGTTGCATGGGTCGACGCTCAAACACTGAGCCACGCTGGCCAGGCTCTCCTTGCCACTTTTAAATATGCAATACAGGGGTATTACCTACCGTCACCATGCTGTCTGCACACCCCAGGGCTGACTGACTTTGTAACTGGGAGTTTGTACCTTTGACCTGCTCCTTTCACTCATTTCACCCACCCTCTGCCTCTGGCAACTACCAATCAGTTCTCTGTATCTATGAGCTTGGTTTTCCTGCCCCAAGGGGGAGGTTGGGGGGGCGGCAGGAGGGAAGGGGGGGTAAGGGGGAGAGGGATATGGGAGTTGTTGTTTAGATTCCACATGTAAGTGAGATTATATGAATTGGTCTTTTTCTGACTTATTCTACTTAGCATAATGCCCTCAAGGTCCATCCATGTTGTTGCAAATGGCAAGATTGCCTTCTTTTTATGGTTCCATTTTTTGATGGAACTTTTTATGGTTTTATTATAACTTTTTATTAATCCATTCATCCACCAGTGGACACTGGATTGTTTCCATGTGTTGGCTACTGTAAGCAATGCTGTAATGAACATGGGGTGCAGATAGCTTTTCGAGGTCGTGTTTTTGTTATCTTCAGATAAGCGCCTATAATGGAATTGTTGAGCCGTGTGGCAGTTTTATTTTTAACTTTTGAGGAGGCTCCATATGCTCTCTATAGTGGCTACACCAATGGAAATTCACTCCTACCCACTGAGCACCAGGGCTCCCTTTTCTCCACAGCCTCGCCGACACTTGTCATTCCTTGTCTTTTTTATAGCAGCCATTCCAACAGGTGTGAGGGGAGATCTCATTTTGGTTTGACCTGCATTTCCCTGATGATTAGTGATGTTGAGCATCTTTTCGTGTACCTGTTGGCCATCTGTATGTATTCCTTAGAACAATACCTAGTCAGATCTTCTGCCCATTTAACAAATCATATTGTTTGTTTGCCATTGAGTTGTATGAGTTCTTTATATATTTTAGATATAGCCCCTTGCCAGGTATATGATTTGCAAATATTTTCTCTCATTCACTAGGTTGCCTTTTCATTTTATTAATGGCTCATCTTTGTCATGCAGGAGCTTTTTAGTTTGATGCAGTCCGACTTATTTATTTTTGCTTTTGATGCCCTTATTTTTGTCAAAACCAAAAAAACATCGCCAAGATTGATCTCAATGAGCTTACCACCTATGTTTCCTTCTAGAAGTTTTATGCTTTAATTCAAGTCTTTAATCTATTTTGAATTGATTTTTTTGTGTATGGTGTAAGATAGTGGTCCAGTTTCATTCTTTTGCATATGGCTGTCCAGTTTTCCCAACACAATTTATAGAAGAGACTGTCTTTACCCCATTGTATATTCTTGCCTCCTTTGTCATAAATTAATTGAGCATATATTCATGGGCTTATTTCTGGACTCTATTCTGTTTCTTTGATCCACATGTCTATTTTTATGCCAATACCATATTGTTTTGGTTACTATAGCTTTGTAATATAGTTTGAAACCAGGTTAGCTGCAGTCCCAACACATGAATCATTTTTCTTCCTCTCATCCATGCCTGCAGGTGCCTTAAAAAACGCTACCCAACCAGGCTACCTTCTGCCAGCATTGTCATTTGTTTCCACAATGAAGAATTCAATACCTTGTTTCGGACAGTGTCCAGTGTCATGAACCTCACTCCACACCAGATCCTTGAAGAAATTATTTTGGTAGATGACATGAGCGAATTTGGTAAGACAGAACACTAGTAGTCTACCTAATCCACTTGGAAGGCAGTGCTATCTCTGGTGGCATGTGAGTTATTTTACACAACAGTTTTGGGTGGCGTTGAGGCAGGCACTGAGCTACATGCTATTGCTACGCTGGTGTGGATGTAAGAACCGGTCTTACATTATTGGGCACATTGGGTGGTTAGTGCTTCCATGAGGTAAACGTAGGGGCACCCACCTGGTCTTTAGAGATCATTGATGACAATCGGGAAGAAGTGACATCTAAACTGAGGGCCGGAAGGGTGAATTGGAATGATCTAGATCAGTGGTGCTCAACCTTGGCTGCACATTAGAATCACCTGGGAATCTTTTTAAAATCCTGATTTCTGGGCCCCGTCCTCCGGAAATTCTGTTTCTTTGTTACTAATGTTGTGGCCCCACCCCATAACAAAGAAACAGAATTTCCGGAGGATGAGGCCCAGAAATCAGGATTTTAAAAAGATTCCCAGGTGATTCTAATGTGCAGCCAAGGTTGAGAACCACTGATCTAGATGGACAGGAAGGAAGCAGTATTTTAGGCAGAGAAAATAGCATTAAAAAGGCCCAGAGGCAAGAGAAAATGTGGTGAGTTTGGAATAGTTCTGTGTTTTATGTAGTTTATGTCTGAGTGTAGAGTTGAGGGGAAGGGTGGACATAGAAGCGGAGATATAAAAAGGCACGCGCTTAGGAAAGGCATTGTTCAGATTTTGTCTGGAGAAAATGGGTAGCTCTTACAGGCTTAATGCAGGGGAAAGACATGATCCAGGTTCCTTCCATGAAAGAATTCTAATTGGACCAAGTGCAGGTAAGTGGTTATCCCTGCTTGCTCACTGGTTTAAAGAACTGTGATACTAGTGCAAAAATTGGATTTACTACGCTTAGCACTTAAAATTCGTTGTTTATTTTACAATTTAAGTACAAACCAGAGGCCAGCCCAAAGGACCCAGATTAGTAAAAAGATTACAGGTCCTTGAAGAAATTATTGGAGTCTACAGGTCCCTGTGGGGTCCATTTCCCATGGAAGCAATGCATCTTTCCCAATCACTGTGAATCTGACCCACTGTGGGCTGGGGGGTGGGGGGGGGCAGATAGTAGGAAGAAGAGCAGAAAGGAAGAAACTCCAGGTGTGTCGACTCAGAGGTGGACTCTAACTCGAGCTAACGCTACATTTAGGGATTTCCCTTCTGGCCAGGCACCATCACTCACAACGTTATTTCTACAGGAGCCACTCCTATTCAGCACAGCACTGTTTATTTCTAGTCTTGTGCATGGGAGGGAATGTGGAGAGATGGTCAAATTCCTTAGCTGATCAGTAGCAGGGAGCAACAAATTGTACCACATGCTGGGCAAGACGTCCCCAGAAAAGCCATGAGCAGGGGACAAGGTGGGATCTTCCGCTAGACTGTGGAGTTCTCTACCTTCTCACCCAGAAGGACGGGTTGTGTGGTGGAGACCCAGTCCCAGGACAACCATGGGACCCCACCCCCAACCTTGCAGAACCACATCATGAGTTCAGAGAATACCTGGTGACCTGCTCCTACGTTCTGTACGCATGAGGTGAATCGCTGCTGATGCCCAAGATTGGGGTGTGCGCCAGCCTGGATACCTCTCTGTGTCCTCCTTGACCCACTGTCACCCACCCCACCAAGGAGCTTAGTCTCTGACTCTCACAGAACCTCAGCACAGAAAATGCAGGAAATGGGGTGTTCTGTGTTCTGATGGAATTCAGAATGGACATATTCCCGCTTTTCACTTGCAACAATTTCACCAGTAGGAGAATTTTTTGAACTGAAGCTTGCCTTTCTTTCCCAGCTGACCAGTAGTCTGCCAACGGACTCCCTCAGCTGGGGAGCAGGAGACGGGTCCCGGGATCTGCCCCCACTGAGTTACACCAGAGGCATGTCCAGAGCTGACCTATGTGCCCACCTTTTGCAGAGTCCTGGTCCCTGTTGACCATAAGCCAACAACAAGCCTGTCTCCTAGGAACGCAGGCCCT
>NW_006293699.1:863055-872099 GCF_000327345.1 Myotis davidii
GCCCATTTCCCCCTCAGTAACCCCCAGACTTCTTCTGTGCCCGGGAGGGCAGAAGGTGTTTGCCGACATCTGAGCCCAGCTGCTGCCCCTGCCTTGCAAGGGCCTCTGAGCAGGGCCCTGGCCTCTGTTTAACCCCTTCCCCAACAATTTTTTTGTTAAAAACGTTTCTTTTTCAGACTAATTTTTTTATTTTGGTTCTATATAGTCTTTTTGATGCTGGTTATGAAAACAGTTTGTAACTCGTCTTCCTATAAACCATATTTTTTTACCATATTTTCTTAGTATACTCGTCGACAACTGAAAAAGAACATTTTGTGAAAACGAGTATACACGTTTCTGCCGGGGAAGGGGTTAAAGACCTGGCAGGAGAGCCCTGCTTCTCCAAGATGACAATGAACCTGCGTCCATTGATCCCCACCTCCTGGTCCAGATTTCTAGGATTAGGAATTTAGTCTCTGAGGCATCTGTCTCCATCTCACCTGAGCCCAGCCTCCGTTATCACCATCACATTAACCTCTAAATCAGTGGTTCTCAACCTTGGCTGCACATTAGAATCACCTGGGGATCTTTTTAAAGTCCTGATTTCTGGGCCCCATCCTTCGGAAATGCTGTTTCTTTGTGATGGGGTGGGGCCACAACATTAGTAACAAAGAAACAGAATTTCCGGAGAATGAGGCCCAGAAATCAGGATTTTAAAAAGATTCCCAGGTGATTCTCATGTGCAGCCAAAGTTGAGAACCACTGCTCTAAATATTGAGCGACTGTTAGGTACCGAGGGAACTGAGACTCAAGTGGTTTGATAACCTGGGTAAGAGTGACCACCAGGTAGAAGCGCAGCTGTAAGTAATAAAGCCAGACTGCTCCAAAACACCGTAACTCGGGCTTCAGTTAAAATTGTCAGTGGTTTATTGAAATAGAGCTATCCCACTAGGAGCAAACGGATATTTACAGCCAACTTCAGCGCTGGAACGCTCTGCCTTCTCTTCCTCACCCAGAATAACATTTTCCTTTCAAGTGAGAACCTCTCGGATTCCCATGGTTTTTAGGAATCAATCAAAACTGTGCTCAGCTGTTTTCATTTCTGCAGTGATTATTTACACATTGTCAAGTCTTGCACTTGTTTCCCCTCAGACGATTTGAAAGAAAAACTAGACTATCACCTGGAAATGTTTCGGGGGAAGATTAAAGTAATAAGAACCACAAAGAGAGAGGGGCTGATTCGCGCCAGGCTGATTGGAGCGGCGCACGCTTCAGGTATGAACACTTCCCTGGTGACGTGAGGCCTTTCCGAGCGCCCCCCCCCGCCCCCTCCCTCCGGCAAAGAACCCCCCCAGAGGCCCTCCACGTCTGGACCTGTATTTGAGTCCCATGAGAATTTAATTTTCTTTTGACTGAAAGTATGTTGTTTCAAAACATCCATTTGTTATTTCAAATAAGTAGGTGATGTCAGCTCAATTGAGCTGAGTGGTCAAAGCCCAGATAAAAAATATTTTTTTAATCAAAGGCTAGCTCAGTTCTCCCTGCTTCTTTAGAACCTTCCCCGAACCTCCTCTCTCACCCGCAGTTCCCCTGCTCCCTCTGCACATCTGTAGTGGATGATGTCCCACATTTTGGTACAAAATATGTGTCTCTTCTCTCCCCCCAATGGGATTGAAAGCACCTTCAGAGACAAACACACAGCAAATATTCCACAAACTGGTTGTGTTGGGCGTTGGCTTGGGTTGTGAGGTGTTTCATTCACACGGTGAACACGCCTGTTCCTGCCTCCCCAGGGGACGTGCTGGTGTTCCTGGACAGCCACTGTGAAGTGAACAGAGTCTGGCTGGAGCCCTTGCTGGCCGCCATCGCCAAGGACCGCAAAATGGTGGTGTGTCCCATGGTGGATTCCATTGACCACCTGACACTGAACTACTATCCCGCTCCTATTGTAAGAGGAGCTTTCGACTGGCATCTGCGATTTGTATGGGACACTGTTTTCTCTTATGAGATGGATGGACCAGAAGGACCCACCACACCCATCCGGTGAGACTTCTTCAGGTTACGGGGAAATGGCAGATGTGTGTTGGTACCTGGGGTCCGGTAGGGGTGGGGGAAGAAGCCTTCAGAGATTATTTCTTCAGTTTCTTGAGCTTCATGATATTTTGTTATTTATCTTGTTTCTAGACATCTATAATAATAGAACCGAGTAGGTTTTTGAATTCCTTCCACTGAAAATGAGCATGTCACCCCAGTTCACCACACCTCTGGGGTTAGTATCCCTCTGGCCTCAAAGATCCATCTTTAGAATGTGGACTTGGCTCTCAGTAGCAAGTTGTATATGCTGATCAATGAACAAAATGCCAGCTCTGTGGATAGAAAAAGCAGAGGGCCACATTTGTTTCTAAAATATGTATCCAGGGGCTTCTATCGGTTGAGATGAACCGGTTTTCCTAGATTATTGGTCTGGGAAACTGGACACATATGTGGTACCAAAATGTGGGACATCATCCACTACAGATGTGCAGAGGGAGCAGGGGAACTGCGGGTGAGAGAGGAGGTTCGGGGAAGGTTCTAAAGAAGCTGGGAGAACTGAGCTATGGTTTTCCTAGATTATTGGTCTGGGAAACCTCTAACTGTGAGAACCATTTGAATATTGTGACTTTTAACTGCATCGATGAGGCTATTTCTGAAGAGACTTCCTCCAGGCCCCTTTCCATATTTACTGATAACTTTTGACACCAAGCTCACTTCTCCTTTTACCTTTAACCTCTTTGTTTTACAAACCACATGAGTAAACTTTCCAACACTATGGCCTAGCAAGTCCTTGATCTTTGCCTCTATTAACTCTTGTCTCTTAAACTCACTTTAATCGGGCTTTGCCTTGTCCCCCCCCCCGCAAAAAAACCCTCAAAACTGGTCAATGGCCTTCCCATTGTTAAATCCAGTGTCCAGTTCTCAGTCCTCATCTCACTTGCTCTGCCGGCTGAGCTCTCCCTTCCTTCTTTTGTACGTGCATGCTTCCCTTGGGCTCCTGACCACCACGGCCTCCTGTTCTTCCTCCCACCTCACTGTTACTCCTTCCCATCGTCTCTGCCGAACCCGCCTCTTCTCTCCCACCTCTTACTGTTGAGGTGTCCATGTCTGGGTCCCGTGTCCTCTTCTCCACTTCCCCCCTCCCTCCTCAGAGTGAATCTCATCCTCCTATACTGACGATGCCCATTAGTATGTCTCCAGCCCTGACCTCTCTCAGAATGCCAAATGCATCTCTCCGACTATCCTACTATTACTGGCCTCTCTACTTGAATGCCGAACACACATCTCAAACACGTCCCAAAAGAATCTTCCCACCAAAACCCTGCCCCACCTACAGCATTCCCCATCTCAGTGCCCTGCAAGTCTGTCTTTCAAGTACCGAGGCCTAAAATGTTAGAGCCAACGGTGACTCTTTTCCTCCCAACACCCCACATTCCACGATAAGCAAATCTGCTGGCTCCATCTTCAAAATACATCAAGAATTTGACCACATCTCACCACCTTCTTTGCTATACCCTTATCCAAGATTCCACTGTCTTTCTCTGGGACCACTGCAGCAACCTCTACCTGGTATCCCTACTCTCACCTTCGCCTGTTGACTCACTAATTTATCCCTAACATGTTAAAGCTGCTTAATAGATAGTTTTTTTTTAAATAGGTAGTTTTTTGAATGAATGAATGAACATGTAAATACTTTCTTTTTAAAAATATTTTTATTAATTTCAGAGAGGGAGAGAGAGACAGAAACATCAATAATGAGAGAGAATCGTTGATCAGCTGCCTCCTGCACGCCCTACACTGGGGATCGAGCCTGCAATCCAGGCATGTGCCCTGATAGGGAAGGAACTGTGACCTCCTGGTTCATAGGTCGACGCTCAACCACTGAGGCAAGCTGGCTGGGCCCATGTAATTCCTTTCAAACTATTTAGTTTTGTATTTATGGGTCCTGCTTTGATGGACAAAGGGGAAAAAAATGCTTTATAATGTGATGGTTTTTCCCTGAAGTCAGAATTGCCCTTGATGCCCTTAGTAAGGGGGATTTCTGAACTCACTACCCAATTCAGTCTTCATCCCCATAGGAAACTCGCAGTGTAAGGATAATTTTCCCGCTGACCAAGACAACACTGAGAACACAGGTGGGACAATAGTAAGTTCACAGTTCTGCGCGCATGAAACACAGAGTTTATTCTTGTATTATTATTGATTAGTATATTATTTTCCATATGAACAACTGTAAACCTACTGTTACCCTACCCTGTATATTGCTTGCATAATTTGGTAAGAGCTAAGTAAATGTTACTGCCTACTTTTTGGTAGTTACGGTTTTAACTTAGTAATTTTACATACTTAAATGTATGTTTAAAAATTTGGACATTAGTTAATATGGTTGTTTTCTAGTTTTTAACTGTATTATCCTTAATATTCAATATAATTTTGGCACAAATCCATACTAACTGAGTCTGTAGAATCAACTCAATACTTGTGTCCTTTTTAGGTCCCCCGCAATGTCTGGAGGAATTTTTGCTATAAATCGGCATTATTTTAATGAGCTTGGACAGTACGACAAGGATATGAACCTCTGGGGAGCAGAAAATTTGGAACTTTCACTAAGGGTAATTCAAATTTTGTGGGTTTTTTTTTAATAGTTACCTTTGTACATACAAAGTGAAATCAAACTTTAAGTCATGTAATCTGCTGTGGCAATTACGCCATTTTTCTACATGAGTATCTGGTATCATTCTGGTATCCCATGAAATATATAATTTGTGGGACTCCTTGCAAAAAATTGAAAACATTTCATAAAATATGAGACTTTCCTACCATACGTTATTTCCAGTGTATGGCATATCAAATTAATAGACTATTTCAACCTATTGTGGAATCTCTTTTTTATTCTACTCATTATCTTGGTAGTTATAGTGTGGTGGAAATAACACAGGATCAGGAGGTAGGGGATCTGGGTGCCACTAAATATATACACTATCTTTGGTCTTAGTTCCTCCAGCTGTAAAATGAGAGGGTGTCTGAGTTGTCTCCTAACTCTTGAATCCTGGGTACTTGCTACCACACGGATGAAACTTGAGAATATTATGGTAAGTGGAAGGAGCCAGTCACAAAGCCACTTATATCTATGAGTCCATTCATATGAAATGGCTAGAATAAGTGAATCCATTAAAACAGAAAGTAGATTCGTGGTTGCCAGGGGCTGGAGGAAGGAGTCTGAGTGCTAGTGGGTGCCAAGTCTCTTTAAGGAAAGTACAAATGTTCTGGAATTAATGGCAATGGTGGCACAATCTTGAAGAAATACTGAAAATCATGAAAGTCCATCCTTTAAAAGAGTGATTTCTTGTAGTGTGTGAATTATATCTCAATTATTAAAAATAGATTCAACTTTTAAAAAATCCTGTGTTATTAGACCTGAGAATTAGTCCTGGCTCTACCACTGAAAGGTCCTTGGCAAGTCATTAATTTTTCTAGTCTCAGTTTCCTCACCGGTTAAGTAGGAATAGATATAAATGCCATTCTCAGAATTTTGTGAGATTGGATGAAATAACTGGGGTAGAGAATAAAGTACAAAGTAGATATTCCTAGAGAGAGAGTCTAAAAAATATATAAGGTACTATTCAAACATTTATTGTATGTTTATCATATGTATTTGTTTTTGACCGAATTCTAAGAGATTTTTTAAAATATATTTTATTGATTTTTTACAGAGAGGAAGGGAGAGGGATAGAGAGTTAGAAAGATCGATCAGCTGCCTCCTGCACACTCTCCACTGGGCATGTGCCCGCAACCAAGGTACATGCCCCTGACCGGAATCGAACCCGGGACCCTTGAGTCCACAGGCCGACGCTCCAACCACTCAGCCAAACCGGCCAGGGCTCTAAGAGATTTTTTATAATGAACTGGTACATCAAAGACTAAGCTGTGAGCTCACTATTACTCCTCTTCACATTTCCCCTCACTTTTCTCTATCTTGTCTTTTTGCCCAACCAAAAAAGTTGGTGTGGAGCAAACAGCTTAACTGATGAATTTACATGAGCTGATTAATAAGTGAGAGCCACTACCATTCCAGTTTAAATTTTGTCATCTCTTCTTTATACTCTATGAAGTCATCTGCAGAGATCACACTTTGAATTTCATGTTATCTTAGCATGTACTAATTGTTTACTATATTTCTTTTGGTGTTTTTTTTCCAACGATTTTTTTGTTTTGGATTCTACCTTCCTCTTCCTTCTTTTGGCTGGTTACTTCATTCACTTGTTTTAAAAGCTATTTTAAGCGCAGACTTATTTCATAAACCTTCAGGCACTTTATTATGAATATAGGAATATCTAGAGCAGTATATTTTCTTCCAAGCCCTTATTGGCAGCATCCTGTTAGTTATTTTCATTGATTGTTTCCACTCGTGCTTCCCTTCTGATCAGCCAGTGTTTTGTAACACCCATGCCTTTGCCACTTTTATTTGTCTGGTTGATCATTCCTTTTCATTACATTGCTCTGAGAATATAGTATATGGACTTTCCCCCTAAAATCAATTTTGTGAATGATACATTCATACTTGAAAAGTAAGTATATTCCTTTTCCTGACTCTATATTCCCTCCATATAGTGAAGAACCGCTAACTTATTATTCAAATGTATTAACCCTCCTTGCTTCGATATTTTCAACCAACCCATTCCTAATGGCCCCTTCCTATCCTATGGGTATCCTTGGGTTTTGCATACACAAACGAAAAACGAACTAATAGCTAAAGCGCTGTCGTGACACTAGCAGTGGTCTCTAACCCAGAGAAGTAACCTTGTCTCTCCTGAGAAAAGATAGTCTATGCCTGTGTATACTTCTTCATTTTTGCTTCCTCTTCAATCCGGTAAACCGTGGGGCCTTCAGCATCCTGTGACATCATCCCAGGAATTGTCACCAGCTTACTAGAGATGTCCCTAGTGGATGGCTTTTGGTCTTCTCTAGACTTGAGGTTCCTGCAGCATTTGGCACTCTAGACCAGTCTTTTCCAGAAGTTTTCTTGGCTTTTAGGACAGCATTTCTGGTTCCCCTCCCATGGCCTGGTGGTGCTCAGTTTCCTCCACGGGAGATCCTCCTCTGTGCATCTCTCTAACATGAGTGTTCCCAAGACTGTTCTTGTCAACTCTGTCTTTACACCTCGTTGGCCTCAGAGCTGACCTCTGCCACTTCACACCCTGTGAAGCCACGCCGGTGTTAACATAGTGTAATATTTTCTTATATTATTTGAGAATATCATTTTTTCATATATTTTTATTGATTTCAGAGAGGAAGGGAGAGGGAGAGAGAGATAGAAACATCAATGATGAGAGAAAATCATTGATCAGCTGCCTCCTGCATACCCCACACTGGGGATCTAGCCCACAACCTGGGCATGTGCCCTGACCGGGAATTGAACTGTGACCTCCTGGTTCATAGGTCAATGCTTAACCACTGAGCAACACCAGCTAGGTAAGAATATTAACTTTTTAAAGGTATCTTTATTGTTCAAAGTATTACATATATCCCCCTTTTCCCCCTTTGATCCCTCCACTCTGCATGCCCCTCAGGCCTATGACACTATTGTCTGTGTCCATGGGTTTTGCATGCATGCATATAAGTTCTTTGGTTAATCTCTTCCTGTCCTACCCCCCCCCCCCCCCCCCGCCACACACACACACCTTCCCTCTGAGATTCATCAGTCTATTGCATGTCTCCATGTCTCTGGATCTACTTTGTTCATCAGTTAATTTTGTTCATTAGATTCCACATATGGGTGAGATCATGTGATACTTACCGTTCTCTGACTGACTTATTTCACTTAGCACAATACTCTCCAGGTCCCTCCATGCTGTGTCAAAGTGTAAGAGATCCTTCTTTTTTACAGCTGCATATTATCCCATTGTGGAGAATATTTTAAGACAAATTTGTTGCCACTCTTCACACATAACCAGCCTCAGAATTGGTCATATATAAGAGAAGCAGAATCACCTAGTATTCAGAACACTGGTGATAGGGCTGGGTTTCCTGCATTTGAATCCTGTACTCTGCTACTTACCAGCCCTGTGTCAATGGGCAAACTGCTTAACCAATCTCTAAATTAGTTTCTCCATCTGTAAAATGGGGATAACACAATAATAACATTATAGGGTTGTTGTGAAGATTGAATGAAATAAGAAACTTAATAAACGTGAGCTAATGTTATGTTTGTAAAAAAAATTCACTAGTTGCCTGTTACTAGCAAACACACATGATTATGTTTTCTGTTTTTCTTATGTCTAGATCTGGATGTGTGGAGGCCAGCTCTTTATACTGCCCTGCTCTCGAGTAGGACATGTTGATAGACATATTGTCCAAAATGTAACCCAAGTTCTCAGAGCCCTGAGATATAACAACCTCAGACTGGTACATGTTTGGCTGGATGAATACAAGGTAAAGGATACATCTGTGCTTTGAACAGATGAATGTACACAGTGGGACTTGCTCTGCAGAAGTCTTCTACTGCCTTTCCAGACAGCAAGTTTTGTTCTTTCCTCTGTTTTCCTTAAGTTAGCGGTATCCCTCCCACTGCTCAGCCACTCATCTCCAGACCCTGTTCTCAATTGTTCATTCAAAGCTGCTACACTTGCACCTGACTTTTAATTTCTAGGGAAACTTGAGTTTCTCAGAAGGGAATCAACCAACACAAGGAGCATTTTATTTATTTACTAGAAGCCTGGTGCACGAAATTCATGCACAGGTAGGGTCCCTAGGCCTGACCGGTGATCAGGGCCAATTGAGGCTTCTGGCTGCTGGCCGGGGCCTTTATTCTGGCTGCTGGCGGGGGCCTCCCTTGCCCAGCTACCAGCCAGGGCCTTCCTTCATTCTGTGCTGCCCCCTGATGGTCAGCACACATCATAGAGAGCGATTGAACTCTCAGTCTCCCGGTTGAACTCCCAAGGGGACACTTTGCATATTAGGCTTTTATATATATACTAGAGGCCTGGTGCACAAAAATTTGTGCACTCGGGGCGGGGGGGGGGGGGGGTCCT
>NW_006293699.1:872492-878809 GCF_000327345.1 Myotis davidii
TTTACTTCCCGTGGATGCCCGCACCGGTTTTCCTCTGGCACCCAGGACCCAGGCCTTCGCTCCAACCGCAGCAGAGAAGGCAAGCCTTGAGGCTTCTCCACTCTGGCCACAGCGGAGAAGCCAAGCTTCTTCAGTCTTCAGTCATCTTCAGTCTTCCCTCAGGCAGAGTCTTCAGTCCTCACTCTGCACCTTCATATGCAAATTAACTGCCATCTTTGTTGGGTTAATTTGTATACTCATCCTGATTGGCTGGTGGGTGTAGCAGAGTGACACCAATTTGCATGTTTCTCTTATTAGTGGAGATATATGTTTGTTTCTTTGTTTGTTTACCTTAGGTCTTTTGGCCCCTTTTCCCCCAAGGACTCCCCCTCTGAAGCAAATACCTCTCCCTGCTCCCATCTGCACAGGCAACTCTTAGATCTCTTCTCCCGTGACTAAGTTCCCAATTATGTGGCTGCTGCTGATCTGGGGACTATGCAAGTCTTTTGTGTTTGTTTTTTCAATCCTCACCCAAGGATATGTTTTTATTGATTTTATAGAGGGAGGAAGGGAGTGAGAAAAGAAAAGAAACATTGATGTGCGAGAGAAACATTGACTGGTTGCCTCCCGTATGTACCCATCTCCAGAATAGAAATTGCAACCTTTTGGTGTATGGGATGATGCTCCAACTGAGCCACTGGGTCAGGGCCATGTTGATCTCCTTCATCTTTTCTATAAACAGTCAAAGATTTCTATACCAAAGAAACCCAAAAACAAAACAAACAAACAAAAAAACACCACAAAGATTTTTTTTTATACCAAAGCCAAGCCCCTTCATGTGTGCATGTCCCCAAGTGTAAGCCTCTGCCAGGATCTAAATGGGTGCACGTACAGAGAACTGTAGTGTGGCTCCATTTCAATTCAAAAGTCGTTCATCCAGAATCCCTGCACAACAGACATGGACAGTAACCTCACCAAGACCTCCCTTCAGATACATGGGTAGAAACGTGTAAGAATCTCTCTGTGATATTAAAGGCCCTGGTCTTGATGTAATGTTTCTTTAATTTATTATTTAAAGTTATAAAAGTAATAATACTCAATTTTTTTAGCAATCAGGGCAATGTGAATGAAAACCTCAGGCAGAGCCCTGGCCAGTGTTGCTCAGTGGTTAGAGCATTATTCCATACACTGAAAGATTATGGATTCAATTCTCAGTCGGGGCACATGCCCAGGTTGTGGGTTCTATCCCTGGTTGGGGGCAACTGATAGATGTTTCTCTCTCACATTGATGTTTCTCTCTCTCCCCTCTCCCTTCCTCTCTCTCTAAAAATCAATGAAGAACATTTCCTCGGGTGAGGGTTAAAAACAACAACAATTCAGGGAGATATTTATCATTTAAAATCTGACAGGACCAAGTGTTAGCAAGCAACAGGAATTCTCAGACACGGATGGTAGGAGTGCTTATTATCACAAGCTCACTTTAGAAAACAGATGGGCAATATTAAGTAAAAGATATGAATACCCCATGATCCAACAGTTCTAGTCTACAGAAATGCATGCTTTTGTGCATAATAATAAGAATGTTTATAAACAGCACTGTCTATTAGCCTCAAATGAATACAGCACAAATACTCATCGAAAGTAGAATGGATAAATGTGATATATTTAATTGCTATGGTAGCGGAAATTAACCAACAGTAGATACAATAGTATAATAGGTCAGTGATGGCGAACCTATGACACGCATGTCAGAGGTGACACGTGAACTCATTTTTTTGGTTGAGTTTTCTTTGTTAAATGGCATTTAAATATAGAAAATAAATACCAAAAATATAAGTATTGGTTTTACTATGGTTGCAAAGATCAAAATATTTCTATATGTGACATGGCACCAGAGTTAAGTTAGGGTTTTTCAAAATGCTGACACGCCGAGCTCAAAAGGTTTGCCATCACTGGTATAGGTAAATCTTAAAGACATAATGGAGAACAAAAGAAGCCAAATACAGTAAAATATAGTGTAATTTTCGATAAGTTAAAATGGGTAAAATTAAACCGTAAAATCTATATATGCATATTTAGATACCAAAGCTAGAAAGAAAAGCAAAGAAGTGACTTCATAATCAAGAAGGCATTGAGCGTGTAGTTTCTTGGTAACTATGTGCTATGATTGTTGATTGCTTTTCTGTGAACTCTGATCACAGACTTAAATAGTCGACTTGAACACAGCTAGGATTGAGTTTACTGAATATCACAGAAGATAGAGTGACAAAAAGTTCATCTAACTTAAAAAGAATATGATGTTTGGCGTCCTCAAGGGACTGTATGACACAGCACACTGGAAACCTTAGTGAGTGACATTGGATAAGAGCAGGCTTCAAACGGAGATATTGCCTAAGATCTTCTCTGTTTTCACTCCAAAATGATGACACCCCTCCCCCACCCTTAGGTTCACTCACCCCATGCATCAACCAGCCTGGGGAACTAGGCAGTGACAAGAGAAGATGGCAAAGACCTCCAGTGGCCAAGAGTCCCTGGGAGAATCCAACATGGCATGCCCATAATATGCTAATTTAAATAAGCAAGCTCCTCTCATTCAACAATATTACTATACTGTATGCTGGGCACTGGGAATACACAGATGAAAATATAAGGAGGCTTTGGTCAACTTAGAATACTACTTTTAATATGAAGCAGGTTGAGTGCATGAGATATTCATCCTTGTTGCTTCCTTCAGAGAGTGTAAAAAACTAACCGGTGTGGTAATAATAGTGGCCCATACTGACGTGAGGCTATGTGCTAGCTTTCATCTCCCCAGGGCTTTGCATGTATTAAAGAGTCCAGTCCTCACAACAACCTCATGAGGGTAAGGGCCAAGGTTACCTAGTTAATAAGTAGCAGAACTGACCAACATTTAAACCCAGTTGTCCTCCTCCAGAGTCTATTTGCCCTTAGCTACCACATCGTCCCCATTTCTGAACCCAAGGAAGTACTGATTGGAATGGGGCAGTGAGGGATTTTTGTCCTCCAGTATCACTGAGAGAGTGAGAGAGAGGGGATATACCCTACCTCTGCCATGGTCCATCAAAGCACATATTGTGCATACGTGTGGGGTAAGTCCCAGATTCTGTGTGTGTCCCTGTGCAGAGGAAGTTAGAAGGTATTTTTAAAAAATTATTTTTTAAAGTTCTTGTGATGTCATGATTTGATGACCAGAGATGGGCTTGGTTTAATGAAACTCTTTATTTCCATGTAGGAGCAGTTTTTCTTACGAAGACCTGATCTGAAATCCATCCCCTATGGAAACATTAGTGAGCGTGTTGAATTAAGGAGACGATTGGGCTGCAAGTCATTTCAGTGGTATCTGGATACTGTCTTCCCAGAACTGGAGACATCTCTTGAAATGAAAGCAAATAATTTTCATTAATGAAGGGTTAAAAAGTCCCCTCGGCCTTCAACATAGAGAAGAGCACCAGTTTGGAACATGGTGACATTATATGAAATACAGCCAGAGTGGCCTACAACAGAACTGTCCTTGCTCCTTTTGTGATAGTCCTTAATACCTTGTAACTCATTTGCCACTAAATTTCTGGGGTGGCAAGACCTTGAACATTGAAAGTGCACGCTGTCAATTAGCTGAGACTCTATCACATAATTCTCTCCAATTGTTTGCTAAACTCACTTGGTCCTGGTCGCCCTTGGAGCCTTTGCCAACTCTATTCCTACTCCAGAAAGACGGCCTGACCCAGTGGTCTTCTCAGAGAGATACTCACAGAGAGCCTTGGTTGGTAATACCCACTTTAGTTCAACTCCTTTCTTGCTGCCAACATCGATAATGGCATTGGCACCTTGCTTAGTTGGATTCCTGAGCTTCTGATGTCCAGTCCACTTGCCTGGGTGTCCCGGTCCAGCTCCCATTTGTTCCCATCCGTCCTGTCACTTGGAGACACCCCTACTCCCCTACTGCCCCACTTCTGAGTTTGCCTTTTTCACATCTCTTCTCCTATAACTCTAGCCTATGGCTCTCCTAACACTTCTTCAATGCGGGCCCTGTTGATAATCTCTGTTCTGACTGACGAGAACTGTTTAGCTGAGATCGGGGAAGAGGCAGCTAGGTTCCAAGTCTGTCCTGTGTGAACACACTCGCAGATGGCTAAAGTACTTCCCTCCGATGGAGGGGATGTCTGTTGCATTCTCCCTGGTGCAGGTGGCTGGGAAAGTGAAGTATATTTAATTCACAAAGACAAAGAGAATGAGAAAATAAGTGAAGGAATACATTGAAAGGAGTAAAAAGGAGTGGGGGAAACTTAGGGCAGGACCACTAAACATAGCCTATGCTGGAGAAGACATAAACTGTTTTGTTAATTAATATCTTTAATTATTAAAAACATCAATGATGAGAGAGAATCATTGATCAGCTGCCTCCTGCACGCCCCCTACTGGGGAATCAAGCCCGCAATCTTGGCATGTGCCCTGACCAGGGATCCAACTGTGACATCCTGGTTCATAAGGTGACACTCAACCATTGAGCCTTGCACATAAAGTGTTTTTTACAGCAATAAACAACTGGGCTCACCTATTATGCCCATTCAGTCAATGACTGGTCATCACAGGCCAGGTGTCCTCCTAGGCGCTGGGGTGCAGCAGAAATGGAGCCGGCAAACACCCCTCCCTGCATGAAGCTTGTGTTCTCTGAGATAATAAATGCAATGTAAAGAAAAAGGAATCCGTTTACAATGTCTTTATAGTTACATATTTAGCAAAATACTCTATAAATCCTGTTGCAAGAGAGACATGGGAAAAGCCTGTGCTCATATATTACAGATGGCCAGGGGAACTTGATTAAGACTTTAATGGAGTATTTATTTCATCTATTCAAGTGTTATGTTTCTCAAAAAAAAAAAGACTTTAAAAGGTCAATCTAGCAGTACAAAATAAGCACAATATTATCATTATATTCTTGGTCCATATTTTACACGTAGTAAAATATTGATTATAATGAACCCATAAATCTGTTAAAATTAGAGTAAAATACAAAATAGAAATTCTGTAGAAGGAAAAAAAGTAGTAAAAATATAGAGCATCCTCTTGAAGTAACACCTTTTCTAGTTTTAAAAGTTAAGAATAATTTTTTTAAGTATAAAGGAGGAGGATCTAACTATCAGCTTGCAGAACGAAAAAGACAAACGTTCTGTTAGAGCCCTGGGCCTAATATTACGTCAGCTTTGTAGCAATTTAGTTCAGTAACTAGAAATGTCTAGTTCATCACTAGAAATGTTACTTAACCTCTCAAATATTGATTCAGTTGACTCTGGAATAGAAAACAAATCCGAATCAACATCCAATTATTTGGTGTGATTGGGAGGAAATCCGTACTTGCTGGGAGGTGACAATGTTTTGTTTTCACATGGGAATTTAAAAATCTGAATTGTATTCTGCAGCTAGTAGAGAATTATCTCCTAACCTGCTCAAGGCTTTTCACAAAACACCATTTTTTTTGGTATGACCGAATACTCAGACAAGCCTTACTAGTAAATTAAGCCAGAGTTCTATAACAAAGGCATATTTCTAGGAATTTATCCTAAGACACACCAGCATGAAATAATTAAAGAGTTAACACTTACTGAGCGTTATCTTTCATACACCTGGTAAGTACTCTGCATGGATTATCTTTCAACCACATAACTTTATGATATAGGTCCTATTATTATTCCCATTTCATAGATGAGAAAACTAAGGTTAGAAGTTGCCCGAGATTAGGGTTGCAAGATTTAGCAAAAATACAGGATGCCTGCTATATTTGAATTTTGAACAAACAATAATACTTTAGTGTAAGTATGTATGCTTATAGTACAAAATTATTCTTTATCTGAAATTCATATTTCAGGCTTGTATTTCATCTGGCAAGTGTAAAGCCAAACTAGCACAGTCCATACACCAGCTAACCAGCCCAACCTCAAAGACCCTGGGCTTAACCGCAATGCTCCTCAAAGGGCATTTTAGCCCCATTGGAGATCTGGGTAAAAGGCAGATTTTGATTTCTAAGTAGGTGCGCCAGGCGTGAAATCCAAGATTCAGAGTGTCGCCGGGTGAGGCCAAAGGGGCTGCGTGGGCGTCGCTCCCCGGGGTGCTTATTCCTCACTCCCCCAGCGACACAGGGGCTCCGGCACCGCCTCCCGGGGTGCATTGCTAGCCTGGGACCTTTACACTGCAACCAGCGTCCCGCAATTCTCTCATCCTAAGTGACGCCGAGCATCCCTTCATGTTTACGGGTGTCTGTGTTTGGCAAGGCTTTTTTTCAGACGGGGAAACCCGAAGAGCGCCGCGGGCGGCCCAGGGCG
>NW_006293699.1:879202-884348 GCF_000327345.1 Myotis davidii
GTGTGAAGGGATTGCGGAAAATTCCCAGCAGGAACCAGAGCGAATGGAATAACGCGACCCGGGGGGCGTGCGCATTTCCTTCAAAGTGTCCCAAAGAGAAGTTAGTGTTGTGTTCGCCTCGTGCAGCCGCTGGGTGCCCGGCAGAATTTAACCCGGCCCGCCCCGGCGCTGGGTGGACGAGCTTCTGGAGCAGCGGTTCTCAACCTGTGGGTCGTGGCCCCTTTGGGGGTCCAACGACCCTTTCACAGGAGTCGCCTAAAACCATCAGAAAACACATATCTAATTACATATTGTCTTTGTGATTAATCACTATGCTTTTATTATGTTCAATTTGTAACAATGGAAATACATCCTGCATATCAGATATTTACATTACGATTCATAACAGTAGCAAAATAACAGTTATGGAGTAGCAACGAAAATAATTTTATGGTCGGGGCTCACCACAACATGAGGAATTATATTAAAGGGTCGCGGCATTAGGAAGGTTGAGAACCACTGCCTAGAGGTTCCCTTTGCATTCCTTCCGCTGTGTGCCCAGCGGCGCCGGTGGTTTGTGTCACGGGGTGACCCGGTGTCCGTCAGTCCGTGGAGGCCCCGCACCTGATCCAGGAGGCTGCGCCCCTCGAGGGGTGTTCACACTCAGGCCAGCCCGCTTGGTTTCTGCCATCGAATATTTGGCCCTGCCTTATGCTGTGAAAACATCTGGTTGGTTTTCAAAATATAAAATTAAATCGTAACTTTGAATAGCTGTTTTATGGTCCCGTGCACCCACGACATACGGTGGTGCTGCTCACCTCCCCCAAATCACAGCTTTAGACCAGACTTTTCTTTATTTTTTTTCTTTCAATTCTTCCCTTTTTTCTAGAAATATTGGGTGTTGCCGTCGGCTCTGCCGCCGCTTTTAGAAAAGCAGCAAGCAGACAACCTGCCGTCAATTGGTATAAAATTGAGCTTCCTGAGGGAAATGTCATGGAAAAGCAGACCACACTTTTCACATCGTCTCTAGACAATTTCTGTGCTGTTCCTTGCAACATTTTAACTTCAAAAAAATATCTGTATATATAAAAGTCTAAGCGACCGAACAACTGGTTGACCGGCTGCTATGATGGACACTGACCACCAGGTGGCAGATGCTCAATGCAGGAGCTGCCCCCTGGTGGTCAGTGTGTTCCCACAGAGGGAGAGCCACTCAGCTGACCAAGGGCACCAGATGCAGGGCTCATGGCTGGCTGCTGCAGTCTGGAGACCGCAGTGGAGTGGTAGTGGCGGCAGCAGGTGCAGTGGGGTGGGGATAAGCAGGAGCGGGAGGGAGGCAGCTGCAGGTGGCATTGGACGCCGGTTTCGGCCCGATCCCTACAGGCTACGCCAAGGGACCTCACTGGTGCATGAATCCGTGCACTGGGCCTCTAGTACATACATATATATCATTTTAACCGCTGTAAGTGTACAAACAAAACTGTCACCATCACCATAGTCTGTTTCCAAGCTTTTCATCACCCCCAACAAACTAGCCATTAAGCAGTAACTCCCCAACTCCCTCTCCCCATTCTGCCCCACCTGCCTGTTCGGACACCTCTGAGAAGTGGAGTCATGTGGTATTTGCCCTTTTGTATCTGACTATTGATGTGCAAGGCCCGCCTGTGCTATTGCCCATGGAGACTTCATTCATGGCCGTGGCTGAATGATTCTCGGGTGCATAGCTGTATCACAATTCGTTTGACCATTTATCTGTTGATGGACACGGGTTGTTTCCACCTTTTGGCTCCTATGAGAAATGGTGCTGTGAATATATATGTTTACAGGTGTGTTGGAGTCTGTTCTTTGGGGTAGGAATTGCTGGGTCATATGATAAACTTGTGTTTAACATTTTAAAATCCTCCTTGGAGGATATGTTTAGAGAGAAAAAACATGGTTTGACCTAGAGCCGTGGAAGTCAGTGGAGAGGAGGGTCTGCACTTGTCAACTTGGTGGGACTTGGACCCTCAGGGGGAGAGGGAGGCATCCGTCAGTGGCCTCCCGTTTTCTCCCAATGGGATGGAACCTGAAGCCTAGTGCTGTGCCCTGACTGGGAAACACACCTTCAGTACAGAAGCAGCACACAGCACCGGACAGGAGCATCAGCTGCGCTCTCCCCTCCTCCCCAGAGTTGTTTGTTGAACCTTTTGAAGAGCTACCAAACTCTTCACAGTTTGAAACTGCTTTCTTAAAGACCCCCGTGCCTTACTAATTGCCAAGTCTGATGACCTCCACCTTAAGGCCCTCGGTTTGACCTCTCTAAATCCTGGGGACACCTCGCTGTTGGTTAGAGCACCCTCTCGAGGTTTTCCCACTTGGCGATGCTCCTCCTGCACACAAGAGGTTCCGTGCTTGCTCCCTATCCACTTTTGCTCTCTTCATAAACCCTCCTCTGTCCATGTAACTTAGACTATAATTTTGATGTTTATTTTTAACTTCTCTCTGAGGATTAGATTTGAATTTCAAACTATGGACAATATCAGTGTTCTCTTGAATGACAAAACAAAATACATCTGTTAATCCTCCCAAACCTGTTCTCTCCGTGCTTCCTGTCATTCAGACTTGAAAGCTGGTGTTGTTTCTATTCCCCCTCTCCCTTACGGTCCCATGGCTAGTCAAGTTGACAAGTGCAGACAGCTCTGTCTCTGACCCTCCTCTCCGCTGACTTACACAGCTCTAGATCAAACCATGGTTGCCTCTTACTGGAATTTTTGTTATTGGACTCCCTGGTTCTAGATTTGTTTGTTTACATCTTAATTGCAATACTTTTTAGAGTTTGCTTTAGGAAACGCCCAAGTTTTTCATCTGATTTATTCTTTCTTTAGGATTTTCCGTTCTTAGAGAAAGTGAGGTTACTGACCAGGGGTATGAAGGTTTTTAAGGCTCTTGTGCCTTTGTCAAATGTGCGTTTTAAAAAGGCCTAGCAGTTGCCCCAGCTGAGTGGCTCAGGTGGTGGCAGCATCATCCCATACACCAAAAAGATGGTGGGTTCTATTCCCGGCCAGGGCACATACCCAGGTTGTGGGTTCAGTCCCTGTTCAGGGTGTGTATGGGAGGCAATGGATCGATGTTTCTCACACATCGATGTCTGTGTGTGTCTCTCTTACCTTGTCTCCGCGAAATCAATAAAAACATATCCTTGGGTGAGAGTTTAAAAACAAAAACAAAAAGTCCCTGCAATTTACATATAACTTCATCACTGATAAATGCATCATTTAACTACTTGTACTTAAATGAGTATTAAAAATGTTGCTGCTTGCCCTGACTGGTTTGGCTCAGTGGATAGAGCGTCGGCCTGCGGACTGAAGGGCCCCAGGTTCGATTCTGGTCAAGGGCATGTACCTTGGTTGCAGGCACATACCCAGTACGGCCTGTGCAGGAGGCAGCCGATCGATGTTTCTCTCTCATCGATGTTTCTAACTACCCCTCTCCCTTCCTCTCTTTAAAAAAATCAATAAAATAAAATAAAATAAAAATGTTGCTGCCTAGCCCGGCATGGCTCAGTGGTTGAAGCATCGACCTATGAACCAGGAGGTCACCGTTTGATTCCTGGTCAGGGCACATGCCTGCATTGTGGGCTCAATCCCCAGTGGGAAGTGTGCAGGAGGCAGCTCATGAATGATCTGTCTCATCGATGTTTCTATCTCTCCCTCTCCCTTCTTCTCTGAAACCAATAAAAATATGTTAAAAAGTAAAAAATAAAAATATTGCTAATTTGAGTTAGAAAATAATATTTTTATTTGCATGTCTTTACTAATTATTGAGACTGAAGACGTTTCCGTATGTATTCCCAAGCTTTATCCACGTTCTTTCATTTATCAATAGTTTGATAAATGCCGTATGTAGATTTCTAGCTCCAGCAAAATAGAATTTAACAGGCTTTCTCAGTTTGGCACTGTCGATATTTTGTGCCAAATAAATCTGTGTGGCTGAGGACGGTCTTGTGCATTGTAGGATGTTAAACAGCATTACAGCATTCCTGGCCTCTACCCATGAGATGCTAGTAGAATCCCTCCAGTTAGGACACCCAAAAACATCTAGACATTGCCAAAAGACCGTGGATATTGCCAGATTTTCCAGACATTGCCAAATATCTTAGCCCCTGGCTTAGAATCACTGGAGTAGAATAGGGAGAGTGGACTTGGCACTATGAGACTAGTACACTGGTACAATACATCCTTTTGACTACTCAGCATCTATACACACCCTTTACTATTCACTTCCATGTGAACATTCTGTTACCCTGATTAAATTGAAAAGTTAGTCTCCAATGAAACTTTTATTAAAACAAGGAGGAAGCACAAGTGAGGAGAAAATATATACAAAAAACACAAAACCCACAGAATCTGTGTCCTTTGATTCCACACACAAGAATTAGCTGAGGACTAAATTGTGTAAGCACATTACAATCCCTAGGAACCAACATACCCGTGGGGCAAAAGTAAGTTTACAGTTGTTTGTATGGAAAATAATACAATAATTCAAAACAGTTTATTATATTATTTTTTATTGTATTATTTTCCATATGAAAACAATTGTAAATCTGTTGCCCCATCCTGTATCTACAGAACCTAGCACCTTCATATAAGGGTCATGGCCAGAGGAACATTTGTTGGGTGATTACGTTTTATTGTAGAAAATTTAGACTTAAAATATTAACATATTTTTAAAAATCTATTAGTCAATTTTTTTTCATCTGAACCCCACCTATCTTATCTCCTATTGGCTGATTTGAAGCAAATCTCAGATATATGATTAGATGATTTTAGCAGTATAAAACAAGTTCTGACCTCCAATTTTTAAAATACTTTTAAATACACACACATACACACACACATTTATTGATTTCAGAGAGGAAGGGAGCGAGAGAGAAACGTCAGTGATGAGAGAATTATTGATTGGCTGACTCCTGCATGCAATTTTTTTAAGTAAACTTTTTATTTTATAACTAGAGGCCTGGTGCACGAAATTTGTGCACTGAGGGGTGGGGTTCCCTCAGCCCCCAGTGCCCCTCTCACAGTCCAGGATCCCTCAGTGGATGTCCTACTGATGGTTTGTTTCTGGCAGCAGAGGCTCGGAGCAGGCGTCGTGTGTGTGTGTGTGTGTGTGTGTGTGTCCCAGCTGGGGG
>NW_006293699.1:884802-885254 GCF_000327345.1 Myotis davidii
TATCCTCATGGCGACCTGGGAGAAGGCGCAGCTGGGGGCTGCCCGTAGGCTGGGCTTGCTTTCCTGCTCCTGGATCAGGCCCAGTTGGGGGCTGCCCTCAGGCCGGTTTTGCTTTCCTGCTCCGGATCAGGCGCAGCTGGGGGCTGCCTACAGGCCGCACTTTTCTACTTACCGATGGCCGGATCACCACAACGACCCAGGGCTCAGCGGCACTTTCCTGCTCCCCAGTAGTCATAGGGTCCCGGCTGGGGGCGGGGCTTAGTGCGGGGCTTAGGCGGCACGGGGGTCCCGGCTGGGGACTCAGGTGGCACACAGGGGTCCCGGCTGGGGGCGGGGCTTATGCCCCGCTGCCCAGGGCTGTACATGGGGCCCAGATGGCAGCTCGCGCTGTCCCGCCCTGCCTGTAGTATAGGATAGAGGCCTGGTGCATGGGTGGGGGCTGGCTGGTTTGC
>NW_006293699.1:886644-890111 GCF_000327345.1 Myotis davidii
CTCTCCTTAAAGCAGGTATCTGGTTTGTTTAGGTTCTATAATCGAAACTCTGTATCAACTCCAGCTCTGTGATCCCAGCTGGCTGAAAGCTGGTTTCTGGGGTTTTGTTTAGCTTCTATATGTTACTATGTTTCAAACTGCAGGCTCAGAGGCCGGCAAGGCAGGCGGGGAACGTTGCAGTCCTCCGTCACTGAAGCAAGCAAGCCTCATGTTCAGTTTAAGCTGCCTGGCTGCCGGCCGCCATCTTGGCTGGCAGTTAATTTGCATATCGCCCTGATTAGCCAATGGGAAGAGTAGCGGTTGTACGCCAATTACCATGTTTCTCTTTTATTAGGTAGGATAGTTATAGATTTACAAAAAATTGCAAAGATAGTGCTGAGAGTTCTTATATATCCAATACCAAGTTTCACTTATTAACAACTTACGTTAGCATGTCACAGTCATCATAATTAATGACCCAATCATGATATATTATTAATTAGCATCCAGACTTTATTCATATTTCCTTAGTTTTACCTAATGTCCTTTTCTGTTCTAAGGACATTAGGTAAAAACAAAGGGTCCTATCCAGGATACCACATTGCATTTAGTCATCATGGTTTCTCAGCTGCTTCTTCCCCCGTTTATCAGCCAAGTTTCTCAGACTTCCCTTGTTTTTGATGACCCTGACAGTTTTGAGGAATAATGAAGGGTCATTTTATAGCATGTCTGTCAATTGGGATTTGTCTGATATTTTTCTCAGTATTATATTGGGAACTTGGATTTGGAGGAAGAAAACCACAGAAGTAAAATGTCATTCTCATCACACCCTATTGAGGGTTCATACTCTCATCACCATGTTAACAGATCACAGTTGAGGTAGTTTGTCAGGCTTCTCCACTGTAAAGTTACTTCTTTTCCCCCTACTGTAGTGTTTGAGAGGAATTCCCTATTTCCTGCCCACATTTCAGGAGTCGAAGTTCTTCACTTTCTTGAGGGCAAAGTAGCTACATAAATTATTTGGAATTCTGCAGAGAGATCTATTATATTCTACCTTACTTATTTTTTATATATTTAATAATTTATATTGTTACGGACTCAGGTATTTATCTTATGCTTTGGGTTATACCACTTTATTTGGTTGCTCAGATTGTTTTTGCTATGGTCATTGTGAGCTCTTTCCATTGATTCCTTCTGTTCCTTTGACGTACCCCCATTATGGGGTTTTGGGGGGTACGTTATGGGGTTTTGTTGTTCATTTTGAGGGTTTGTTTTTGTTTTTGTCTTTTTTGGATGCACTTCATTCCTTGCTAACACTACAAAGTACTCCAGGCTCATCTTGTATATTTCCTGTCCCAGCCCTAGAATCAGTCATATCTCCAAGGAGCCTTGGTTCCTTGTATTTTATCCTTCTCTGCTATTAGAAACCAAGATTTGGACACTAGGTATGCTCGTGTTGCTGGGGTGTTGTCCTTCTAGGGTCCTCAAATTACGGCCCGCAGGCCACATGCAAATACAAATATTGTATTTGTTCCCGTTTTGTTTTTTTACTTCAAAATAAGATATGTCCAGTGTGCATAGGAATGTGTTCATAGTTGTTTTTTTTTTAAATTATAGTCCGGCCCTCCAACGGTCTGAGGGACAGTGAACTGACCCCCTGTTTAAAAAGTTTGAGTACCCCTGTTCTAGGCCCTCTGAGCTGACAAGCAAGAAAATATATGTATCTAAAACTAACATGTTAAGCTAAATATTTTTATACTGATATCTTGAACTCTAACCCATTACTACATGGATCATTCTAATCTTGTTTATCTGTAACCTTCTACTCCAACACTTAGAAACTTGGCTTCCACCATCCATTTACTTAATTGCTTAGTTCTAGTATGCAGTCATGCAAGCATAACAACTTTTCAGTCAGCAACTGACTGCATATATGATAATGGTCTCCCTATAAGTGGTACAACTGATAATAATAGAAGTATAATATGCTAATTAGACCAGACAGCTGAACAACCTTCTGGACGAAGCTTGGACTGCAGGGACCGGGGCAAGCCCCTGCGGCTGCGAGGACCGAGCCCCTTGCACGAATTTTGTGCATCGGGCCTCTAGTAAGATTATAATGGAGTTGAAAATTTTCTGTCACCTAGTGACATAATGTCATAGCATGTATTTATGGTGATGCTGGTATAAACCTGCTGCACTGCCAGTCCTATAAATGGATAGCACATACAGTTATGTACAGTACATTATCTATATAAAAGGCTAAGCAACTGGCCAACCGGCCAGTAAGTATAACATGCACTGGCCACCAGGGGGCAGACGCTCGACACAGGAGCTGCTGAGTGACAGCAACTTTGTAGAGTGCCATCTTGCACTCTGGGACCCCTCGGGGGATGTCAGAGAGCTGGTTTTGGCCTGATCTTGCAGGCCAAGCCGAGGGACCCCACCTGCCGAAGGGACCCCGCTCACTCCACAGACGCCCTTTGAGCTCCTGCGCTGCCCCAGTGCTGCCGGCCAGGGAGGGACCATGGGAGGTTGGCTCTAGAGTGTGTCTGGCCTGTCATGCCCAGTCCCGCCCCACCAGCCACCTTCTAATTAATTTCCTATCAATGTGCACAAATCTGTGCACCAGGCCACTAGTATTTGGTAATAAGTGATTGCTTGGGTTATGTATTTACTATACCATATTTTTTACCCTCACAGTGCACTCTTTCTACTTATTAAAGTTTGTTGTAAAGCAGTATGCCATGCTATCCCAGCAGCAGTCTCATGTTTACCATGTCTCATTTATTTTTTATTTTTATTTTGTTTAAAGTATTACAAATAGTAGTACATATGTCTCCTTGTTTTAACCAATGACCTTCCCCCCCGCAGTGTCTTGCGTCCATTGGTTATGCTTATATGCATGCATATAAGTCCTTCAGTTGATCTCTTACCTCCCCCCCAAACCTCCCCAGCCTTCCCACTGTAATATGAGAGTCTATTCGATGCTGCTTTGCCTTTGTACCTATCTTTTTATCAGCTTATAATGTTCTTTATTATCCATAAAAGAGTGAGATCATGTGATATTTTTCTTTCACTGACTGGCTTATTTCACTTAGCATAATGCTCCAGTTCCGTCCATGCTGTTGCAAATGGTAAGCGTTCCTTCTTTTTTATAGCAGTGTAGTATTCCATTGTGTAGATGTACCATAGTTTTCTAATCCACTCATCTGCTGATGAACATTAAGCTATTTCCAGATCTTAGCTATGGTAAATTGTGCTGCTATGAACATAGAGGTTCATATATCCTTTCTAATTGATATTTCTGTTTTCTTTGGATATATTACAAGAAGTGGGATTAGTGGGTCAAATGGGAGTTCCATTTTTAATTTTTTGAGGAAACTCCATACAGTTCTCCACAGTGGCTGCACCAGTCTGCATTCCACCAGCAGTGCACAAGCGTTCCTTTTTCTCCACATCTTCACCAGCACTTGCCGTTTGTTGGT
>NW_006293699.1:896070-907241 GCF_000327345.1 Myotis davidii
CTTTCTTGCTGATTTTTTATTTAGAGGATTTGTCCAATGATGATAATGGGGTGTTAAAGTTTCCTACTGTGAGTGTATTGTTGTCAATCTCTCCCTTGATCTCCTCCAAAAGATTTCTTATGTATTTGGGTGCTCCTATTTTGGGTGCGTATATGTTTACTAGAGTTATTTCTTCTTGTTGGATTGCTCCCTTTAGTATTATGAAGTGGCCTTCCTTATCTCTTTTGATGTCCTTCAATTTGAGACCTAATTTGTCAGATATAAGTATTGCTACCCCGGCTTTTTTTCCACTTCCATTCACCTGAAAAAAACGTTTTCCATCCCTTCACCATAAGTCTGTGTGCATCTTTTTTTCTGAGGTGGGTTTCATGAAGACAGCAGATATATAGGTCATGTTTTCTTATCCACTCAGTTACCCTATGTCTTCTGATTGGGGCATTTAATCCATTTACATTTAAAGTTATTATTGATAGATACTTGTTTGTCATCATTTTTATTCTTTACCCCTGTGTTCCTTCTTCATTTCCTATTTTTTCTTTTTACAGCAGACCCTTTAGCATTTCTTGCATTGCTGATTTGGTGGTAATAAACTCCCGTAGTCCTTTTTTGTCTGGGAAGCTCTTGATTTGACCCTCAATTTTAATTGATAGCCTTTCTGGGTACAGTATTCTTGGATTCAGACCCTTCGTTTGCATGACTTTGTATATTTCGTCCCATTCCCTTCTTGCCTGATGTGTTTCTGTTGAGAAATCAGTCACTAATCTGATGGGGGATCCTATGTAGGTAACTTTTCTCTCTCTCTGGCCACTTTTAAGATTCTTACTTTGTCGTTGGTGTTTGCCAATTTAATTATAATGTGCCTTGGCGTTGGTCTTTTGGGGTTCATTTTGTTTGGGACTCTGTGAGCTTCTTGGATTTGTGTGAACTTTTTCTTCCCTGTATCAGTGAATCTCCTCCTGTTTTTTAAGTTTTTTTTTCTAGGTACTGCTCTGCTTGGGTATTTTTTCCTACCTTGTTTTCTAGCTCACTGATGCGGTTCTCTGTTTCTTCCAGTCTACTGTTGATGCTTTTATTGCAGCAATGTCATTTTTCATTTCTTCTTGGTTCTTCTTCATTTCCTCTTGGTTCTTACAAATATTGTTGAATCTGTCTTCCAACCTTTACAGTGACCTTAAGACCATATCTCTGAATTCTCTGTCATATTGCTTGTCTCCATTTCATTTACATCCTTTTCTGGTGATGCCTCCTTTTCTTTCATATGCAGGCTGTTTCGTTGTCTCTATTTGATTGCTCCTCTCCAGTTGTTATGGATATGTAACACTCTCTCTCCTGCGTTCACTTAAAGGCACAAAATACAACACAACAAGGCACAATGCACAAGGCACTGAACACAAATGTATTCACGATACTATTGACCCCAAATAAAGGTGACCACCAGAGAAAAGAGAATTAGGGGATTAAAAAAAATAGTGCAAAAATGATATTGAGAAAAGGAAGGAAAGTAAGAGAGAAAAGAAATAGAATAAAAAAGAAGAGGGAAAAACTTTATGGGGAGAAAACTCCAATAAAACAATAACTAATCCAAAAAATGCAAACAACAAACACCTAGAAATGAATGCAAACTACAAACAACAAGTAATAACAAGCGAGGAGAGGAAAAACAGAAGCAAAAAAAAAAGAGGAACAACCACACAAACAAACAAAAAAAACCAAACTAATCAACAATCAAAAAAACAACAATAGGACAGAGAGAAAGAAGGGCAAAACAAGACAAAATAAAACAAAAAACATAAAACAAAAAAAAAAGGGAAGAGAGAAAAAATTTGGATAGTGAAGAAAGAGAAGTGTGTATGGACTTGGAGCAGGGGAGTGGAAATTAGATATATAAATAGGATGAATTTTTAATGGGGTAAAAAGAAAGAATAAGGAATATCTAAAGCAGAAATAGCGTAAGAGAAACAGGACAACAAAAGGGGAAAAGTGAGGAAGAGAGTGTTGGCATAAAGGTAAAGTTGAGATAGAGTAAAATGATGCTAAAGGAAAAATGAAAATAGACTGTAGAACACTAATCCCAAAATAAAATAAAATAAAGAGAAAATAAAATGAAACTTTTAAGAGATGGTAAAATAATAGTAATAATACTGATTAAGAATAAAAATATAATAATTAAAAAGGTAAAATCAAGTGAGAAAAAAAGAAAAAATGTAGTTTCTTAAGTAAAAGATTAAAAAATAAAAATTTGCAGTAGTGAAGGTCATTCACTTCCTCTACTGTTCCTTTTGGCACGCCTGTTTCCTGTCATGTAATCAGGACAGTATTGAAGTTCCCTGCATTCCACCGCTTCTCTGTGTCATAAGCCACAATCCTGTTTTCAAGCAGGCAGTATTTCTTTGTTTCTCAGCCTGCCTTTAGTTGTATTTATATAAAAGTCAATTTGTGATTCAGCCTCTGGGTGGCAGTGTTAGTGTATTGACATCTTGGGCTATAAGTCCTCTCTGCCCAGTATTTAGATTTTGTTTTCACTTAATACTAGGTTGGGGGAATGGACGGCCCCAGAACTGGTTTTCTGTTCGTTTCTCCCCACTCTGATTTCCAGGTTCCACAAAAACAACTTTCCCCTGCAGTCTCTGAGAATGTTTTTAATTGGGAGATCATATGTACTGGCCTAGTAATCAAAAGCAAGGATTTAAAGGGAAAAGAGAGCCAGAGTAAGCACACAGACTCGTGACCTCCCCCCCGCCCCACAGTGCGTGCAACTCTGTGCACGTCTCTGCACATGTCTTTTTCCCCCCTGGCACAGTGCAGCTGGTACACTAGTAGAGCTTCAGGCTTCCTTTCTGTGCCCATCCCAGCAATGGGTTGATTTCTAGAGTTCCCTTCTGCCAGCAGCCCCATGGACCCCCTTCCACATTCATGGACTATGCTGACCCCAATGGCCACGGATTTTCTGGGGCACAGACTTCCTCTGAACCTCTAGATCCCACTGTGCGTGTTTCTCCCTCCAGCCTGGATCGCAGACCTCACCTTTCTCTAGTCTAGGTGAAGTTTGACCTTTCCATGAGAAGATGCAGGGCTCGTCCGCTCTGCGCTGCTTGGGAACCAGTGTTTGTGGGTTTGCAGCTGATCCCTGGGTGGTTGTAGGGCCCCGGGAGGTATCCGAGTTCTTCCCGGTTGAAGGTAAGGCTGGACTTCCCATCACAGCCACTCTCCCCTTCAAGATGGCACAACCTCTGTGGCAGAGCCAGTCACTCTGGGAGAGATTTCAGCAGCAGTAGAGGCTGCCTGGTCCGGCTGTCCCCAACAGTTCCTGGGAATATAGCTATCTCTCACTCACAAATAGACACTCCCCGCACGTTCACACACTCTCCTTTCGTTCTCTCACACACTATCTTGCAGCCTGCCTTCCCATACGCAGCCATCTTCCGCATTTCCCTCATGAACTTTACTATGTCTCATTTTTAAATATTAAAGTTATTAGGGTAACATTGGTTAATAAGATTATATAAGTTTCAGATGTACAGTTCTATAATATCATCTGTATATAGAACTGCGTGCTAACCACCCAAGGTCTAGTCTCTTGTATCCATGTATTTGACTCCCTTTACTCTTTTTTTCCTCCCACCTCTTTTCCTCCTGTCTAGATCTATGTTTGTTTGTTCATTTGTTGTTTTTTGTTTTTGTCTTTTTGTTGTTAATCCTCACTCGAGAATATTTTTCTATTGATTTTTAGAGAGAGAGAGAGAGAAACATCAATGTGAGAGAGACACATGGATTGGTTGCCTCCAGCAAGTGCCCTGACCAGGCCAAGCCTACAACCCAGGTATGTGCCCTTGACCAGGAATCAAACCCACTGCCCTTCAGTCTGAGGGCCAACACTCTAACCACTGAGCAAACCAGCTAGGGCCATCCATTCACCTTTTGAGGAACATCTTGATTGCTCCCAAGTCTTGGCAATTATGAGTAAAGCTGCTATAAATATTTGGTGTGCAGGTGTTCGTGTGAGTTTTGGTAGTTTCAAGGAGTTGGTTCATTTCATCTTAAGTTATACTTGTAGGCATAGAACTGTTTCTGTAACCAGACAATCAGTGGGTCCTTGCTCCCTGTCACTACTTGAGCCAATGAGGCAGAGACAGGGTTGCATCATATATGAGCATTTATTCCAATCTGGCTGGCAGTATGGGAGAGCAGCAGGTCATCCATGAAAATCTGCTCTGCACCTCCCATAAGCCAGCTGCTTGTATAGGATAGACCAGGATTACATAGGGAAGTAGGGATTACAGGCATGGGGAAGTAAGAGACTGGGGTGGGACTCTTACTGTTTGGGCACCAAGGTTGTTAACCTTTCCATGATAATAGGCAGTTCTTGAATGAGAATGGTTCCAAGGTTGACTCCCCAAGGTCCTGGGGGCGTACAACTCCCAGCCAGGTAAAAATGTTCTTTCTTTAACCAACACAAGGCAATCATGGTTAACAGAGCATGATTAACATCCTATATAATACAAGGCTAATATGCAAATAGACTGAACGGCAGGACAACTGAACAACCGGTTGCTATGATGTGTGCTGACCACCAGAGGGCGTGTGCGGAACATGGCAGGTGTTGGTCATGGCGGGATGGTGGAGCAGGTGAGTGGGAGCACCAGACCAAGGCAGGGCACCCATCACTGTCATCAGGGCGAGCTTCTGGTGGTTACTGAAAATTCTTTGCTCCTGTGTACCGTGGTCCTGGCCAGCGCTTGCACCTGCTCCTGGTGCTGGCCCCACTTGCACCCACAGCCAGCGCCGGAGCCGCCGCTTGCACCTGCTGCAGGTGCCTGGTGCCAGTCCAAACCACTTGGCGCCATCAGCAGGTGTAAGTTGCGGCTGCCAGCCCTGGTCGCCCCTGAGAGCTTCTCCACCTCCCCCTGCTCCGTGCCATCAGCAGGTGTGAGTGGGGCTGGCGTTAGTGCATGGAGCGGTGGCGTGGGGGCGGCGGCAGGAACGGGGCTACCAGCAGAAATGGGGGGCGGGTGATGGGAGGGACCCGGTGGGGGCACAGAGGATGGACCAAGACCCGCCCCTGTGCCTACCGCAGCCTCGTGGCCCACAGTTCCTTTCAAAGTGCACCAATTTCTTTATTATACTTTTAATTCATGTGAACATTAGTGATGTTCCATTCATTTCTGATGCTGGTAAATTGTATCTTCTCCCCCTTCTGGGGAAGGCGGGGTAATGAGTGGGTAGCCTTGTGGTAGGCGGCAGGAACCAGCAGCAGGTGTCTTGACTGGTGGGGTCAAACCAAACCTGGGTTTTGCAACCTCAGTACTTGGGTTCTGACTAGAAAATAATTCAGAGTCCAGACCCAAATTGTAAGAGAACATTTATTGGGTAAATTACTGAGGTAGAAAAAGTAATTCCTTGAAGAAATGGTCTTAGAAGTTGTAGAGGTAAAGGAAGGGCCCTTGGAGCTTGGGAGTGAGGAAGCTAATAGTAATATGCCTGGGGCCTGGAGGGGTCAGGCCAGGAAAGGGAAAGGCAGGGACATGCTCCCTGGAGGGAGAGCACACTGAGCCCTCTGTCCGAAGGGTTTTAAGGGCAGAGGTTTTAGGGGAGGGTCCCAGGGAAAGATCTTAATAGAATATTCAGCAGTTTTCCAGGTGTGTCCTGTCAGGGTTGTGGTCTCCACTGATTGACTGACCTGTTACTCAATGCAGCTGGTCCTGATGTCATCCATGGCTGGTTTTGTTGTTTATCTGGGCCTGGAGCTGAAATCCATCTGAGACATAGATGTTATCTCTAGGGAGGAAAGGTCACAGAGTTCAAACTGCATGACCATCATTGTAGTATGGGAGGAAAAGGCACCCTGGGGGTGAGGGCCCACCCTACAATTAATTGTTCATTGGTAGGCACCTGGGGCTTTCCATCCTGGTGACCTTCCCCGTATCTGACCATCGTTCTTGCTCTGCTCAGGTCTGTCTGTCTGTACAGCAGCCTGCCTAGAGATTTGTCAATTTTATTGATCTTTTTAAAGAACCAGCTTTTGATTCCATTGACTGTTCTCTCTTCTTTATTTTTTCTGTTTAAAATTTTTTAGGCTTCTGTTTATTTTCTTCTGGTAGCCTTAGGCTTAAATTGGTCTTCTATCTCTGGTTTCCTAAGGTGGAAGCTTAGGTTATTGACTTCAGATCTTTCTTATTTTCTAATATGAGCATTTAATGCTATAAATTTTCCTCTAATTTTTCCTTTTGCTGCATCCCATAAATTTTGATGTTATAGTTTCAGTTCAAAAAATTTTGTTTTCAGTTCAAAATATTTTTAACTTCTCCAGGCTTTAATTTCCAGATATCTGAGGGTTGGGTTTTTGTTGTTGTTATTGATTTCTAGTTTAATTTCATTGTGTCTAAGAACATACTTTGTGTGATTTCTAATCTTTTATGCCTGTTAAAGTATGTTTTATTGCCCAGAATGTAGTAAACAGTGGTGAATGTGGGTTAGAGAAGAATGTGTATTTTACTGTTGTTCTGGTGGTAAAGCAAGAGGAAGTGTAAGAGTTCCGTAACCTTCCAATTAAGCGTCAGCCTGTGTCCTTCACAAGGGTTCTCCAAAGTGTAGCTTTTCCTTCTTGCAACCTACTCCCTTTCCTAGCTACAGAGTTCCCAATCTTCCGATAAGTCAGGGGTGGGAAACCTTTTTTCTGCCAAGGGCTATTTGGATATTTATAACATCATCCGCTTAATATAATCCACTTAATATAAATTTATGTTGCTATGAATAAAGCTCCTAGATTATGGAATTTTGAGTCCTTCCAGAGTTTGCCTTGGCAGGGCCAGACCAACCATTTTTATGGAGAAGGCTTTGGGCTTGTTTCACAGTGGTTACTCTTTCAGAAGGCCGGGATCTTGCGTTGCCGGCGCCGGCATTCACCAGCGGATCTTTCTGGGATCTTCACCTTCACCTTGAGGACCTGGTGGGGTTCCTGGAGATAAAGCCCACAGAAGTGTGCCAGCCCCCAGGACTGCATTCTGGAGTTTCTAACGCTCATGCCAGTTCACACCCAACTCCAGCACAAGTTTATGGCTCCAGCAGCGTTTGCTCCAGGTAAGCATATCTCAGCTGTATCTCTCCAGGTTTGGGTGGCAGTTTGCCCTGTAACGTTAGTTCTCTGATGGGTCCAAAGGTGTCATTAATTTTCAGTTTGTCCAGCTTCTCTTGTTCTAAAGTTACAATTGGGCTTCTAAGCAAAAGTTGCCCCCTTTTTTAATTTAAATACATTTTAATGTATTTTTAAATTATAGTTGACATACATTATTATATTCATTCTAGGTATCCTATCTAATAAAAGAGAAACATGGTAATTAGCCGTACCTCCGCTACCCTTCCCATTGGCTAATCAGGGTGATATGCAAATTAACTGCCGGCCAAGATGGTGGCCGGCAGCCAGGCAGCTTGAAGCGAACAGGAGGCTTGCTTGCTTCAGTGACGGAGGACTCCAACGTTCCCCGCCTGCCGCTGCCGGCCTCTGAGCTTGCAGTTTGAAACATTGTTACAAATATAGAAGCTAAACAAAATCCCAGAAACCTGCTTTCAGCCAGCCGGGATCTCAGAGCTGGAGTTGAAACAGTGTTTTGATTATAGAACCCAAACAAACCAGGTACCTGCTTTCAGCAGCTGAGGCCTAAGAGCTGGAACCAAGCCTCAGAGCTAAAGCTGGCCCAGAAGAAAATAAAAAAAGAAAAGAAAAAAAGGAGCAGTTGGGAGCTTCAGTCACCTGCCAGCTTGAAAACAGCCCTCAGTCCCTCCCCCAGACTGGCCAGGCACCCCAGTGGGGACCCCCACCCTGATCCAGGACACCCTTCAGGGCAAACCAGCTGGCCCCCACCCATGCACCAGGCCTCTATCCTATATAGCAAAAGGGTAATATGCCTCCCAGCGCCGGGATCAGCGTGACAGGAGATAGTGCCCAAACCCCCTGATCGCCCTGTGGCTCTGTGTGTGACAGCAGGCGGGGCCACAACCTCCCTATCCGCCCTGCTCTGTTCGTGACAGGGGAAGGCACCCCAACCCCCTGATCAGCCGTGCTCTGTGCCTGACAGGGGGGAGCTCCCCAACCCCCTGATCGCCCTACAGCTCTGTGTGTGACAGGGTGCGGTGCCCCAACCCCCTGATTGGCCCTGCTCTGTGGGTGATAGAGGGCAGCGCCCCAACTGCCCCCACGGGCCCTACTCTGTGTGTGACGGGGTAGAGTCATAACCTCCCCATCGGCCCTGCCCTGAGTCTGACAGGGTGTGGCGCCCCAACCCCCTGATCCGCCCTGCTGTGTGTGTGACAGGGGGCAGTGCCCCAACCCCCTGATCGTCCCTGCTCTGTGCGTGACAGGGTACGGAGCCCCAACCCCCCTGATGGGCCCTGCTCTGTGAGTGACAGGGTGGCGCTGCAACCTCCCCATCGACCCTGCCTTGAGTGTGACGGGGCGGTGCCCCAACCCCCCAATTGGCCCTACCCTGAGCATGACTGAGGGTGGCATTGCAAACTCCCGATCCGCCCTGCTCTGTGCATGACAGGGGGCAGCTCCCCAACTCCCCAATCAGCCCTGCTCTGAGCCCGACCAGGGGCTGCACCTAGGGATTAGGCCTGCCCTCTGCCACCTGGGAGCAGGCCTAAGCCAGCAGGTCGTTATCTCCCGAGGGGTCCCAGACTGCGAGAGGGCACAGGCCAGGCTGAGGGGACCCCCCACCCCCCAGTGCACAAATTTTTGTGCACCAGGCCTCTAGTACTAGTATAATATAGTGATAATACGTTTATTTACCTTCTGAATTGTGGACCAAAAAAAGAGGGCTTTATGGGAAGTAACCACACAGGGTGATCTGATCATAAATTCCTAACTGGACAGGTCATTGTGGGAGTAGTCATGTCCCAGGAATATATTGACTTTAGTAATGGGTTTATCTTTGCTGTAAGCAAGCCCAACCATTGTTTTTATATCTAGGTTCACACACCTTAGAAATGCCTCTTTTTAGACCCATCCTCCTCCTTTTTTTTTAATAGACCCATCCTTCTAATGCATGAGCCACCCTTTCAGACTAAGACTTAACCATTCTCGAGAGAAAGCAAATAATCTTAACTATCCTATAATCCAATTCCTGTATGCCTTGCTTTCTCCCACCTTCACGAAATGTTCCCTTTTCCCTCCTTAATTTCAGATGCATAAAAGAAACTGCAACCCTAGCCAGTTTCTCTCAGTGAATAGAGCGTCGCCCTGTGGACTGGTTCGATTCTGGTCAAGGGCACATGCCTGGGTTGCAGGTTCATTTCCCGGTAGGGGGCATGCAAGAGGCAGCCAATCAGTGATTCTCTGTCATCATTGATATTTCTCTCTTCCCCCATCCCTTCCTCTCTGAAATCAGAAATACATTTTTTTTAAAAGAAGCAAAAAAAAAGAAACTGCTGTACTGTTATACTTGGGAGCATTTGAGATCCTATTCCCCAGCATATGCTGTCAGTTTGGCTCAAATAAACTCATAAAAATTCTCTACAGGTTTGGACATCTCTTAATATCTACATTATTAACCACTAGAGGCCCAGTGAATGGATTCGTACACTGGTGGGGTCCCTCAGCCTGTCCTGTGGGGCTCGGGCAGAAACGGCCCTGTGCACTGATTCATTCAGGGCATGTCCAGCCCAGGACTGTCTTGCCCAGTCCTGACTGGCCGGACCCCAGCAGCAAGCTAACCTACCAGTTGGAGTGTCTGTCTCCTGATGGCCAGTGCACGTCATAGCGACTGGTCGAACGGTCAAACTAACAGTTGGACACTTAGCATATTAGGCTTTTATTATATAAGGTACTCCCTATACCAGGGGTGGGCAAACTTTTTGACTCGAGGGCCACAATGGGTTCCTAAACTGAACCGGAGGGCCGGAACAAAAGCATGGATGGAGTGTTTGTGTGAACTAATATAAATTCAAAGTAAACATCATTACACAAAAGGGTATGGTCTTTTTTTTCAATAGTTTTATTCATTTCAAACGGCCGGATCCGGCCCACGGGCCGTAGTTTGCCCACAGCTGCCCTATACTGTACTTTATATCTGCATGACTATTGTTATAACTATCAATTTGTACTTCTTAATCCCTATTTCCTTTTTCAACAAGATCTCCCTAACCCACCTCCCATCTGGAGACTATCAGTTCTCTGTATCGTTTCTGTCTTATTTGTTCATTTTTTTTTTTAGATTCCACATAAATGTGAAATAACACGGTATTTGTCTTTCTCTGTCTGACTCACCTAATAGCATAATACCCATGTTGTAGCACATGGCAAGATTTCATTCTTTTTTTTACTGTTGAGTAATATTCATTCCATTGTATACATGCACCACTTCTTTATCCATTTGGACACTTAGGTTGCTTCCATATTTTGACTATTGTAAAGAATGCTGCAGTGAACATAGGGGTGTATATATCTTTTCAAATTAGTGTTTTGGATTATTAGGATACATACCCAGAAGTGGAATTGCTAGTGTTAATGTAAAAAAATTCGAGAGAAACCAAGATGGCAGCATAAGTAAACACCGGAGATTGCTGCCTCGCACAACCCCTTCAAAAATACAACTAAAAGACGCAATGGACATCATCCAGAACCACAGGAAGGCTGGCTGAGTGGAAATTCTACAACTAGAAGGAAAGAGAAAAACATACTGAGACTCAGAGGAGGTGCGGTGCAGAAGTAAAATACAGAGGTACAGAGGCGCGTGCAGAGAGAGCTGGCGCCTGAGGACATGGTTCTCTTTTTCAATCGGGAGGGAGTCTCAAGCTCTGAGCTCCAGTTCGGGCGAGTCTCGGGGACCCAGACTCATACAGGATAAACTGGACTGTCTGGCATCGGTCGGAACTCCTCGAGGGCAGCTTTCTCTCGGGGGTGCTTGCAGCGATTGCCGGGACACTGAGAAGCAGGGCCTCTGAGGGCAGGACTGAGAGTAGCCATAACTGCTCTCTCCGCCCTGTTGATCCCCTGGGACCCCACCCCACCCAAGCCATGCAGGGAAACTTTTGCATATGAAAGGCCTGGCCCTTTGCAATCTGATAATTACCTAACAATCTGCAGCTGGCCCAAGCCCCAGGGCAACTTGCATTGTGTCACAGCTGGCTCCTGCTGGGTAGCCTCAGGCAGAGGCTAGATTAGCACCTCCTTAGCG
>NW_006293699.1:907899-925349 GCF_000327345.1 Myotis davidii
AAAAAAAAAAACAAGGCAGGCCAGAAGGGAGTGGCAAGAAATATTCAAAGTAATGAATAGCAAGAACCTACAACCAAGATTACTTTACCCAGCAAAGCTATCATTCAGAATTCAAGGTCAGATAAAGAGCTTCACAGATAAGGAAAAGCTAAAGAAGTTCATCACCACCAAACCAGTATTATATGAAATGCTGAAGCGTATTCTTTAAGAAGAGGAAGAAGAAGAAAAAAGTAAAGATAAAAATTATGAATAACAAATACACATCTATCAACAAGTGAGTCTAAAAATCAAGCGAATAAATAATCTGACGAACAGAATAAACTGGTGAGTCAGGGGCATAGAAAGGGAGTGGACTGACAATTCTCAGGGGGAAACGGGTGTGGGGGGTGCAGGAAGAGACTGGACAAAAATTGTACACCTATGGATGAGGATAGCGGGGGAGGTGTGAAGGAAGAGTGGGGTGGGAACCAGCTGGAGGGGAGCTATGGGGGGAAAAAGAGGAACAACTGTAATAATCTGAACAATAAAGATTTAATTAAAAAAAGAAGAAGAAAAACAAATTCAAACCTGTAAAGAATATTTATGTTTATTTGAGTCAAATTGTTGACGATTGCTGGGAAACAGAATCTCGGTGTATTGGGATAATGCTCCAAGGAATGGCATTTTTAAAATCTTGTTTTATACATTACAAAGGAGGAGACATAAGTAGGTTACATGAAATCTATTGGTGATAGATTAAGAAGGTGGGAGAAAGCCTTCCTAATCTATCACCAGTGTAGGTTGTCTAGTATGTAAGTTGTGTAGTATGTAAATCTATTTTTTGTTTTTTTGTTAGTCCTCACCTAAGGATATTTTTTCCCTTGATTTTTTTCTTTCCTTATTTATTTTTAAAATAAGTTTTTATTAATTTTAGAGAGAGAGAAAGAGCAGATGGAGAGATAGAAACATCATTGATTGGCTGCCTCTTGCATGCTCCCTATTGGGGATTGAGCCTGCAACCTGGTCATGTCCCTAACCAGGTTATCGAACCAGCGACTTCTTGGTTCATGGGTCAGTACTCAACCACTGACCCATACTGGCTGGATGATTTTATTTATTTACTTATTTATTTTTAAAAAGAGAGTGGAAAGGAAGAATGGAGAGGGAGATCAAACTAGACAACCAGTGAGTCTGTCTGGGCTGCCAGTCAGTTCTTGAACCAATTAAGCAGAGACAGATTTGAACCATATGAGCATTTATTCCAATACTGCCAGCAGTATGGGAAAGCAGCAGGACATCCACGAAAATCTGCTCTGTATTCCCTCATAAGCCAACTGCTTATAAGGGGTAGGACAAAGATTACTTGGGGAACTGGCAAAGGAATAAGAATAGGCATTCAAAATGGGTATTACAGTAGAGAAGACAACTTGGCTGGGGGCAGGACTCCATTGTTTGGATAACAAGGTTGTTAATCTTTCCATGATAATAGGCAGTTCTCCAACAAGAATGGACCACTTTCCAAGGTTAACTCCCAGGTCAGGTTAGAATGTGCTTGCTTTCTTTTTTTTAAATTTATTTTTATTGATTTCAGAGAGGAAAGAAGAGGAAGAGAGTGAAACATCAATGATGACATGGAATCATTGATTGGTTGCCTCCTGCACACCCCACACTGGGGATGGAGCCCAGGACCCAGGTATGAGCCCTTGACTGGAATTGAACCCGGGACCCTTCAGTCTGCAGGCTGACGCTCTACCCACTGAGCCAAACCAGCTAGAGCAGAATGTACTTTCTTTCATTAGAACAATCAAGGTTAATATCCTATATAATAAAGAGATAATATGCTAATTAGACCCAACAGAAGAATGACCTTCTGGATGAATCCGGGGCCGAGAGGGCTGGCCAAGGCTACGAGGGATTGTGATGGCCAAGCCCCTTGCACTAATTTCGTGCATCGGACCTCTAGTATCTTATAGCTAGTCCCCAATATTCTATTTTTGCCTGTAACAGAGAGAGAAGGAGAGAAAAAAAAAAATCTGATGTGAGAGAGACACATTGGTTGCTTGGTTGCCTCCTGCAGGTGCCTGGGGTTTAACCTGCAACCCATGTACATGCCTTTGACTGGGAATCAAACCCTATACCCTTTGGTCCTTGGGCCAGTGCTCTAACCATTACTTAGTTCTGGTCAGGGCTAGTTCTATTTTTAATTTTGTTGACCTAAGAACACCCAACCTATAGAAAATTTTTATAGTAATTTGAGCCAAACAGAGGATATTCCTGGAACCAAGATCTCAACAGAGAAAAATGCTTTCAAGAAATGTGTTTGTAGCCCTAACCGGTTTTGCTTGGTGGTTAGAGTGTTGGCCTGTGGCCTGAGGGGTCCCAGGTTTGATTTTGGTCAAGTGCACATACCTGGGTTGCGGGCTCGGTCTGACGTGCAGGAGGCAGCCAATCAATGATTCCCTCTCATCATTGATGTTTCTGTCTCTCTTCCTCTCTGAAATAAAAAAAAATATGTATTTTAAAAAATGTGTTTGTAACTTCTTTTATGCATTTGGAATTAAGGAGGGGACATAAGGAAGATTACATGAAGGGAGAAGAAAGCAAGGCAGGGATTGGTTATAGGAAAGTTAAGATTGAGTTCTCTTGAGGGTGATCACCCTCTTTAGATGTACTTAGGGTTTAATCCCCTTTTGTGGGCAGAATGAGAACAAGAGATAATAGCTTGCATAATTTTGGGGTTCCTAAGTGTTTTCCTACTATTTATTTTATGGAGGCTGGCTGATCAACAGAACTTCTGCAATTTTGGAATTTAAATTTCTTTTTATTTTAATTAAATCTTCATTGTTGAAAGTATTACATATGTCTCCCTTTTCCCCCCATCGACCCCTTCTATCCTGCCCCCACCGCCTGCTGTGTCCATGGGTTATGTGTGTGTGTGTGTGTGTTCTCTGGCTTATTTTGCTTAGCATAATACTCTCCAGGTCCCTCCAAGCTGCCTCAAAGGGTAAAAGATCCTTTTTTCTTACACCTGCAATGTATTCCATGGTATAAATGTACCACAGCTTTTTTTTTTTTAATTTATTGATTTTTTACAGAGAGGAAGGAAGAGGGCTAGAGAGTTAGAAACAACAATGAGAGAAAAACATCGATCAGCTGCCTCCTGCACACTCCTTACTGGGTATGTGCCTGCATCCAAGGCACATGCCCTTGGCCGGAATCGAACCTGGGACCCTTGAGTCCGTAGGTTGTCGCTCTATCCACTGAGCCAAATCGGTTAGGGCAACCACAGCTTTTTTATCCACTCATCTGCTGATGGGCACTTGGGCTGTTTCCAGATCTTAGCTATTGTAGATTGTGCTGCTATGAACATAGGGGTGCATACATTCTTTCTGATTGGTGTTTCAGGTTTCTTTAGGACATATTCCTAGAAGTGGGATCACTGGATCACATGATTTCCTTAGGTGAGGGACATGCCCTGTTACTGCCACCACTCTTACGTTTTCTCTCTTTTTCCTCATTTATCTGGTTGTCCTCTGACTACATTTGATTTTATGACCCCTGTGTTGGCATAATATGAGCTGTTTGGTTTAGATAAATACAGGTGCAGTCAGGGCATTTCCTTGAGTGGCACATAGGGTCAGAAATGAGTTATTAAAATATGACATCCCAATAAAGCAGATTAAATATTTACAGTAGAATGTATGGTTAGAAAGATCTGCAATGTAATGATTCCATGAAGTGTTTATGTCCTCTCCTTGTCTTACCAGGGAGAGCTTCTCTTTTCTGCTTGGGCATTAGATCAGACAAGGCATGAAAGAGTCATGGTTAGCCTCTACCAGCCCATATTCCCTGACCAAGTAGGTATCCCAGGTTTGGCTATTTTAGGTGCTTTGTCATATTGTCTGTCCTTTTAGTTTGTTTTTTAGCATTTAATTAATTTTGCTTCTTTCTCCCATCAATATCAGCATGCAGTTTTCCGTTGCATTTGAGTTATAAAATAGAGACACTACATAGGTTTATGTTCTCCTTAGATTTTCTTAGAGGAGAGTCATATCAGAGGATGTCAAAGGGTTGATTATTTCTGGAGAGCATATGATGTCTGGAATTTGCTCTGAACCTTTTCTCATTCAATAATCTCTTATTTGCAATTATGAAACAGGTTGGTGGCAATGTTTTCTTCTAGTCTTACAGGGCAGATAACAAATGAGAAATAATCATGTGTGCTTTTGTGTTGTCATCACCTGGTAATTTCACAGGGGTATTTAGGAAGGGCACTGTTGTAAATCAGTATTTGTACTCACATGACTAGCTGAATTAAAATCCGCTGTGTCTCTTTTATGGAAAAACCTAACAAATGTTTGCTGTTTGACATTTTGGAATAGAGAGTATCCTGACGAGAAAATAGCTGGAAACTACTTAAAGGTAAAAATGTAACATTTAGAGGTAGACATTTTAAACTTCATTAAATATTATAACAGTTATTTTGTATTAAAGGAAAATGAAAGCTGTCTTGTTTAGAATGTTGCATTAGTTTTGTAAAAAAATGATGAACAGTGAAAGGCACACAAATTTCAAACTAGTTAGTGGTTCATAGAAGAAAAACAGTTTTTCAAATTATGCTTTAGAATGTTCATTGTTCAGATTTTATTCTTAAATTTTTGACAAATGAATGGGATTAAATAACTTCCTTTTAGCTAAAATCCCCATTTGCTTCTGAGATTCAAAGCCTTAACATTTAATCTTCTCCAATCTGTTCTTATATTTATTAAGTTAGGAAGTTTTTTCCTAATAATTTTTTTGCCTTGATTATTAAAGGCATACATATGTTCTTTGTAGGAAATGTTTTAAATAAAGCAAAGTAACCAGAAAAGTATCAATAATGCCACTAACTTGAGTTCATTAAATTTATTTTTCAGTAAGTGCCGATAGTGGTATAATGTTTTATAGCTAATATGGAGAGATTAAAAATAAGTAGAATTTACAGTATGTTAGACGTTAATAGTGGTGAGATTTCAGGTGGTTTTTAATTTTTTGCTCATCTTTATTTTCTGAATTTTTTTTTTTTTAGTATGTTAGAGCCTAAAATATAAATAAATCCTTAGCACCTTTCATGGTGTCTGGCATATAGAGCTCCTATTGTGGTAGATATTAGCCTTTCCTTTAGGATTATTTCATGATTTTTCAGAAGAAAAATGTTGGATTCTTCAGTATATTTAATAGGCTATGAGTAGAAGATTAATGGAATGATTTAAAGCAGTGGTCGCCAACCTTTTGGACCTCACGGACCACCAGTGATCTGCAGACCACCAGTTGGCGACCGCTGATTTAAAGTATCATGTATAGAGTGACATTGCATAACAGTAGCATAATTTAGTAGCTGTGTATGCTGTAGAATGTGCATGCTGAATTCTTTGTTGAGAGAAACTGACTATGAAAAGCATCCCCAAATGGGTCTTAGCTCAAATTATTGTGCTGTTGAGAAATACTCCTCATTCTAATCTGATAATGATGCAGGGATTTAAATGGATTGAGATCTCATGACAGTTTAGACTTCTGTGATCTAGTGTGCCACAACACATTCTATATAATCCTATATAATAAAGAGCTAATATGCAAATGGTCATCACGCCCTCACTCCAGGGCTGGGGGACCTAAGGCTGCACCCCCCCTCCCCAGCACCGGGGCCAGGGAACCTGAGGCCACGCTGGGGAACCTGAGGCTGCACCCTCTGCCCAGTGCTGGGCTGGGGGACCTGAGACTGTGCCTCCCAGCCCCGCGTGGCTTGATGGGGGACCTGAGGCCATGCCCCCAACCCTGGCGCCAAGCCGGGGGACCTGAGGCTGCGCCCCCCGCACCCTGTGGGGTTTGACGGGGGTGGGGCCGGCTGGGTCTGGGTCTCGTGCGATTTCATGGTGTGTGCAGGTGGGCGGGGACTTGACTCTGGGTCCTGCAGCGTGACCCAGACTCTGACAGGAGGGAGATTTTCATATACATTTTACTAATTTTCTTTCATTTCTGACACTTCTATTATAGATAAAGGGCAAATAGCAATATTAAAGTATTTCCTCTAATTAATTCCCTTTTAATGTGCATGAATTTTGTGTACTGGGCCACTAGTTTTTTATATAACAACAGTAGATGCTAACAGTAGCAATAATAAGTTTGGTTTTCAGGTGTGCCTGCACTATAGGCAAATTGTTCTTAGAAAATCTCTAGTTCCGTATCTGGAAAGGATATATCACTAGTTGTACCTCTCCACAGTCTGAGTGTTGGCAGCTCATTTTCCAACCACAACACTCAGTCTTTCCAGATCACTCTCTTAGGTAACATAACTTCAGCAATTATTTAGCCACATCAGGACCTCTAATACGATTAGCCCATCCGTAGTTTTCATCCTGCTCCATTCTTCCACCTCCTTACATTTCTCCTTGCCTGGCTTTGACTGTGGTCTGTCATTCTAATCAGCACATTGCACATACCTCTCCTCATTCTTCTGTATTCCCCTGGCAAAACCCTGATTCTCAACTTACAGGTGTCCCTGAGCAACTACCAGACCATGACTAAAGAAAAACATAAAACCATACTACCTTATTTCCCTGAAAGTTCGTGTACACAACTGGTTATCCTTTTATTCATTTACCTTTTGAAAAATATATTACAGTGATATCTAACTGCTGAAGTTTTGGATTACTTAACTATTCAAGTTTATTATTGAAAGAATTTGTTCTCTAGTTTTGGTATTAACTGACCTTTAAACATTTGCTTTGACCTAGGTAATTGCCTATGGAAGGAATAGCAAACAGACTTTGTAGATGCTGGATTCATTAATTTGTTAGCACAGATTAGATTAAATGTTCAGGTTTTGATTTTTGTTTGGAGGTTTTAATTTCTTAGACAGTTAAATTTGGTGTTTGCTTCACTATTTGGTTCTAAATAATTTCTAATTTCCATTTATATGTTTCATTTTTCTAGTTATTTTTTTGTCATTGATTTTTAATCTGTGTTGTTGTCTTGTGACCAGAGCATGTGGTCTACACGATGCATACTCTTTGACCCCACCAGGCACTTACTTTTGAGGGTCTTTGCTTTTGCTTTCTTGCATGGACAGCTCTTTCCCAGGTATTTGCAGTGCTTACTGATTTGTTCACGCCTTGATTCAAGTATCACCTTCTCAGTGAAACCTTCTCTGGCCATCTACCTAAAATTTCACACACCCTCTTCCACTTCGAATTGCTCTTCCCTGTCTTATTTTACCCCTTAGCATTTAGCACTTTCTAATATTATCCAACATGTTCCAAGCAAATAGAGAAAAAAGTAAAGACATTAAGGGATGTGTACCTGGACACAGAAACAAAAGAAATATAAGCTGTACGAGAAAGGAAAGGTTGAGTGACTGGACTTTGTCTGCAGTGAAGTTGAAGAGTAGTGTAATGGGGATAAGACTGACACCACTGGGAAGTCAGGGTTGTGGGCAGAGTGTGGCTTTAATTTAATATTTAAGAGGTTATTTATTAGATGAGTTCCAAACAATGGTGAATCAGGGTAGGGGCAGGGTTACTTAAATAGACTATGGATGACGGTTATAGGAGGAACATGAATAAAGAAATTTTAAAGATGGGTTTTGAAGGGCTCTGGACATTGCCCAGCAAGCTGGTGGGACTTGGGGTAAAGGAAACATGTGAATTAATGTAAGGGTGTCCATCTATTATATTGGTCAGAGCTGCTTGATGGAAGAGTCCTCTGGCTTCTTCCTGTGGTTAAGGAAGAATTAGTTGGCTTTCCCCTCTCTGTCCCTTTTGCTTGGTTCCCTTCTGTGTTTGGGTTTAAGGTGACCAATGTGGAAGTGGGAAGGCCTAGAATGGTTTGAGGAAACAATCTAAATAGAAATCTCATTATATAGTTGAAGAAGGATTGGCTCCTTAGATGTATAGGTTCTTATTGGAATCAGCAGCCTGTGTACTTCAGAATTCCATGGCCTTTTCAAGAAATGGTACTTTTGTTTTTGATGTTGTTTGCTTGGTTTTTGCCTACCCTCAAGTGAATATTTTAGGAACTTAGAATGTGTTTTAGTTTAAAAATCTAATGTTTTACCTAAATGTCTCTATTCTTTACATTTTTGTTGCAAAGTGGCAAATTTGCAACCTTTTGTCTTATTTTCTTTGATGGTTCCATTCACATTGCTTAGAGAATATTTTCTTCCACTTGTAAATAAAGCAGTTGTTTTTATGTGCATTTCTTTCCTTTGCTAACAGCTGATAGGACAGCACTTTCATTGGTGCCTGACTTTCCTTCTGAGCTGCAGTCATTTCCCACTTCTTTGGTATTGTAGTGGGAGAGTTTTTGTTTGTTTGGGTGTTGCTGTTGTTTTGTTTGTTTTTTAAGCTTTTGAATTGACATGTGGTAAAATAACTACTTGGTTGGCAAGAATTGAGCTATTTACCGACCATCTTCTAGACTTGTGGCATAACATACCAACAGCTTAATTTCTGAAGTTGGACTTACACAATGCTGATTTGCTTTGTTTGGATTTGAGGTGGTGGTAATACTACTATTTCTAAAATTATTTCATACTGTAGAAATAAGGAGTAATGTATTAGTATCTCTTCATAGATTTCTTCTATTTGTACATTACTTATATAGGGTTTCTGTGCCCTAATATTCTGTGAGACTATTTTGTATGTATGTTGGTCTCTTTACAGAGAATTCCTCAGGAAGCTTTGTGAGGCCTCCATGAAGACCAGATATCAAAAAGTGTAGTTGTAAAGTTCGTGACGCAGGAAATAGAATCAAGCCGGTCAGAAAAGGGAAAAGAGAAGGTTTAGTCCGCGTTCTCAGGCGAGCCCCACAAGCCCCAAAGGCAGGGCCAGTGGATTCGCGCCAACAGGGAGGGGGGCACTTCTTTTCATACAGGTGTTTGGTGAGGGGCGGGGTCGGCATGTTGACCTGTTAGGAATTCCTGGGAGGGCCCATTATCTGCCTTGCGGTGGCATGCATCCACTCCTGGGCTTCCCTTCGACCTGACAGTAGGGAAAACTTCAGTGCAGCTATATTATTTGTTTGTTTTTTAATCCTCACCCGAGGATATTTTTCCATTGTTTTGTTTTGTTTTGTTTTTTTCAAACAGGGCAGCCAACTTGGTTGCCTCCTAGAAAAGTACCTGGGAGAGGGAAGGACATATTTCCATTGATTTTTCAAGGAGAGTGGAAGAGAGAGGGAAAGACAGAGAACTATCGATGTGAGAGAAACATGAATTGGTTCGATATTCTATTGTTTATAGGACATCATAAGGAGAGGGGAAATAGAATTATTTGAACTCTATTAACATATGAAAACATTCAAATCTGTAAAGAATTTTTGTGAGTTTGAGTCAAACTGTCACAATTGCTGGGAAGGAGAAGCTCAAGAAATTGAGATAATGCTCTGGGGAATGGGGTTTTTCACCTATTTAAGGTGGAGATGTAAGTGGGTTAGAGGGAATCCATTTGTGATAGATTAGGGAGGGAAAGCAAAGCTGGAAAACCTCTAGGATTGGATAAAAGATAAAATGATAAAGACCATGCTTCTTTTACTTAGGTGGGTACAGGATAGATAACAGCCAACAATTAACAGGATAACAATAACAATGAGGGATTTGTAGTCCCCGCCCTGGCGCCATATGTTGTGCCCAAAGGGGTCCAGAAAAAGGGAAGTTAAAAGTTACCCTGACTTTCCAAAGTTCTGTTATCTTAGATTCAAAGAGACAATAGGCTCAGTAAAGATCTAAGTTGATCTTTGTGAGGGAAGATACTAGCCTAGGACATAACAATCCTATATAATAAAAGGATAATATGGAAATTGACCCTAATGGCAGAATAACCAGAATGACTGCTTGACCAGTCACTATGAGGTGCACTGACCACTTCTCGGTCACATTCCCCAGCCAGCAGGCTCCGATTGCCCAATGGTGAATGGGGAACCGAGAGTGGATGGCGGGGGATGCAGGTAGTGCCAGGCCAAGGCCCACACGCGCGGGTTGCCCCACACAGAGGACGACCTGCAGCGGGGGCGGGGCCAGCAAGTGGGAGGGAACAGCCAACCTCTTGGTCCCTCCCCCCAGCCAGCAGGCTCCGAAAGGGGAACCGGAGGCGGGTGGCAGTGGGGGGTGGGGCTGGCTGTGGGCAGTTGGGAAGATGGCCCTGATCGCAGGCCAGGCCTAGGGACCCTACCCATGCATGAAATTCGTGTGCCAGTCCTCTAGTCCACTATAAACTGCTTTTTATAATTAAAGGTTTTAGTTTCAGACCATCCTTTGTGGTTACGTTAGGTCTGTTGAGTTTGCAAGGCTGCCGCGCAGGCCTTCCCTGAGTTAGTCAGATTAGCATGTGGCCCCTTTTTGTCCACAACGCTTTTGGTTATTTAAAATGTAACTGTTTAATCTAGAGTAGGCATTAGGGTAGGCTTAATCTTTGATTAGAAAGTAGAACTATTTTTTTAGTTGCTTATTTTTAATAACAGATTTTAAGATCCTTGGGTTAAAAGAGTTGTACTTTTATAGTTGGAAGGGATCTTAGATGTACTGTCATCACACATGTTGGACTGGTATTTCCCTCATTAAAAGTTAGAATCTGAAAAAACACCACACTGAAAGCAATCCAGAACAAAGGTGGAGCAGTATCCATTAACGTGGACAGGTGTTTTGCTGCCATTGGTTTTCTGAGCATTAACTCATTAGCCTTTGTTTTTAATTGTTGATTTATTTTTTAATTTGACTATTCTCATATTTTCTTCCATTTGAATCTTTAATAGTATGCATAGGGATCCTAAGTAAATAGTTCAGAAGTGCAACTTGGTTTGAGAAACATTGAATATGAACTTGGTGGATGATTTACAGATATCCTGAAGTGTCTAACTTATCTATCCTTCTCTTTTAGGAAACTGAAAATGGCCCTTCAGCTATGCTAGGTTTATAATGGGAAGCGTCACAGTTCGATATTTCTGTTATGGATGCCTTTTTACATCTGCGACCTGGACGGTTTTGCTTTTTGTTTATTTCAACTTCAGTGAAGTGACTCAGCCACTTAAGAATGTGCCCATCAAGGGGTCTGGGCCCCATGGGCCATTCCCCAAAAAATTCTATCCCCGTTTCACCCGGGGCCCAAGTCGAATATTAGAATTACAGTTCAAAGCAAACAAGATTGATGAGGTGATAGATAATCATATTGAAGATGCAGAAAAAGGCAACATGAAATTCTCTTCTGAATTGGGTAAGTGTATTTGATTTTTCCTAGCAGCATGTCAATATCTAATCATTGGAAGTTTTAGTTTTAATTATTCTTTAAGTCATGTGTTGTTCAGGGGATCAGAAATGTATCATTTTTCCCCCTCCAGTTTATTTCATTCATGAACTAGCTGAGGTCTTTATGATTTGGCAGAATTAGAGGGAAGTTATATTCTAATATGTCCAATTCTGACTTCAGTACTTTTTTAAAAAATATATCTTATTGATTTTTCACAGAGAGGAAGGGAGAGAGATAGTTAGAAACATCGATGAGAGTGAGACATCAATCAGCTGCCTCCTGCACACCCCCTACTGGGGATGTGCCCGCAACCCAGGCACATGCCCTTGACCGGAATCGAACCCGGGACCCTTCAGTCCACAGGCCGACGCTCTATCCACTGAGCCAAACCGGTTTCGGCCTGACTTCAGTACTTTATGAGGACTTGGGAAAAACTAGTAAGGTCCAGAATAGAAAATGAGAAATTAAGGATTTTAATTGCTATTATTAGTTAATAAGGGAACATGTTTGACTCTATTTAAGATATTTTAAAAGTTACAGAATTAGTTAAAACAACATAAACCACTGGGTTGAGAAATAATTTGAGATTACTTATATTTAATTTCTGCTTATACTAATTAAGTTGCTGTAAATATTTAATAAATATAGAATTTTATAAAATCTGAGTATAAAATAGAAACTTTTCTCTTCAAAAATTCTGTTCAAGGAGGTAGCAAGAATCGACTGTGTATGTTTTTGAATATTATAAATCTCAAGTACTGGTTTTAGCAAACTTTATTTTAAGGGATAAATGAGCCATTTTGGTTTTCTTTAAAACTTAAAAGGAATTTGATCTTATCATGGAAGCATAAAATAGTATTTAAAGAAATTGAAAGATGGACAAATATAAAGGAAATGTTAAAACATTTTTGTATCATAGTTTCAAAAAAATAAAATCAGTTTCTAGGATTTAAGGATTCTTTAATACATGAAGTTAAAAGAATTTAAAATGATAGGAAACCGAAGCTAATACTCCATTTTCATAAAATACATCTTCTAATCTTTTTCAAATAGCCATGTAGACTTTTAAGAGTATTAGTGGGAAAAATTCTTATTCAAAGTTATTTTGGTAAAACTTTTTATACAGAAGTAATGTTGGGTTTATCGTATTTGCCTTAGAAAGAAGCAGTGAGAGAATTATTGCTATTTGAAGTGACAAACCCAAATTGCCTCACTGAACAACTAAATTCTCAAAAAGATCCTAAAGAATACACAAAAAATCTATTACAGCTAATAAAGAAATGTTCAAACATGTAGAAACTATATAAATAAGAGCCAAGCGGCCAGAATGATGGAACGACCGGTCGCTATGACGCTCACTGCCGCGGCCAACCAGCCTCTAGTGTTTCATAAAAATTTATTTGAGCCAAAAAGAGGGATCAAGATCTCAACGGATGGAGATAAATGCTTCTAAGAATAACAGTTTGCAGCTTCTTTTATGCATTAGAAATTAAGGAGGGAATGTACGAAAGATTACGTGGAGGTGGAAGAAAAGCAACTCAGGGATGCAATTACAGGGTACTTAAGATTATGTGCTTTCTTGAGATGTCTGAAAGGGGGCATTTCAAAAGTGTATTAGCCTAGATCAGTGATGGCAAACCTTTTGAGCTCGGCCTGTCAGCGTTTTGAAAAACCCTAACTTAACTCTGGTGTCGTGTCACATATAGAAATATTTTGATATTTGCAACCATAGTAAAACAAAGACTTATATTTTTGATATTTATTATATATATTTAAATGCCATTTAACAAAGAAAAATCAACCAAAAAAATGAGTTTGCATGTCACCTCTGACACGCGTGTCATAGGTTCACCATCACTGGCCTAGATGCACAGAAACAGTGGACAGGGCTTGCTTAAGGCAAAGATTGGCCTCTTCCCGCCCTCCTTCCCTCTTCCCTCTGAGATTCATCATTCTGTTCCATGCTTCCATGCCTCTGATTCTATTTTATTCACCAGTTTATTTTGTTCATTAGGTTTCTTGTTCATTTATTTTGATTTTTTTAGATTCAATTTTTGATAGATATGTACTAGTATTTGTTGCCATTTTATTGTTCATATTTTTATCTCCTCCTCCTCTTCTTAAAGAAGACCCTTTAACCTTTAATGTAATACTGGTTTGGTGTTGATGAACTCCTTTAGCTTTTTCTTGTCTGTAAAGCTCTTTATCTGGCCCTCAATTCTACACGAGAGCTTTGCTGGGTAGAATAATCTTGGTTGTAGGTCCTTACTATTCATCACTTTGAATATTTCTTGCCACTCCCTTCTGGCCTGCAAAGTTTCTGTTGATACAGTCATATGGGTGCTCCCTTGAAATCTTGGCGCTTTTAAGATTCTCTCTTGGTCTTTAACCCTTGGTGTTTTAATTATGATGTGTCTTGATGTAGTCCTCTTTGGGTTCCTCTTGTTTGTAAGAGGACTTGCGCTTCCTGGACATGTAAGTATATTTCTTTCACCAGGTAGGGGAAGTTTTCTGTCATTATTTCTTCAAACAGGTTTTCAATATCTTCCTTTCTTTCTTCTCCATAATGCAAATGTTGGTATCCCCATAATGAGAATGTTGGTATGCTTGAAGCCAGAGGCTCTTTACACTTTCTTTTTGGATTCTTTTTTTTTGTTGTTGTTCTTCTGATTCGGTGTTTTCTGCTTCCTTATATTTCAAATCGTTGATTTGATTCTCAGAATCCTCTATTCTACTGTTGAATCCCTGTAAATTATTCTTTATTTCACTGAGTGTATGCTTAATTTCTGACTGGTCCTTTTTCATGTCTTTGACATTCTCACTAATATCCTTGAAAGTCTCATGAAGATCCTTGAGTAACCTTACAACCATGGTTTTGAACTTTGTATCCAGTAGTTTGCTAGTTTCCATTTCTTTCATTTGTGACATGTTTCTTTGTCTCTGCATTTTGGCTGTATCTCTGTGTTTGTTTCTATGTATTAGATAGAGCTACTATGTCTCCTGGAATTGTAGAGTGGCCTATGTAGTAGGTGTCCTGTAGGGCCCAGTGGCTCAGCCTCCCCAGTCACCTGAGCTGGGCACTCTAGGTGCATCCCTGTGTGGGCTTGTAGTTGAGCCTTGTTTGATGTTGGCATCACTGGGAGGAATTGACCTTCAAGCCTATCGGCTGTGAGGACCAGCTGCGACTACAGAGAGAGAGCTGTTGTGCAAGAAACATCCTTGTGGAGCAGGACTTGCCTCAGTAAGGCTTTGGTGCTCACTGAGTTTGCCCCTGTGAGTGTGTCACTTGTGGATGTGTAGAGTTGTAATCTGCTATGGTCTGAAGCTGTCTACCGGGTGCACTGGCTCTAGGGGTTCCAGGGAGGTGCAAAGTCAGCCACTGCCTGGGACCACACAGCAGGTGCTACATAGGGATCTGCAGAGGGCTACTATTTGCTATTTGTATTGGGCTTGGAGATGCCCAGGCAAGGCCCAGCTGTGAAGCAAGACAGTGGGTGTTAGTGCTGGGTTTGGTCCTTTTATTGATAGGTTTGGGACACACTTTCATCAGCTGCAGCTTGTTTGAGAGATTTAGCAGTCTCCAGAACAATCTTGAAAAAGAACTAAGTTGGATGACTCATATGTCCTGATTTCAAAACTTCTACAAAGCTATAGTAATCAAAACAGTGTGGTACTGGTGTAAGGACAGGCATAGATTAGTGGATGGTTGATAAATATAAAATAAACCTATGACAGCTGTGGTCAATTGATTTTCAAAAAACAAGGTGCCAAGGCCCTTGCTGTTTTGGCTCAGTGTATAGAGCATCGGCCCTCCGACTGAAGGGTTCTGGGTTCATTTCGGGCCAAGGGCACATACCCTGGTTGCAGGTTTGATCTCTGGCCCTGGTCGGGGCATATGCGGGAAGCAACCAATGGTTATGTCTCTGTTTCTCCCCCTCCCTTCCACTCTAAAAATCAATGGGAAAATATCCTCAGGTGATGATTAACAAGAACAACAAAAAAGAAGGTGCCAACACAATTTAATGGGGAGAGAATAGTCTTTTCAACAAATGGCATTGGGACAACTAGATTCTCACATACAAAGGAATGACGTTGGACTCCTACCTCATATCATATATAAAAATTAACTGAAATTGGATCAGACCTAAATGTAGGAACTAAAATCATAAAACCCTTAGAAGAAATCATAGGAGTAAATCTTCATGACCTTGGATTGGCAATGGTTTCTTAGATATGACACCAAAAGTATAAGCAACAAAAGAAAAAATAAATTGGACTGCATCAAAATTAAAAACTTTCGTAACATCAAAGAATACTACCAAGAAAGTGAAGAAGAAAACCCCCCCAAAATGGGTGAAAATGTTTGCAAACCATATCTCTAACAGGTCCATTATCCAGAATATCTAAAGAACTCTTACAACTCAAGAATAAACAGACAAACAGCCCAATTTCATAGACATTTCTCCTAAGAAGATAGCCAACCAGCACATGAAAAGATGTTTAACATAATTTTACAGAAATTCAAACCTCCACAATGAGATACATCCTGTAGGATGGTTATAATTTTTTTAAAAGGAAAATAATAAGTGTTGGTGAGGATGTAGAGAAATTAGAACGCTTAGATATTGCTGCTATGAATGTCAAATGGCGCAGCCACTGTGGAAAAAGAGTTCCTCAGTAAATAAGCATAGAATTACCATATGACCTAGCAATTCATTTCATTCCTGGGTATATACTCAAAAGAATTGTAAGTAGGTGTTCAAACAAAAATTTGTGTACAAATTGTTATAGCAGCATTCTTCTAAATGGACAGAAGGTGGAGACAACTCAGGTGTCCATCAACTGATATGGAAGGACAAACAAAATGTTGTATAGATACAATTGAGTATTACTCAGGCATAGAAAGAAATGAAGTTATGATATATGTATGCTATGATATATGAAGTTATGGTGAATCTTAAAAACATTGTAAGTGAAGGAAGGAGAACACAAAAGGTCAAATATTGTGTCATTCCTTTTATGTACAATGTCTAGAATAGACAAATTAAAAAAGACAGAAAGAGATTAGTGATTGCCAGGGGCTGGAGGAGGGAGGAAAGGGCAGTAACTGATCTATGGTGATAGGGTTTCCTTTTGGGGTAGCAGAAATATTCTGCGGCTAGGTAGTTGTGATGGTTGTATAACACTGAAAATGCACTAGATATCACTAACGGCAAATTTTATGTCTACATTTGGCCATAATCCAAACTGAGAAAACCCCCACTGAATTTCTTTATAAAGAAAAGTTAATTTAGAAGGACTTAATGTAAGTCAATATAGTAATAGTTAAATGTACACTGATTTCTGAATAGTGTACTGTCAACAATTGGAAAAGTACCTGCAAAGTACATCTTAGAAAGTTTATCAACAACAAAACTTAAAAATAGGTATTCTGATTTAATTGACAGTTATAAAATTAATTGAAATAACTCCTCTGGCATGTTTTTTTGTTTGTTTTGTTTAAATTTTCTGTCATGTTAATTAATTGAAATTTGGCTGTAATTTTGTTAGTGCAGGGGAAGGGGTAGACTAAGCTAAATTAACCCCCTGTTTTTAAGATCTACTCTGTTAGCAACTTTCAAATATATGATTCAGTATTCTTCACTGTAGTTACCATGCTATACATTACACGTCCAGAATTTGTAACTGGTAGTCTGTACCTTTTGATAAACTTCATGCAGTATTTCCATCCCCCTTCCCATCTCTGCGAACCACAAATCTGGTTCCATATACAGGGTAGGGCAAAAGTAGGCTTACAGTTGTTTGTATGGAAAATAGTACTACAATCTACACTAATAAAAGAGAAGCATGCAAATTGGTGTCACTCCACTATGCTCACCAGCCAATTGGATGAGTATGCAAATTAACCCAACAAAGATGGCGGTGGCCACGGAGCTGGAGAGAGCAGGAGGCTTGGGTTGCCCCCGGCAATGGAGGAAGCCAAGCTTTTCGTGTGCCCTGCCAGCCCCGAGCTCCGCTCAAGGCTACAAAGTTTTGATCATAGACGATAAATAAATCCCGGATACTAGCTTCCAGCCCACGGCCATGGCCAGCCTGAAAACGGCCATCAGCCCCTCACCCAGGCTGGCCAGGCACCCCAGCGGGACCCCCACCCTGATACAGGACACCCTTCAGGGCAAACCAGCCAGCCCCCAC
>NW_006293699.1:925843-935392 GCF_000327345.1 Myotis davidii
ACCTCCCCATCAGCCCTCCCTTGAGTGTGACGGGGTGGTGCCCCAAACTCCCAATCGGCCCTACCCTGAGCGTGACTGAGGGTGGCATCACAACTTCCTGATCTGCCCTGCTCTGTGCATGGCAGGGGGATCTCCCCAACCCCCTGATCAGCCCTGCTCTGTGGGTGATAGGGGGGAGCTCCCCAACCCCTTGATCGACCCTGCTCTGTGTGTGACAGTGTACGGAGCCCCAATCCCCCTGATGGGCCCTGCTCTGTTCGTGACAGGGGGCAGCGCCCCAACCCCCGGATTGGCCCTGCTCTGTGCGTGACAGGGGGTGGCGCCGCAACCTCCCCATCGACCCTGCCTTGAGTGTGACAGGGGGTGGTGTCCTAACCCCTCAATCGGCCCTACCCTGAGCGTAACTGGGGGTGGCATATTAACCTCCTGATCCACCCTGCTCTGTGCATGACAGGGGGCGGCACCCCAACTCCTCAATCGGCCCTGCTCTGAGCCCGACCAGGGGTTGCACCTAGGGATTGGGCCTGCCCTCTGCCACCCGGGAGCGGGCCTATGCCAGCAGGTTGTTATCTCCCGAGGGGTCCCAGACTGCGAGAGGGCACAAGTGGGGCTGAGTGACAACCCCCCCTTCCCTGCCAGTGCACAAATTTTTGTGCACTGGTCCTCTAGTCCTATCTAATAAAAGGGTAATATGAAAATTGACCTTAAGAGCAGAACGACTGGGAATCACTGGTCACTATGACATACTGACCACCAGGGGGCAGATGCTCAATGCAGGAGCTGCCCCCTGGTGGTCAGTGCACTCCCACAGGCTGACGGCTGCCAGCACAGTGGTGGTGGCGGGAGCCTCTCCTGCCTCCTTAGCAGCACTAAGGATAACCGACTGCAGCTTAGGCCTGCTACTCGCTGGCAAGTGGACATCCCCTGAGAGCTCCCAGGCTGCCAGGGGGGTGTCTGACTGCCAGCTTAGGCCTGATCCCCCAGGGAGCAGGCTTAAGCCAGTAAGTGGACATTGTCCAAGGGGTCCCAGCCTGTGAGAGGGCACAGGCTGGGCTGAGGGGACCCCTCCCCCCCGAGTGCACAAATATTTGTGCACCAGGCCTCTAGTAATACAAGAGTACTGTGTTTTGCGTACTCACCACTGCAAACAGACTTTTGCCCCACCCTGTATAAGTGAGATTAATACAGTATTACAGTATTTGTCTTTCTCTGTCTAAAACCGGCATTTGGACATCCCTCTCACAATCCGGGACCACTGGCTCCTAACTGCTCACCTGCCTGCCTGCCTGATCACCCCTAAGCACTCTGCCTGCCGGCCTGCTTGCCCCCAACTGCCCCCATCCTGCTGGCCTGCTGGCCCCCAAATGCCACTCCTGCCGGCCTGATCGCCCTCAACTGCCCCCACCCTGATGGCCTGCTCACCCCCCACCCCCTGCCTGCCTGCCCACCAGGCCTGGGCTCTGTGATCAATGGCAGAGCAGAGGCAGGCATTTCCCACCTGGCCTGGGCTCCGCCATTAATCCCCACCCACAGAGAGGCCCTTTCCACTCAGCCTGCGCTCCATGGCTTTGTCCGGGAGGAGGTCCGGAAGGTCGTCTGGAAGGTCTCCTGGTCTAATTAGCATATTACCCTTTTATTAGTATAGATGAGAGTTTAAAGTGAAGATTTTCTTAAGATTATAACATAACAATAATGGTAATCTTTTGCAGATTTCATGCACTGACTATAACTTCACTCTTTTGCAGGTATGATTTTTAATGAACATGATCAGGAGTTGAGAGACTTGGGGTATCAGAAGCATGCCTTCAATCTCCTTATTAGCAACCGCTTGGGCCACCACAGAGATGTGCCAGATACAAGGAATGCAGCGTACGTTCCTTATCGGGTTCTGCTCATCAGTTTGGTGACATAGTACTGTCAGTGCCAGTGTAATAAGCCTGAGGGCAGTGTTTATTTGCACTTAGGCTTTGTTATTCCGGATACTAGATAACTCAAGCCACATTTCCACTCTGATGACACTTGAATCCACGTAGTCTGAGACTGTACCAACAACATTCTAGAACTTGCTGTGTTCCTTTTGAAAGTTAAAATAATGTGGAGAAAGAAGAGAGGGACCAACTGCATGTAATTATATAACCTTCTGAGCATAAATTTTTTTGTTTTGTTTTCTCTAAAATATTTTTATTGATTTCAGAGAGGAAGAGAGAGGGAGAGAGAGAAACATCAATGATGAGAGGGAATCATTGATTGGCTGCCTCCTGCGCGCCCCCTACTAGGGATCAAGCCCTCAACCCAGGCATGTGCCCTTGTCTGGAATCAAACCCGGGACCTTTCAGTCTGCAGGCTGATGCTCTATCCACTGAGCCAGACCAGCTAGGGCCTGAGCATAAGCTTTTTTAAAATGTTAATGTATTCCTTTTTGCCATGAATCCAGTAAGTCAGTGAAGAATTTGACTCCTTGCTCACTTTTATGTTCTCATTATTTGAGTTTTGTCAAAAGCTTTTCATTCATAGTAGGGGCTCAGTGCACAAAATTCGTGCATGCGTTGGGGCGGGGGGGTTGCCCCAGCCTGGCCTGCACGCTCTCACAATCCGGGACATCCCTCTGGCAATCGGGACCACTGGCTCCTAATCGCTCACCTGCCTGACTTCCTGATTGCCTCTAACCACTGGCCTGCCTGCCTGATTACCCCAATCGCTCGCCTGCCTGCCTCATCACCCCTAACCAGTCTGTATGCCTGCCTCATAGCCCTTAACTGCTCACCTGCCTGCCTCATCGCCCCTAACTGCCTCTGCCTCAGCCCCTGCCACCACGGCTTTGTCCGGAAGGAGGTCCGGAATGACGTCCGGAAGGTCATTCGGCTGTCTGGTCTAATTAGCATATTAGGCTTTTATTATTATAGATAGTTGGTCAGTCATTCCACATACAGTTTATTTGAACACCTACTGTTTGTTAGACATTGTATTAGGCCTCAAAAATAAACAGAATAAGACATTTTTGGGTTCACAGGCCTTCAAGTCTAGCAGGGGAGATAAATAAGGAAACAAGTAATTGTAGTAGCATAAGAATGATGGCTGTGATGGAAACTAGTGAAATGGGGCCCCCAAACTGGAGTGGTCAGGGAAAGTTTCTCAATGATGACTGAGCAGTGAAGCAAGAGAGTAGGGGGACAGACTAAGGCATAAAGCTATATAGTTTGTCAAAGGGACCCAAATGTTTCAGTTTAGCTATAATGGAAGAGTAGCAAGAGGCTGGGGTAGGCTGGGCCTAGCCAATGGAAGGGCAAAAGAGCATGGAATTCTGGATTTGATTCTATAAGTTGGTGGGGGTTTTTTATTGTCGTATAAAGCCACCTAACTATTAGGTACTTGCATGGAAGCTCTTCCATTATCTTGATGCATATAGTTTACTCAAATGTTTTTCTATTACTGAGTAAAAAATGAAATTTTTGGATACAAGTTTTATATTTCTATTTTCTTTTCGAGACCTCATTGAGAAGTTGAACATCAACTTACAAGTGCTGCATTAAAAACTTGCAATGAGCCCGGCCATTGTGTCTCAGTGGTTGAGCGTCAACCTATGAACCAGGAGGTCACGGTTTGATTCTCGGTCAGGGCTCATGCCCAGGTTGTGGGCTTAGTCCCCAGTGTGGAGCTTGCAGGAGGCAGATCAATGATTCTCTCTCATCATTGACATTTCTCTCCCTCCCTCTCTCTTCCTCTCTGAAATCAATAAAAATATTTTTTAAAAATACTTGCAATGATTTTATGTAACCTATGTACCAAAAATGAAAAACAACCCAAGTTTTTAAAATGTTTAAAATAAGCAGAGTAGCACTTATCAGAGGGAGAAGTTAATTAACATGTAAAACTCTTGAGTAAGAAACGACATTGTTCCTTAAATGCTTTTTAAAAATGGTTATAGTGCAAGGAAGAAGCAGAATAAGATTGTAGTTAAGGTGTAGTGAATAATAACTTAAAATATTTGAGCCTTTTAAATTGTTGGAATTTTTCTCATTCACTTTTGCAGATGTAAAGATAAGATATACCCTACAGATCTGCCAGTTGCTAGTGTTGTTATTTGTTTCTACAACGAAGCCTTGTCTGCTTTGCTGCGGACTGTGCACAGCGTCCTGGACCGCACACCAGCCCGGCTTCTCCATGAAATCATCCTTGTGGATGACAGCAGCGACTTCGGTAAGGAATGTTGTCACTGGTAATGTAGGATCTAGGCTGTTGTTCCCTGTGGTATTGGTAACATCAGTAAGGCTGACCCTTCAATACGTAGTGAATGGGAGAACCCTATGCATGTAATCGCAATGGAGTCAACCACAAATAAATGCCTGTCCAAAGATTATGGGATAATTTTGAAGAAACTGCATTACCTTTGTAATCTGTTCACCAACTGTGCTACCTAAACTTGGCCCTTGAAATTTTTCCCTTAGCTTACCATTTAAAAAGAGCGAACATAATACTCAATGGGAAAAGGCTAAAAGCATTTTCCTTAAGATTGGGAACAAGTCAAGACTGTCCACTTTCACCACTTTTCTTCAGCTTAGTATTAGAAATCCTAGCCATAGCAACTAGACAAGAGAGAGATAAAAGGCATCCACATTGGAAAAGAAGAAGTAAAACTGTCATTTGCAGAATCCTAAAGATTTCCTCTAAAAATTACTAGCACTGATAAATGAATTGGGTAAAGTAACAGGATATAAAATCACTATTCAGAAGTTGGTTTCATTTTTATACACCAACTAGAGGCCTGGTGCACGGATTTGTGCAGTGGTGTCCCTTGGCCTGGCCTGCAGGGATTGGGCTGAAACTGGCTTTCTGACATCCCCAGAGGGGGTTCCAGATTGCGAGAGGTTGCAGGCCAGGCTGAGGGACCCCACCAGTGCACAATCGGGACTGGGAAAGGACCGCAGGAGGGCTCCAGGGCATGTCCAGCCCGTCTCGGCGAGTCCTGATTGGCCAGACCCCTAGCAGCAAGCTAACCTACCGGTCAGAGCATCTGCCCCCTGGTGGTCAATGCGCGTCATAACACTGGTCAAAAGGTTGAACAAACTGTCAGACACTTAGCATATTAGGCTTTATCCTACTAAAGGCCCAGTGCACGAAATTCGTGCACTTGGGGTGGGAGGTCCTTCAGCCCAGCCTGCACCCTCTTGCAGTCCAGGAGCCCTTGGGGGATATCCAACTGACAGCTTAGATCAGCAGTCAGACATCTTTAGCACTGTCATGGAGGCGGGAGAGGCTCCTGCCACCTGCTGCACTCACCAACTGTAAGCGCATTATTTTGACCCCACAGTAGAATGACCAGTTGCTATGACACACACTGACCACCAGGGGACAGACGCTCAGTGTAGGAGCTGCCCCCTGGTGGTCAGTGCACTCCCACAGGGGGAGTGCTGCTTAGCCAGAAGCTGGCTTACGGCTGGCAAGCGCAGCAGTGGTGCGGGGAGCCTCTCCCACCTCTGTGGCGGTGCTAAGGACCCCTCTGGGGGGAGCAGGCCTAAACCAGCAATCAGACATCCCCCGAGGGGTCTTGGATTGCGAGAGGGCGCAGGACGGGCTGAGGAACCCCTCTCCCCCCAATGCACGAATATCGTGCACTGGGCGTCTAGTATAGGATAATGAACTATCAGAAAGAGAAATTAAGAAAACAATCCTGCCTTAGCTCATTTGTCTCAGTGGCTAAAGCGTTGGCACGTACCTCAGTTGCAGGCTTGATCCCTGTCCCCAGTCAGGGTGTGTGTGAGAGACAGCCAATAGATGTTTCTCTCTAAATATCAATGGGAAAATATTCTCAGGTGAGATTTAACAAAAAAGCCAATAAAAAGAAAACAATTTCATTGGGATTTGTTCCAAGATGGCTGCAGAGTAGGTGAAAGTTACACTTGCCTCCTCCCAGGACCAAATTGGAATTACAAGTAAATTATAGAACAATCAACCTGACTAACTAAAGGAAGACTAGCTGAACAGAAGTCTTATAACTAAGGATATATAGAGGAAGCCATGTCGAGACTGGTGGAAATGGCAGAGACGTGAAAAGGGAAGAGATTGAGTACAGATTGGTAGTCACAAAAGAGTCATGGGAATTTAAAGTTCAGCATAGGGAATATAGTCAGTAATATTGTAATTAAAATGTATGGTGCTGGGTGGATACTTCCAAATATTTAGGGGCTACTTTGTAAAGAATATGGTTATCCACTATGCTGTATACCTTAAACCAGTGGTTCTCAACCTTCTGGGTCTTTAAATATAGTTCCTCATGTTATGACCCAACCATAAAATTATTTTCATTGCTACTTCATAATTGTAATGTTGCTACTGTTATGAATTGTAATGTAAATATCTGATATGCAGGATGGTCTTAGGCGACCCCTGTGAAAGGGTCGTTCGACCGCCAAAGGGGTCGCGACCCACAGGTTGAGAACCGCTGCCTTAAACCAATGCGTAATAATATTGAATGTAAACTGAAAAAAGCACATGGTATCTGTTGCATTTTTGGTGATGTAAAGATTGATCAGTTGGTTTGAGTATTCTTACCTGGATTCACCCACACTGTAAATTTTCCCATTTGTCTTTTACCTAAATTTTATTAAATTCATGTGCTGGTTTTTTAAAAAATCCCATTTACAATTGCATTAAATTTATTCCCCATACCTAGGAATAAATTTAACGAAGGAGGCCTGGCCGCGGTAGCTCAATGGTTAAGCATTGACCTATGAACCAGGAGGTTATGGTTCAAGTCCCTGACAGGGTTGCGGGCTCAATCCCCAGTAGGGGTTGTGCAGGAGGCAGCCGGACAATGATTCTCTCTCATAACATTGCTGGTTGGTGTTTCGATCTTTTCCTCCCTCTCCTTTCCTCAATAAAAATCAATAAAAATTTTAACTAAGGAAGTCAAAGACCTGCACTTGGAAAATTATAAGACGTTGAAGAAGATACAAATACATGGAAGCATATATTATGTTCATGGATGGGAAGAATTAACATCGTTAAAATGTCCATACTAACCAGAGCAATCTATGGATTCAATGCAATCCCCATCAAAATACAAAAGGCAGCCCTGACCGGTTTGGCTCAGTGGATGGAGCATCAGCCTGCGGACTGTGGAGTCCTGGGTTCGAGTTCGGTCAGGGGCATGTACCTTGGTAGCGGGCACATCCCCAGTGGGAGGTGTGCAGGAGGCAGCTAATCGATGTTTCTCTCTCATCGATGTTTCTAACTCTCTCTCTTCCTTCCCCTCTGTAAAAAAAAAAAAAAAAAATCAAAAAATAAAGTAAAATAAAATAAAAAATACAAAAGGCATTCTTTACAGAACTAGAACAAATAAATCTAAAATTTATATGGAACCACCAAAGACCCTGAATAGCCACAGCAACGGAGGAATCATGCTACTGGATATCAAACTATACTACAAGGCTGTAATAATCAAAACAGTATGGTACTGGCATAAAAACAGACACATAGATCAATGGAACAGAATGGAGAGCCCAGAAATAAACTCACATTTATTTGGTCAATTTATGGCAAAGGATAATATGAATATACAATGGGGTAAACACAGTTTAGTCAATAAATGGTGCTGGGAAAATTGGACAGATACATGCAAAAAAAGGGGGGGAACTAGATCGCTTTATAAGAATAAAACTCAAAATGAATTAAAGACATAAATGTAAGACCTGAAACCATAAAACTTCTAGAAGAAAACATTGGCAGTAAATTCTGACGTTGCTTTTAGTAATATACCTCCTAGGGCAAGTCTCCTCGGGCAAGGGAAAGAAGGAAAAATAAATAAACGGGACTACATCAAACTAAGAAGTTTTTGGCACAGCCAAGGAAACCATCAACAAAACAAAACAACCTACTAAGTGGGAGAAGTTACTCGCCCTTGGAAGGTCCTAAACTCATAAAAGGCATATTTACTGCTGCTATTATGTAATTTTCTAATAACCATAGAAGTTATTTCTCAATTATCCTGAAATGGAATAAGATATGATAAATTACTTTGAAACAAAAGACATTTATATCCCATTTTCTTTGTTTTAAATCTGATTTGTATCTGCAGCCAGTGGAACTTTGACTCAATATTCATTTTCAAACATTTTTTATGCAAAGCATTGTACTAGCTTGCTGTCAAAATACAAATAAGTGTATAAGGTAAGTATTTCTCTTGGCTGGTACTCCAACTCCTACCCTTCATTTCTTTCCCTTTTTTTCACCTTATCAGATAAGTTACAATCTTCTTTTAAAATAAAACAGAAGACCCTATAATATTTACTTGACAGTATGTTGTTGGAAGTACCAGATGCAACCTTAGAATAGCTATAAAATGTCTTTGTATGTGTCTCATGTGATTTGAATGATTATGGAACTCTTTATTTTCAGATGACTTGAAAGGAGAATTAGATGAATTTGTCCAAAAACATCTCCCTGGAAAAATTAAATTAATAAGAAATACAAAACGTGAGGGATTAATTCGAGGAAGAATGATAGGAGCAGCTCATGCAACAGGTATAACTTCTCATTGGGTGTTGTGGGTGGGTGCTGAGCGGTTAGGGCTGTCCGTGGTGCCTTTGCTGATTCTGTAGAGATCTGAAAAGTGGCTCTTACGTGGGCATTGCCAGCGGGAGAGACGAGGTGGGAAAGGCCTTTGGGAAAGACCCTGGTGTCCCAAAGCACAAAGTCCAAGGAAGCGAACTCCAGAATCCTCAGGCCTATTTTCTTAAAGACCCCTATTGTTAATTACTGCCCTTCAAATATATTTGCATCTTCTTCACTTAAAGTGGAAGTTCTGTAATTTTTAAAAAACAAAATATATATGTGCCCAAACTGTTTGATAAAAATTTGACTTACAGCTTGGCCAGTGTTGCTCAATGGTTGAGCATTGACCCATGAACCAAGAGGTCCCCAGTTCAATTCCCAGTCAGGGCACATGCCCACATTGTGGGCTCAATCCCCAGTCGGGGGAGTGCAGGAGATGGCCGATTTATGTCATCAGTGTTTCTATCTGTCCCTCTCTATTCCTCTCTAAAATCAATAAAAAACATTTTAAAAATTGACTTACATAATTATAAAGACATTTCCTTTAAAAATTTCCTCTTACTAGTAATTTTCCTAAGTCCATCAAGGATAAAGTCTCATTGGTACCACTATATTTTTAAAAACTTCACAGCTTACACCTATCTTGACCCTTATAAAAAGAAATAACAGGTATCAAATTCAGAATCTTCTGCTGAACATATATCTGGTTAGTCTTCAGTTACATTATATTGATACCATTATATTTCTTCTTAAGGTTGTTACCTCTGTGTAAGGTTGGTGATTCTGATTGTCATTTATGGTCTTGGTAAAAAAAAGTCCTTTTAAAATAAATTCAAGTTAAATGAATTTACTTAAAGATATTAGGTACATAATACTGCATGTATGCATGGGTATGGCCCCCAAAAATCATGAAGGTAATTTATTTAGGTACTGCTGCCAGTTCAGTCGGATGATGTATTTATGTGGCATAAAATATAACTGCTATCCTCCCAGCCCACT
>NW_006293699.1:936041-941712 GCF_000327345.1 Myotis davidii
CTCAGTCTGCATATGACTGCAGGCTACATGGAGAGTTCTCATTTTTTATTGATTTGCTTCAGTTCATGTAGGTTTAAACAAAAAAAGGAGGGAAGAAGAGTCTAAAAATGAAGTCCCAACTAAACCCAGCAAAGGGACAGTGGGTATACAGGAGGAGTGGTGGCAGCGAGTGATGGCGGCCCCTTCAGCCCCAAATGAGTTTGTAAAGCCTGTCATTTGCCTCCTCAGGAGAAGTCCTGGTGTTCCTGGACAGCCACTGTGAAGTGAACGTGATGTGGCTGCAGCCCTTGCTGGCTGCCATCCGGGAGGACCGGCGGACCGTTGTGTGCCCAGTGATCGACATCATCAGTGCGGACACTCTGGCCTACAGCTCGTCCCCTGTGGTGCGTGGAGGGTTCAACTGGGGACTGCACTTCAAATGGGATCTTGTTCCCCTTTCTGAGCTCGAAGGACCAGAAGGAGCTACTGCACCGATAAAGTAAGATTTCTCCTGTGTATTAGAAATTACCACCAGCACTTCTTTAGGAGAGAAAAAAACATTTTAAAGATAATTTCTTCTTCTTTGCAAGAAGCAAAAGTGTTGGCTTACTTTGTCCATTAAATTCTGAGTGCTGCCCAGTTGGTGTGGCTCAGCAGTTGAGTTTTGACCCAGGAACCAAGAGGTCACGGGTTCGATTCCCAGTTTGGGCACATGCCCAGGTTGCGGGCTCAATCCCCAATAAGGGCATGCAAGAGACAGCCGATAGATGATGATCCTCTCTCATTGATGTTTCTGTCTCTCTCTCTCTCCCTTCCTCTCTAAAAATCAATAAAAACAGTTTTAAAAATTCTGAGTACTTACTGAGTTTTATGCACTCTACCAAGTCCTAAGGATTTATGAATAAGACATTATCTGCTGCTCTTAAGGATTTGTGGCTTAGTGAGAAAGGCAAACAAAAATCAGTAGTATCCTGGGATAAGTTTCAAGGGCACCTTGGGAGTACCCTGTGTGCTGTGCTGGTTTACTAGTACTATCTTCCGTTCTTTGCTAGTAGGAGTGGTGCTATGAAGACTATTTGATACATAAGCTTTTTTTACAACCAGGAGTTGGATGTTTAGATTTTTTTAAATTTTCAACCTTTTTCTATGTATTGAAGATGATAAATTATCTTCTAATGACTTTAGCTGCATCCCACAAATGATACATCATTTTTATTATTTATTTCAAAATATGTTCATTGTGATATCTTCCCTGACTCATAGATTATTTAGCAGTGCATTTACTATTTTCCAGACAGGGAGATTTTACAGTTATTTATTCCTCATTTAATTACACTGTGGTCTGAAAACATTCTGTACGATTTTAATTCAGTGAAAATGGATGAGATTTGCTTTATGGTCTAGGTCAGCGGTTCACAACCTGTGGGTCGCGGCCCCTTTGGCGGTCGAACGACCCTTTCACAGGGGTCGCCTAAGACCATCCTGCGTATCAGATATTTACATTACCATTCGTAACAGTAGCAACGTTACAGTTAAGAAGTAGCAACGAAAATAATTTTATGGTTGGGTCACAACATGAGGAACTGTATTTAAAGGGCCAGAAGGTTGAGAACCACTGGTCTAGCTTGATTACTTTTTGTAAATATTCTTTGCCTGGGAAATTTGTATTTTCTGCAGTTGTTAAAGATGGGATTCTTCTATATCAGTTTGGTCAAGTTTATCATATTACTCAAATATTCTGTATTTTAATTTTTAATTTACATGTTCTATCAGTTTTTGAAAGTGGTATATAAAATTTCCCACTACAATTGTTTCTCATAATTCTTTATCTATTTCCTTCATATTTTGAGGTTGTTTTAATAGATACATGAAATTTTAGAATTATTAAATCTTCTGGTGAATGAAGCTGTTTGTTATGAATTCTTTTATTCTATACTTTTAAAATAGTGAAATTTTGCTTTGATCAGTTTTTCATTGTATAACTTTTCTTCCCCTTTGCTGTCCATCTTTTTGTGGTCTTATATTTAACTAGAGGCCTGGTGCACGGGGAGGGGGGTCCCTCCTGCACCCTCTCCAATCTGGGACTCCTCAGGGGATGTTCAATTCGCAGTCTGGTTCCACTGGCTCCTAACCACTCACCTGCCTGCCTGCCTGATCACCCCTAACCACTCTGCCTGCTAGTCTGATCGCCCCTAACTGCCTCTGCCTGCCGACCTGATGCCCCTAACTGCCCTGCCAGCCTGATCGCCCCCTAACTGCCCCCCACCCCCGCCAGCCTTATCTCCCCCTAACAGGTTCCCCCTGCCAACCTGATCGCCCCTAACTGCTCTCCCCGGCTGGCCTGATTGTCCCTATCTGCCTCTGCCCTGGCCCCCACCACTGTGGCTTTGTCTGGAAGATATCCAGTCTAATTAGCATATTATCCTTTTATTAGGATAGATGTGTCCCTGGTAAGCAGGATGTAGTTGCTTTTGTTTTATGTTTTGTTTTTAAACCAGGGTGAAAACCTTGGTGTTTTAATTTGAGCATCTGGCTGATTACATTCACTAATGATATATTTTGTGTTTATGATTACAGCGGTACTACTTGCATTCTAGATCTATCTGTTCTGTTTTTTTCTTTCTTATACCTTCTTTTTGTGTGAGTTATGATTTTATGTATTTGTTGGCAACAGCCACCGCATTATTAGAACTTATACATTCTTATATACTATTATGTTAGTGGCTACCCTAGAGACTACGGCATACATCCTTGACTTACCAATGTGTATTATTAATTGGTACTTCCTCCAAACAATTCAAGGAGCTAAGAATGCTCATATTTCAGTTATCCCTCCTCAAGTTACATTGTTGAAATGTATATGTGTGTGTGTAAATATGTATTTTACCCTATAAGACATGATTGGTTTAGGTTTGCCCACATATTTCTCATGTTACTCTCTATTCTTTCTGCATCTGCAGATTTTCATTTAGGAATCTTTTCATTTGACTAAATAACACATTTAAGTATTTCTTTTAGTTGGACCTTCTGGTGATTACTCCTTTTTCAGAAAAGGTCTTTGTTTCACCATTATTTTGTTGTTGTTTTTTGGTTCTTTTATTTGTATTTTTTTAAATAAGTCTTTATTGTTCAGATTATTACAGTTGTTCCTCTTTTTTCTCCCCATAGCTCCCCTCCACTCGGTTCCCACCCCACCCCATGCCCTTACCCCCACATTGTCCTCGTCCATAGGTATTATATTTTTGTCCAGTCTCTTCCCGCACCCCTAGTCCCCTTCCCCCCTGAGAATTGTCAATTCACTCCCTTTCTATGCCCCTGATTCTATTACATTCACCGGTTTATTCTGTTCATCATATTTTTATTCACTTGATTTTTAGATTCACTTATTGATAGATATGTATTTGTTGTTACTTTGTTATTCATAATTTTTATCTTTTACCTTTTTCCTCTTCTTAAATAATACCCTTCAGCATTTCATGTAATACTGGTTTAGTGGTGATGAACTCCTTTAGCTTGTTCTTATCTGTGAAGCTCTTTTTCTGAACTTTAATTCTTTTTCTAAATATATTTTTTATTGATTATTTTTTCTTTTTACAGAGAGGAAGGGAGAGGGATAGAGAGTTAGAAACATCGATGAGAGAGAAACATCGATCAGCTGCCTCCTGCACACCCCTACTGGGGATGTGCCCTCAACCAAGGTACATGCCCTTGACCGGAATTGAACCTGGGACCCTTCAGTCCGCAGGCTGATGCTGTATCCACTGAGCCAAACCGGTTAGGGCTGAACTTTAATTCTAAATGATAGCTTTGCTGGGTGAGTAATTTTGGTTGTAGGTTCTTGCTATTCATCACTTTGAATATTTCTTGCCACTCCCTTCTGGCCTGCATAGTTTTTGTTGAGAAATCAGCTGACAGTCGTATGGGTACTCCCTTGTATTAACTAACTCTTTTTCTCTTGCTGCTTTTAATATTCTCTCTTTGTCTTTTGCCCTTGGTATTTTATTTATTTTTTCTTGGTTTAATAAATTATTTATTTGTTTTTAAAATAAATCTTTATTGTTCAGATTATTACAGTTGTTCCCTCTTTTTCCCCCCCATAGCTCCTCTTCACCCAGTTCCCACCTCACCCTCTGCCCTTACCCCCCCACTGTCCTCATCCATAGGTGTACGCTTTTTGTCGCCAGGTCAAAAGCCATACACATGGAAAATGTACTATTTCCATCCACGACGTGTCCCTGTGCTCAGAAAGGTCTCTCACGACTTGTTCTCACTCTATTCAGAAAGGGTACGGAGACACATAATGGCTTTTTAAAATAATGTGTCCTCTTACGTTTAAAATGAGGATTTCGCTGCCAAAAGTGAGGAGAAAGCAACACTACAGCTGTTCTTGCCCCTCTCGCCCTTCGGGTGATAGTTGTGCGTGGGGCTGTGAGCTGGTTCGCGGGCTGTCGACGAAGCTGTCTGGGTGGCTTGCGCGGTTCTGTCGGCCTCCCAGGGGCCGTCGCAGCCTCTCAGGGGCCGTTGCAGCCTTGCAGGGGCCATCACAGCCTTGCAGGGGCCGTCGCAGCCTCACGCAACCTTGTAGGGCACCGCATCCCTCGTTCGGGGTGAAGGTGCAAGACAGAAGCTCCTCTCGCTGTCTCTCCTGCTGCTCTCTTGCGTATCGCCGATACTGTAAGTTTCTGAGAGCAGTTTGCAGGTGCTGGACATCATACTTTAACTGGTCAACACGAAGTTTGGCATTCTGTCTTTTGTTGGGAGGTTTCTTGCTGGACAAAATCTCAAGAAGTTCTAGCTGGCTGAATATCTGGTATGCTTGCTTGGATTTCATTTTCTACTAAGTGCATCTCCTGGCGTCCCATGTGAGACTAGATCCGGTGGACCTGCTTATGCGGTTCCATGTCGCCGGCCCAGCCGGGTCCAGCTCCAGCTTCCTCCGAACCTGATTCTGCTTCTTGAGTGTGTCCCTTATGGATGCAAGGAGTTGAAATCTGCAGTTTGTTGGGTTAGGCTGCAAAAGCGCAGGTGGTTCCTTTTGTGCCACTGGCACAGCTTGGATGGGGATGTAAATTGAGTGGGGCAGGGTCTCAGGGAATCACCAGGGCAGAGCAAACAGCAATGGCGTCTCCGCGACTCCGCATCTCTGCGTCTCTGAGTGCCAGCGAGCAGCTCCGCGAGAAAGCCACCCTCACTCTCTGACCTGCTGCAAGACAGTCCCGCCTCTTCCCATAGGGGTCTGGGACCTCAGAGTCCCGCCCCAAACAAGTTCAGTGGATTCAAGAGCTTGTATCCCCTTCTGATTGAAAAAAACTGCCTGGCGCACTGCTCCATACCTCTGTTCTTGGTGCCTCTGCCTCTCCTACTCAGTCTCAGTGCGCTTCTTTCTTTCCTTCCAGTTGTAGAACTTCCACTGGGCCAACTTCCCCATGGTTCTGAATGGTAGTTGTTTGTCTTATAGTTGGTAGTTTCAATGATGTTGTGGGAGGCAGCACGCACAGGTCTACACCCTACGCCACCATCTTGGTTCTCCTCTTTGCTTGATCTCTTACCCTCCCTTCCTGACCCCCAACCTGCCCTGGCCATCCCACTATAGTTTGACAGTCTGTTCGAGGCTGCTCTGCCTCTGTATCTATTATTGTTAATAAGTTTATAATGGTCTTTATAATCCATAAAGGAATGAGATCATGTGGAA
>NW_006293699.1:942105-944515 GCF_000327345.1 Myotis davidii
GGTCCTTGCACTTGAAGGAGCTAGCAAGGCTGGAACCCTTACCCACACAGTTTTCCCAGACTTGTTTGGATGGCGATTATCAGTAGAATGAGAGCAACATTTGTAGAATGAGAACAGCCTTTCATAGCTTACCAAGAAGTCTGTAACTATTTACTGAGATATGCTGTACTGAGAACTTGTCCTTATGCTGTGTCTCTCCCTTAGAGATTAAGAGGAACAAAGAATACATTCCTCTTGACAGACCTCCTATTCAGTGTGTTGTGTATAAAAGGCATTGAGTAATTAATAAATTTGCTGTAGTTCCTCGAATGAGCTGCAGTCCTCCCGATCCCGCTTTCCTGTCTTTCTTTCTTTTCTCAATTCCCACCTCTGTGCCTCAGCCTGGCTCAACCTGTCAGGCTGGCCCTGACAGTCAGCCACTGCCTGAGGCCACCCAGCAGGAGCTACATAGAAATCTGCAGATTCCTTCTCTTTGTTTGGGGTTTGGAGGTGCCTAGATGAGGAGCAGCTGTGAAGCAGTGCAGGCAGCTGAGGAGCCTTAGGCCTTCTTTTGGAAGCTCTGGGGTTCTTTGACCCAGCTGCAGTTTGTTAGGTTTTAGATTGCAAAAGACCAGCCCATTCATATGCAAAAGCCTCTGCATACAGCTTGGGTGGGGTTGTAAATTGAGTGGGGCAGGGTGTCAGGGAATCACGGGTCGGTGCAAACAGCAATGGTTGCCTGTCAGCCCTGCCCCAATCGGTCCCTGGGTCTCTGTGTCCTGCGGTCCCGTACAGGAACAGTGAATGCTGTGAGCACCTCTGAGAGAAAGCCGCCCTCGCATTCCGTCCTGATGCCAGACAGTCCAGTTTTCTCCCCCTATGTGTCTGGATCCCCCAGAGTCTTGCCTGGCACTGGAATTCAGAGCAAGCGGGAGCTTATATCTCCCTCCCGATTAAAAGAGCAGCACATACAGGTGCCAGTACTTTCTGCACCTCTTACCAGTCTCAATGAGCTTTCTTCACCTCTCTAGTTGTGGAACTTCCACTCAGCCAGCTTTCCCACAGTTCTGGGTGGTAGCTGTTCTGCCTTTTACTTGTAATTTTGATGTGGTTGTGAGAGGCAGCAAGTTTTGATGTGGTCGTGCGAGGGAGCAAGTTCAGGTGTTTACCTATGCCGCCATCTTGGTTCCTCCCTGTATTGTCCTTAGTTTGGTCTGTTTCACCATTATTTTGAAGAATAATTTTGCTTGATATCCAGTTCTAGGTTGGCAGATACATTCTTTCAAGATTTTGAATGTTTCATTCTAAAACCTTCTGGCTTCCACTGTTTCTGGTGAGACATCAGTAACAGTCTTATTTTCATTTCCTTGGAAGTTAATCTCTTTATTGACTGCTTAAATTTTCTTTCTGTCTTTGTCAGAAGTGTTTTCAGATAGGCGCCACTTTGGTTTCTTTTTACATAATATCTAATTATCTGCTAAACTCTCATCTTTTATGCTTGAACATATTGAAGTTATTTTTAAATATCTGCCTGATTATTATTTGACACCCCTGCATATCCGTTTTATTGTAGATCGTTTATTGTTTTTCTTTCTTAGCTTCCTGATTGCTTGGTTATTTATTGGTTTGCTTGTTTATTTTAGCCCCAAACACTGTATATGAAAAATTATAGGAATACATTCATACTTGGGGTGATGTTTTCTTCTTGCATAGAGCATTTTGCTTTACTTAGAGCTGGCATCTTGGGACATTAGAATCCATGATCACCTAGTCCAGTTTCAGGACGAGAGGCCTGGAAGCTGGGCTTGGCTCTCTGGGAGGGCCAGTCTGCTTCACTCTCACTACCACAGGTTTCTCAGTCTTGACAGGATTGACCTTTGGCACCCATTAGATGCCAGCAGCACCCCTTACCCAGATGTGACAGCTGAAAGGTCTCCAGAGTTAAAGAAATGTTTGCTGGAGAACAGAATCACTCTACTTAAGAGCCACTGTCTAACACATGTTTGAGCCCAATTAAAAGTAGTGGGTTTGTCTGGTCTCACCTTGACAGGCCCTGGAGTCCAGTGTTTATCCCAGTGGCTCTGAGATTGCCAAAATGAATTAAATAATTCATAATTCATTTCAGGTGGATTTCTGTCAACAATCCTATCTAATAAAAGACAAAAATGGTAATTGGCGTACGACCGATACCCTTTTCGTTGGCTAATCAGCAAGATATGCAAATTAACTGGCAGCCAAGATGGCGGCAGGCAGCCAGGCAGCTGATGCGAACAGGGAGGCTTGCTTGCTTCAGTGACGGAGGACTACAACATTCCCCACCTGCCTTGCCGGCCTCTGAGCCTGCAGTTTGAAACATTGTAACAAATATAGAAGCTAAACAAAACCCCAGAAACATGCTTTCATCCAGCCAGGATCTCAGAGCTGGAGTTAT
>NW_006293699.1:945128-949308 GCF_000327345.1 Myotis davidii
AGCAGGAGGGGGTGGGAGCGGGAGGGGAAACCCAGCAGGAGCACCTGGGCACAGGAGGGGAAACCCGCCACAGCGCCTGGGAGTGGGAGAGGAAACCGGCCATAGCGCCTGGGAGTGGGAGGGGAAACCCAACAGGAGCAGCTCGGAGTGGGAGCGAAGCCTGCCTCAGCTGGTTTCGCTCCCCTCTCTGCTTGGCTCCAGCCACTGGAAGCCCTATTCTTGCAGGAATCTTCCTGCAATGGGCCTCTAGTGATTATAATAAAAAACAGTACTTTTGGTACTTAGGAAAACAGTCTTCACTTATCAGTTGTCTAGTAGGTCACTAGTGATCTGAAAAATTCAGTTATATGGCCCAGCTCTTCCCTTGATTTTAGATAAAATATGTTTTGTCATAGTTGAAAGAGTAGCTAATTGATTTTATAGAATTGATACAGTAATTATTTTCCTTTTCTAGGTCACCAACAATGGCTGGAGGACTGTTTGCCATGAATAGAAGCTACTTCAGTGAACTTGGGCAATATGACAGTGGCATGGATATCTGGGGAGGAGAAAACTTGGAAATATCATTTCGGGTAATTTTATTTTTTTTTTGCATGCTTCGATGTTTGTATGTAATGAAATATAATTTTCATCCATGATCCCGTATTATCTGTAAATTCTCTTTATCTTTATTAAGAAATTATCCTAATGATTGCTACTTTGCCATCATCTGAGATATGGGTAATAGCCATTCAGAATGTCAAAAGCATATAAGCAGCCTTATATTTATAAGAATTCAAAAAGGAATGATTGGGTGTCAATTCAGAGGACTTAATGGCATTTAATATAGTTTTGTTGTTGCTGTATATAGTTGGGATCAGATTTCCCTGATTGCCCAAGACTGTCCGGTTCATAGTGTTTCCCTAGAGAAATTAGTAATAGCTCCCCATTTCACTTTTAGAAGTAGCCCAGTTTATATGACAAATTTTTCATCAGCTCATGTATAGCTTACTGAATCCCTTTCATATACAAGTACCTCCAACCTGAGGGAGAAGAGAGAGGGAGGGAGGGAAAGAACTCAGAAGTCCCCGTTCCCCACCTCCCATCTCCTGATCCAGGTAGATCGAGATTCAGACAATAGCACAAAGCCTTGTGCATATGTCATTTTGTATTTCTGCAAATGTATTGACCACAGTATTTTTACAAGGTAGCTTTTCTTACATAATCTTTCAAATTTTCAAGTTGAAAGGAATAATAGATATTAGTTCAGTCTTATTTTGTAAATAAGGTATTTGAGTCCCACAAAAATTAAAATAACTGTGTAAAGTAACTCAGTCGAAAATAAACTTTAAACCAGAACCAAGATCTTTTATATCTTAACTAGAGTTATTCTGTATATTTTATACAACTTTTTTCTTTAAAAAATTATATATACATTTTATAAGAAAGTACCTATAAAACTGAAATTATAGGACCTGTTAAGCATTCCTTGTCCCTGAGTCCTAAAGATCAAGTTTTTTGATCTAGTAAAACAATAGTGTATGATAGTAAAATAATACTACATTAAGAGTTTACTTTTTAAAAAAAACATACAGATGGTTATAAAAAATATAGCATTTGTCTTTCTTCTATTTGAATAGTTACATCTATTAAGATAAAGCATCTTGCAAAGTCCTATTTAATAAAGATTAGTTTCACAAGTCATACACTGACTTCACAGCACTGTGAGGCAACTATTGATACTTGCTTTGCTTCTGACCAGATTTGGATGTGTGGGGGTAAGCTCTTCATCATCCCTTGCTCCAGAGTCGGACACATTTTCCGGAAAAGGCGACCCTATGGTTCCCCTGAAGGCCAGGACACCATGACACATAACTCCTTGAGGCTGGCACACGTTTGGTTGGATGAATATAAGGTGAGCTTAGATTTCTCATTGAGAAGGAAGAATTAGGCCATCTCCTTTGGGGATGGCTTTGGTTGCTTTTCGCTCTTGCACATTTCTGTTTGGGGGACCATCTCCTTCTAGGTTCCTTTTCTCTCGCTTTTCTTCGCCTAGGGTTTCACTCTTTTCTGTTTTGATCTTCTTTTCATTTTCTAAGTGACTACTCAATAAGAGGTAATGTAGCCAACCCGGATCAGAAGAAACTCTGTTTCTCTTCAGTTTCTTTAGTCGTTCTGGTCCCCCTCCTATAACTCCCACCAAACCTGACTCTGGTCATGTTGTGTCCTTCTGGTCATCTTCTCTGTTAGATGCAGCCTGCAGTATTATTTTCTTTGTAATAGCTTCATTGAGGTGTAATTCACAAACAATTTTTTAGAACATTTTATCACCCCAAAAAGAACTGTATCCTACCCTAGACAACCAGTAATCAGCCACCTCATTTTATGATTTCCCTATTCTGGACATTTTATACAAATTTTGCAATATGTGGCCTTTTGTGACCATCTTTTTTTCATTTAGAATGATGACAGTTTCATCCCTATTATACCATGTATCAATTCCTTTTTATTGTGAAATAATATTCCATTGTAAACATATTGCATTTTGTTTATCCTTTCATGAGTTCATTGGCATTTGGGTTGTTTCCACTTTCTGACTCTTATGAAAAATGCTGTGAACATTTGTGCACAATTAATTTCTTTACACAAGCATTTATTGAGCACCTACTGCATACTACCAGCTTGTGTCAGGTTTGGGGGGATACAAAGATGACTAAGGCATTGCACAGTAATTTTTAACACTGAGGTAAATACAAGTGGGGGGGTCCATATGTGTCCTGTGGGAAGGATGAAGCGGCTTGCTATACTTAGGGAGAAGAGGTAGGCACCTGTCACCCTTCTACAACATTGGTTGCCTCCTCCCTACATTGGACTGAACTCCTTGAGGTCCAGCTCTATGCTAATCATCTTGGAATCACCACTGTATAACACAGCAGCTCTCAAAATGTGGTCCACAGACCCAGGAAAGTCCTGAGCACCCTTGCAGATCATCTGCCGGTGCAAAGCTGTTTTCACAGTCAGATTTGTAGTGAATGTGCCGTGTCACCATGTTGACATCCTCTTAGTGTTCTCTGTTAGTGTTCATAGACATTATGCAGAGAGCACTTGTGCTGTGGGTTGGAGACAGTGGTTGTCACCAGGAAAAATATGTGCAGGCAATCATATGCAGATCTTCAGCCCTGCTGAAGGTGTCCATCAACCTTTTGATGGACCTCCTGCATTTATTATGCTAACTACTGTTCCTAACCTCCAGCATATCCCCCTTCTTGTTTTAATTTAAAAATCAATCACATTCATGTCCTTTTAAATTGCTGCCGGGCATCAAAGGAATCAGGCTGCAGTAAGCTCCTTTCTGGGCCAACAGTTCTTTGAGTCTCCTTTCCAGTATCCAACAGTTTTTTATTGGTTCTCTTCCCAATCACTGTCTAATAGTTTTTCCATGGGTTCCCTGGGACATGACACTAATGATACTCTAGTTCTGGATGGTGGACAAATGGTGAGCAATGTCAATGCGGGTCCGACCTTCTTTGGCCTGGTCCTGGGCAACCTGCAGCTGTGCACAGCTGCTGACTGCTAGCATGGCAAGGCATCTTCACCATCCTCATCTCTGGACTATTTCTCCTCTTTCGTCAGCGTGTTGCTTGGGGCCACTGCTATCTGTGGCTGGAGTAATCTGGGCAGTTCCTCTCTCAAATCCATTGTTGCAGGAATCCACATGTGCTTGGAGTTTTCTGGAAATACATAAGCATATTCTCGACCGAAGGCTAATACGGTGTCCTTTCTATAAACTAGACGCTCGGGATCTTTTCATTTTCCAACCATTTTCCTTTGGCTTATTCAGACACCATGTGTGTCTTGCCATCAGCATTCCAAGTGAAAAAATCTAATAGAAGAGAAACATGGGAATTGGCGTACGACCGCTACCCTTGTCATTGGCTAATCAGCGAGATATGCAAATTAACTGTCAGCCAAGATGGCGGCCGGCAGCCAGGCAGCTTGAAACTAACATGAGGCTTGCTTGCCTCAGTGACGGAGGACTCCAACGTTCCCCGCCTACCGCTGCAGGCCTCTGAGCCTGCAGTTTGAAACATTTTAACAAATACCACCGGACTTCAGCCAGCAGATTCGCAACATTGTAAGCAAAGGCCAGAAACCTACTTTCAGCAGCGGAGGCCTAAGAGCTGGAGCCAAGCCTCAAAGC
>NW_006293699.1:949749-952122 GCF_000327345.1 Myotis davidii
CCCTATCGGCCCTGCTCTGGGGGTGATAGAGGGCAGTGCCCCACCCCCCTGATCCACCCTGCTCTGTGCATGACAGGGTGTGGTGCCCCAACTCCCCAAACGGCCCTGCTCTGAGCCCAACCAGGGGCTGCACCTAGGGATTGGGCCTGCCCTCTGCCACCCGGGAGCAGGCCTAAGCCAGCAGGGCGTTATCTCCCAGACTGCTAGAGGGCACAGGCCGGGCTGAGGGACCCCCCTCCCCCCGAGTGCACAAATTTTTGTGCACCGGGCCTCTAGTTTTTAAAGTAAAAAACTTTAAAGTCATTAAGGCTTGATGTAATTTATGTACAGGATATTTCTCCACTACCCCCACTTTTTTTGTTTTAAATATTATTAAGAGGCTTTTGGAAATCTTGCAATGCAATCTTGTTAGCTTTTAATTCAGTTGTTAGCACAGAAGTATGACTGGTCTAAATTCATTGCATGATAAACAGCTTTACTATGAGATGAACCATCAGTAAAAAATTAGTTAATGCTTCAAGAATAGTTTCCTGCCTAGTACAACTAAGTTCTCTGGAATATTCACTTATTTTAATTTGCCAATTTAAATTAGTCTGAAATAAGGCTTATTATTTAACTTCATTTGTGCTTCGCTGTGGACAGTAAATGACACTAACTGAACTTCCGATATCAGTCTTTGAGTATACCCTATAATAAGCTTTGTTAGGGAGGCAAGAACATAAATTACTTACTTTTCTTTTTGAGGCTTAACACATTGATTCTTAATTACAACTTTCCAGACATTTGAAGGAAGTTTTCTTCCATTTCCTAGAGTAATTTCTAGGCCATATTTAGGGAGTTTCTTTTAAAAACTTTTTCTTTCTTTTACACCAAGCAACAAACATGGTTGCTTTTCATATGCTGGCTGATACTGCTGCCTACTTTTTAAGTGATTGTCTTTATAGTTGACTACATTACGTATGAGATTTAATGCTTGAATAATAACCTTCAGTTTACCCTGTAAATATTAGCAGAAGAGATCTTAAAATTTTTAAATTTCTCCTCTTTATTAAGCTTAAAATTTACTTTTAAACAGTATTCTTTTTGGCAGCACTCATTTGCATACACAGGGATTATGGGAAGTCTCAGTAATTTTCAGAGGACTCTATTAGAATTGTTTCACATTTTGGCTTCTCATATAACTGAAATTATATGAGACTGTGTTTATATTTTAAAAAGCTAACTTATTCAGTAATTAAAGTAGGCATCTCTATTGAAAAAGTAAAGTAAGCAAACTTATACATTTGATCTAGGAAGTACAAACTCCATCCCTTCCCCCAGCCTATCTAAAATGCAGGCTGCCTGAGGCTTTTGTTTTTTAAAATTCCGTTGCTTTTGTTTTTTTAAAATTCCGATGCTGAAGAAACACTTAGCAACTTTGCCTTGCCCTCCCTTAGAGTTTAAAACCTTTATAACATTTAAAATATATGTATATAAATAAAATATAGCTATTAATTTTTATTTGATAAATCTTTCCACATGATTTTAAGTATATTGGATCAGCCTATTTCAAAAATGATTTCTTTTAAGAAGAGAGAATAAATTCTTTGAATCACTCCAGGATCCTTAGAATACTCCAAAAGTGATTTCTCGGTTAAAACCTTGAAATTTAACTTGGAAAGACCACCATATATATACATACATATATATATATTTTTTTTCTCCTAAAGATTATATTACTTTTTATAATTATTATAAAAGATACCATTTGAGTTTAAACTTTTTCATATTAAAAATTTGGTTGAGGAGAAACCAAGATGGCAGCATAGGTAAACACCGGAAATTGCTGCCTCCCACAACAAATTCAAGAATACAACTAAAAGACAAAATGCACATCATCCAGAACCACAGGAAGGCTGGCTGCGTGGAAATTCTACAACTAGAAGGAAAGAGAAAAGCACACTGAGACTCAGAGGAGCTGCGGAAGTGCAGAGGTACGGAGGCGGAGGCAGCAAGGGCTGGCAACTGAGGACGAAGCTATCTTTTTGAATCGGGAGGGAGTCACAAGCCCCCGACTGCTCTGAACTCCAGTTCCGGGTGAGTCTCTAGGGACCCAGACTCATACAGGGAGAAACTGGACTATCTGGCAGGGGGCAGAACTCAGAACTCGAGGGCGCCTTTCTCTCAGAGGTGCTTGCAGCCATTACCGGGACACTGAGACGCGGGGTCCCTTAGGGCAGGGCTGAGGATCAGCCATACCTGCTTGTTCCGCCCTGTTGATTCACAGAGACCCCGCCCCACCCAAGCTGTGCGCAGAGGCTTTTGCATATGAATGCCCTGGCACTTTGCAATCTGTAAATTACCTAACAAACTGCAGCTGGGCCAGACAGACAC
>NW_006293699.1:954130-957075 GCF_000327345.1 Myotis davidii
TTGTGAACTCTATATCCATAGTTTGCTTTCCTCCATTTCTGTCATTTGTGATCTGTTTCTTTGTCTCCGCATTTTTTATGCTTCCCTGTGTTGTTAGAGTGGCTTTCTGTGCTAGATGTTCTATAGGGTCCAGTGGCTCAGCCTCCCCAATTACCTGAGGTGGACACTCTTGATGAACCCCTTTGTGGGCTTTGTGCACAGTCTTATTGTGGTTAAGCCTTGATTGTTGTAGGTATCACTAGGAGAAATTGACCTCCAGGCCAATTGGCTGAGAATTCTCTGTGTCTATGGTGGGAGAACTTCTGTGCTGGAAACACCCTTCTGGGGCAAGAATTGCTTCAGTGGGGCTTTGGTGCTCACTGAATCTGCCCCCTGAGGGTGTCCCTTATGGATCTGAGGAGTTGTAATCTGGATGGTCCCACTCTGACCACTGGGTACACTGGCCCTTGGATCTCTAAGGAGGTGCTAATATAGCTTCTGTCTGAGGCTACCCAGCAGGAGCTAAGGAGAGAGATGCAGATTCCTCTTCTTTGTTTGGGGTTTGGGGGTGCCCAAATGAGGCCCAGTTGTGAAGCAATGCAAGCTGCTGTGGGGCCTTGGGCCTTCTCTTGGAAGTTCTGGGTCTGTTTGGCCCAGCTGCAGTTTGTTAGGTAATTTTCAGATTGCAAAGGGCCAGGGCATTCATATGCAAAAGCCTCTGCGCACAGCTTGGGTGGGGAGGGGTCTCAGGGGATCAATAGGGCGGAGCAAGCAGCTATGGCTGATCCTCAGCCCTGCCCTAAGAGTCCCCGGGTCACAGTGTCCCGTGGTAATTGCTGCAAGCACCTCTCAGAGAAGGCTGTCCTGAGTTCCGCCCGCTGCCAGACAGTCCAGTTTCTCCTTGTATGAGTCTGGGTCCCCAGAGACTCGCCTGGAACTGGAGTTTAGTGCAGTCTGGAGCTTGAGACTCCCTCCCGATTGAAAAAGACAACCGCATCCTCCGTTGCCAGCCCTTTTCACTCGCGCGCCTCCATACCTTTTTGCACTTTACTTCTGCAGCTCCTCTGAGTCTCAGTGTGCTTTTCTCTTTCCTTCTAGTTGTAGAGTTTCCACTTAGCCAGCCTTCCTGTGGCTCTGGATGTTTTGTCTTTTAGTTGTATTTTTGAATTGGTTGTGCAAGGCAGCAATTTCATGTGTTTACCTATGTTGCCATCTTGGTTTCTCCTAACTTTACATTTTTTTAAAGAACATATTTCAACTAAAATACAAGACATATTTAATTAATAGATTCAATTCTGTCCTCTAGATCTTTTATATGAGGCAAACTCAGATTAACATTTCAGTATCTGTCATTTCAAAATACCTAGATATTCAACAAGTTTTTTATTATTTAATTCAGTAAACTCCAAAGTTTTAAGATGCCAATTACTTTGGAAAACTGTTTGAGGCTGGAGAAACAGGTGTGACCTAGCCTGTTTATTTAAATGTAAAATTGCCACATTCTTTCTGCTGGGCGAAGGGCGACCAGCCCCTTCCTCCAACAAGGATCGAACCCCCACTATTAATACACCTATAATTATAACTGAGAAGCTTTACTACAAATTCTTTATTTTAGCTACATCCAAGTTTCAACAATTTTGAGATTTAAAGCCAATTATTATTATCCAAGGCATTTTCTTTGGCATATTCTGTAACAGAGATAATTTACTGACTTTCTAGTGGCCTTAATATTAACTTTGGAATGCTGTCTATTACTATTTAAAAACTACTCTTTATTATGGAAACACCAGTCTTGTTGCTTAGAACCTGCCTGTATTCTTTCCCTGGGTCATCTCTGACATCTTTTTTTTTTTGAGAAAAAACAGTCTTTGGTTTTTCTATATCCTCCGTAAAGAGAGTTAAACTTAGCCCAAAACTATCTAAAATCTGAAATTGGATGGTGCGCGCATTTGTCTAAGCCAGCTTTCTCTCTCTACGAGTACGGAAATCCCAGATGCATTTCTGAATTCTGTAAAACTTTTAAATGACAAACCGGGAAAGAAAAATCGTGGCAAAGATGAGACTTTTCGTAGCACTCTCAGGAGTGGGCGTCCATTTTACAGGATCAGCACATGTCTCCCAACCTCCACTTCCTGTTTCCTCTGGGGAAATTCAGTAAATGATCTGGCTCCATTTCTTTTCTTATTAAATTAAAAGCATGCTTGATAGAAAATGACAGATCAACAAGACTAAATAAATCAAAGTTCTTTTCCTGAATCTTTTCCTATTCCGCTCTCCATGGCATTGACTAGCTTTTAAAGTTATATTTGCAGCCTGATTTGGAGCGGACTCTGGTTTGGTAGGATTAGCTGGAGGGGACGAGGGACAAGGGTCGTGAAGGCTGGTCGCCGCCCTATTCTGTTGGGCATTTTCCGGTACCGTTGTTCCCCTCAGCGTCCGAGTGACCCACGACACGACGCCGTGATTCCTGGGTTCTGGCCGCAGCGTGGCCCCACGTGGAGCCGGGTCCGGGCGGCTGGGACTCCGGGTCCCGCGGAGCAGTGTCTCCTCAGCCCGTTAGAGACAGAGGCCCTGGGGCTGTAACATAGGCCCTGGGACTGCACGAGGCCAAAGCGTTGCCCCTGCCCCGCGCCCGCTCCATCGCAGCCCCGAGCTGGGCCCTGAGCCGAGGAGAACGGGGCTGTAAAGCTTGCGGCCACGGCGGGTGTTGGAGCCTAAGGCGCGGAAGGCCCTGGATCCGGACGTGACGCAAGAGACCTGCAGCCACCTGGGGGCGCTCGTGAAGCCTTTCGGCTCGCGCTGCCCGTTTTTGCTCATTTATTCATTTATTCGTAACCTACTCAAACCGATTCTTGGGCGAGAGCTGCAGACGCGGAGGCGACCCACAGCGCAGAATGCCTGGAGCGGGTGAGGGGAAGGAGGAGCTAAGGTGCCTGATGGCTGGTGTCAGGCCGAGGCTTGGGGGG
>NW_006293699.1:959503-962486 GCF_000327345.1 Myotis davidii
ATGATTCTCTTTCATCATTGATGTTTCTATCTCTTTCTCCCATTCCCTTCCTTTCTGAAATCAATAAAAATATTTTAAAAAAAATAAAGTTATATTTGCAAAAAGAGGAACAAATCTAATAATCTGAACAATAAAGATTTAATTTAAAAAAATAAAAAAATAAAGTTATATTTGCTAAAATCTGCCTGTCCCAAGGCGCCCTATGGTAATTTTTAAACAAAGCATTAGAGAGTTTCCCTGTGAGAGTTAATAGCTCCGCCCTCTCTAGCTATGGAGTCTCTCCATAATAGAGGCGGATCCCGTGGGGACTTTTGATTCCCAATATGAATTAGGCATTTTGCAATTTGAACAAGAATCCACATAGTTAAAGATGACAACAGCACTCTTTTTCTTTGAGCCTGATTTAAGAAAGTGCCTAATGACATTGGAATTTCTTTATCCTTGAGCATACAAGCTAAAAATTTACAGTGGTATTTTGCCTTTGAACCAAATTCTTCCACATTATAGTCTGGCTAGAAAAAGACGTTCCCGCCCAGTCTGGATTTGCAACTTACAAAGCTGGTGCAGGCTTTACGCGTAGTGAATCTCCCCACCGAATATACTGGTGGACCCCCTCACCTTTTACCGCTGATCCCCACCTTTACCGGTAGAAAACTTCTTTTTGCTCAGGCGAATAATCTTCTCTAGATGTCCTTGTCTCAGGTGGCATAAATGCCAGGGTGTTATCCTTCATCTACTAGAGTTCGGGAACCTGGAGAAGGGGCTGTGAGTAAATTAATAGACTAGACATGAAATGTGAACTTGGGAGCCTTTTTCGGGGGAGCCAGGGAGGCTTAGCTTTAGTAACTGAGCTCCATGAATCTCTGTACCCAGGGCTTTTTATTCATACATTTTGCCCTCTAGAAAGCAGATATACATATCAAAGGTAAGGCATGGTAACAATAAAGGACCATCAGGTTGGGGGAAACTGCCCTCAGCTGTCTGGCAGCAGGCAATCATATGCAGACCCTCAGCCCTGCTGAAGGTGTCCATCAACCTTTTGATGGACCTCCTGCATTTATTATGCTAACTACTGTTTCTAGCCTCCAGCATGGGAGGCAGGGCACATGACCAGGTTGTGGGCTTGATCCCCAGTGGGGTGGGGTGGACATGTGCAGGAGGCAGCCAATCAATGATTCTATCTCTCCCCCTTCCTCTCTGAAATCATTAAAAAAATAAAAGCTATTAATGTTTAATGTCACGATAATTATCTGAAATAGGTTTATTAAAATATTTTCATTAACTTGTATTTTTAAAAATATATTTAACCTAACAACTTACAGGCTGAGTGCAGACATATGAGAATCCGACTCAGTTCTTTTTAACCATGGAAAAGATATGCAGGAATACAAAGCAGTGTCACTGTTCTCACTCCATGTTCTGTTCCAAGCATGTTATGTTAATAGGCAATGAGTTTATTTTTTTTTTTTTTAAATATATTTTATTGATTTTTTACAGAGAGGAAGGGACAGGGATAGAGAGTTAAAACATCGATGAGAGAGATACATCGATCAGGTGCCTCCTGCACACTTCCCACGGGGTATGTGCCTGCAACCAAGGTACATGCCCTTGACCATAATCAAACCTGGGACCCTTGAGTCCACAAGCCGATGCTCTATCCACTGAGCCAAACCAATTAGGACTTATTTTTTAATGACTTAAATGTTTTTAAACTTGTGAATTGTAACTTCTGGTATGGTAAATATCAATAGATAGAACTCACAGAAACAGAACCTCCTTGGAGTCTTCAATAGTTTTGAAGACTATAGAGTCCTGACAAACAGTTTAAAACTGCTAACCTCATATATAGTGGGTTTCATCAATTCCTAGTGTATTAGAAGCAATTTAAGATGTCTTATAATCATTGTCAATTGTGGACTAACTAGATGCCCGGTGCATGAAATTCGTGCACTGGGGCGGGGGGGGGGGCTGTCCCTCAGCCCAGCCTGCACCCTCTCCAATCTGGGAACCCTCCTCGAGGGATAAACCGGCAGTCGGACATCCCTCTCACAATTTGGGACTGCTGGCTCCCAACCGCTCGCCTGCCTGCCTGTTTTTCCCTAACTGCTTCGCCCCTAACCACTCCCCTGCCAGCCTGTTCAACACCTAACTGCTCCCCTGCAGGCTGGTTCCCCCCCACCCCCGCCAACTGCTCTCCCCTGCCAGCCATCTTGTGCGAAGGTGTGATCGTCAATTTGCATATTACCTTTTTATTATATAGGATTGTGTAAAAACTTTCTATTGACATTTTCTGTTAATATCAAGAAAACACTGGCACGAAAAATATTTTTGCTCATTCATTTTTTCAATTCTTAAACCTCAGATGTAATTGATGATACTCATTTTAACAAAAAATCCATTCCCTTTCTCAATTTTCTTTTTCAAATTCAGGAGCAGTATTTTTCCTTAAGACCTGATCTGAGGACAAGAAGCTATGGAAATGTCAGTGAGCGTGTTGAATTGAGGAAGAAGTTGGGTTGTAAATCATTTAAATGGTATTTGGATAGCATTTACCCAGAGATGCAGATATCTGGGCCCAATGCCAAACCCCAGCAACCCATTTTTATCAACAGAGGGCCAAAACGCCCCAAAATCCTTCAGCGTGGAAGGGTAAGAAAGTAGTCTTATCAGAGTATTTCATTAATGTTGTATGATATAATAAGTGACATTGTAGACTTAACAGATGTTTAATGATAGCCTTTAGCTTGTCTTCCATTATGTTCTTTTTATGAGAATTTCCTCTACTCAGGTGTAAGATCTTAGACATTTTAATATCTTCCCTATTTTCCGATCTTTTACTGCCAGTGATAAGAGCATGACTTTTGTAGGTAGATACACATATGAGTATTTGGCGAAACCTGATAATTTAGGAAAACAAAAAAAAAAGAAATTGGGGCAGCTATATATTGTTTGGCCTCAGCTCTGGGAACTGACAGCAGACAGA
>NW_006293699.1:963239-972189 GCF_000327345.1 Myotis davidii
AGCATCTGTTGTATTTTGTTTATTCCATGTTTAAGTGAGACCATGAGTTATTTGTGTTCTCTGTCTGACCTCTGTCACTTAGCATAATACCCTCTGGGTCCATCCCTGTCATTGCAGATGGCAAGATTCATTCTTCTTTATTGCTGAATTGTATGTATGGTCCACATCTTCTTCATCCATTCATCTATTGATGAACCTGTAGGTTGCCTCCATATCTTGGCTACTGTAAGGGGTGCAGATATCCTTTCAAGTTAGAGTTTTTGTTTTCTTTGGATAAATAACCCAAAAAGCGGGATTGCTGGGTTATATTGTAGTTTTATTTTAATTTTCTTGAGAAACTTCCACAGTCTTCATAGTGGCTGCGTCAGTTTACATTCCTACCAACAGTGTACCAACTCCCTTTCTCCACATCTTTGCCAACACTGTTTGTTGTCCGTCTGAATGTCCTCTGTCCATTTTTAGATTGGGTTGTTTGTGTTCTTGGTGTTGAGTTGTGTGAGTTCTTTGTATTTCGGGGGTATTAACTCTATCTGATGTGTCGTTTGCGTGTAACTTCTCCCATTCAGTCAGTTGCTTCCTGATTTGTTGCCGTTTTCCTTTGCTGTGCATAAACTTCATTGGTTTGGTGTAGTTCCATTTGTTTATTTTTCTTCTGTTTCCCTAGCTTAAGGAAACATAATCCATGTCTTACAGTTTTCAGAGTGTACGTCTTTTATCTCTTTGGTTAAATTTATTCCTAGGTATTTTATTCCTTTGATGCTATTATAAATGGCATTATTTGCTTATGAGCATTCATTATTGGTATGTAAAAGCACAGTAGTTTTTGGTGGGGTTTTAGGGCTTTCTGATGTAATGGCCTGTCATGTATAAATTCGGGTAGTTTTACCTCTTCCTTTCCAATTTGGATGCTTTTTTTTTTCTTTGCTGTGTGTAGGCCTTGGGGTTTTGATCTTTTCTTTTCTTCCTTAGATCTGGATTTATAATGAAGAGCATGAATTGGTTTTAAGTAATCTCCTTTGCCTGGATATGTCAGAAACTCGATCATCTGACCCACCCCGACTCATGAAGTGCCATGGATCGGGAGGATCCCAGCAGTGGACCTTCGGGGTGAGACGCTTGCTCAGGGAGGATGGGAGGCGCTCATAGTCCACCTGTAGAAGGGTGTTCTGAGCTTGCAGCGTCCTGTGCCTACTCTGACACACTGTGGACCAGGTTTTACTGCTGGCTTTACCCAGTGGCCACATAGGTTTCGATTGAACGAGTACAAAAACGTTCTACATCAATGCTGAAGGCACGCATTAAAATTAAACACCCACTGCATTTTGAAGTTATTTAGTACATGTTCTTACAATCTAATATCTGTTTAAAGTGTGATACTTTGTAAAACACTGTGTAATGTGAAGTGAGAATTCTCGTGATTGGTCCGCAGTGTGTTAAGTACTCCACATCCCTCTGGATCACTGTCTCTTCTTTACCTTATTTGGATAGTTAGTGTTGTAAGTTACCTCTTTCTTCATTTTTCAGAAGAATAATCGGCTGTACCAGGTGTCAGTTGGACAGTGCCTGAAAGCGGTTGATCCACTGAGTCACAAAGGCTATGTTGCTATGGCAATCTGTGATGGCTCCTCCTCACAGCAGTGGCATTTGGAAGGTTAAGGCGGATGCGATGACTGGAATGGAATGCTTGTCCTGGGAAGAGCAGCAGACGTGAAACAGCAGACATACTCTACTGTCTATTTCGGAACACCAGGTGACCATCAGGCGGTGAAGAAGTATGTGACGTTGAGTTCATTTCTAGGCCACTGTTAAGGAACTTCTTATTTAATGGTAGGAAATCAGAATACAGTTTTAATATAATGAGTCAGGTTTATACAGAAGGATTATACCCAGGAAATTGCTAGGTCTATTCAAATTAGTTTATGCTTTTTAATCCCCTTTAATAATGGAATGGAACGTGTCATGATTTCCTTTCTTAGAAGAATTCAAAGCAGACTAGTTAACTTTAAACAAACTGGCTGAATCCACACATTGTTTATAAGATATTTAAGGGGTGGTTAACTACTATAAATTATTTTCATGAATTATGGTACTATAGACATTTAAAATAAAGAATCCTTTTAATTATTTACCTTTTTGTAGTGGAGACTCAGGTCTGAGCTGTCCTATGTCTGTGATGCATGGTAAGAAATAAACTTGGATTCAGCTGATGAACCATGTGCAGCTCTAACTCTAGGGAATTAACAGTTTCTAGGCTTGAACTAGGAGTTTGGAACTGAAGGTATGTGAGTTTGGATACTCAAGTTGCCTGTGAAACATACAGGTAGAGTTGTTGAATAGGTTGTTGGATCTAGAGGTCAAGATTTTTGTTAATTAAATATAAATTTAGGAATCCTGTGTATGAATTACATGCACAGAGTTTTTATAAAGAGTTTTTAAAATCTTGAATCACAAAGCAGTTTAAGCATCATATTAGAAACACGTTGGAGAATAATATATCTGCATCCCAAACTTTTTATCAGTCCTTCAACCTCAAACTCCAGATGGGAACGTAATCAAAAAGCAGCAAGCTGGCATATTTAAGCCAAGTAAAATCAATAAATGCCCTAGTAGAAGGCGGAGATTGGATAAAAAGATGGGAAAGTACATGCATGTTGAGCAGTAATAGCAAGACATCTGGAGCAGCTGTATTTATTTAGTCAAAGGAGGTTTCGGAGCAGAGTATATGGCCAGGGATAAAGAAGTTGTTAGGGGTCAGTTCATTAAGAGGAAATAATCCCAAACAACAGAACTTCAAAATACAAACCACCAAACCCGTTCCAGCTTCCAGGAGAAACGCTGTCTGCAGGTGTGAGATTTCCACACAGCTCTCAATAGCGATAAAGCAATAGTAGAAAAATACTGTGAACTAACTCGACATAAGTAACAGGGAACACTCCATCCACCCAGAAACAGTAATTCTTTCCAAGTACACCTCAAACATCTACCAAGACAGTATCTTCTGGGATAACAGATTCAGCTCACGAAACATTATAAACCAGATAAAAATAATAAAGATCCTGGAAAACCTACCAGTCACACCTCCTCAGTAGCCTGTGGGTCACAGAAGCAACCAGAAGGCTACTTTTGCTGGCTGGTGTGGCTCAGTGGTTGAGTGTCGACCTATGAACCAAGAAGTCACTCGTTTGATTCCCAGTCATGGCACATGCTCAGTCCCAAGTGAGAGACGTGCAGTAGGCAACTGATCGATGTTTCTCTCTCTCTCTCCCTCTCTCTCAAACCAATAAAATATAAAATATATAAGCAGAAGGCTATTTCCAACTGACTGAAAATGAAAGCATATCAAAGACTCTAGGTGCAGCTAACTCAGTCCTTGGAAATTCACAGCACTAAGCCCCTAGATTAGACAAGGGTTAAAGGTTTAAAAATCAGTGAGTTAGGCTTTCATCTTAATAGAAAAAGAGCAAGTTAGAGCAAAGAAGCAGAAGAAATATTCAGTATCAGAACAGAAACAAATGAAAATAGAGAAAACTAATGAAACCAAAAACTGGATTAAGAACATCAAAAGTGGAAACCTCTCGTCAAAAGAAAAAGGACACAAATGACCAGCATCAGTAAAGAGAAGGGCAGCCTTCCTAGAGTCCCAGATGCTAAAAAGGAGGAGCAGGAACCTCCCTCCTGCTGAGGGGGATGCAGCATGGCGCCACCACTTTGCAGTACAGTTTGGTGGTTTCTTACAAAACTAAGCCCTAGTCTTTGGTCTGACCATCAAGCTTCATGGTAATTACCCAAAGGAGTTAAAAGCTTACACTCCCTCAGAAACCTCACAGCAGCTTTATTCATAATTGCCCAGAATTGGAAGCAGCCAAGAAATCCTTCAGTAAGTGAATGGATCAACGGTGGTACATCCAGACAATGGGTATTTTTTAGTGTTCAAATAATTGAGATATCAGGCCACAAAAAGACATGGAGAAACCTTGAATACATATTCAGTGGAAGAAACCAATCTGAAAATCTACTTCCTGTATGAGTCCAGCTGTATGCCATTCTGGAAAAGGCAAAACCATGGAGATGGGCGGTTGCCAGAGGTAAAGGGAGGGAGAGATGAACAGTCAGAGCACAGAGGATTAATGATAAAAACTCTCAACAAATTGGAATAGTGGAAACATGCCTCAACATAATGAAGGCCATATGACAAACCCATAGCTAACATACCCAACAGTGAAAAGCTGAATTCCTTTTCTTAGGAACAAGACAAGGTTGTCCACTTTCACCACTTTTATTTAACAGTAGAGGCTCGGTGCACGAATTGGTGCACAGGTGGGGTCCCTCAGCCTGGCTGGCGATTGGGGACTATTGGGGCAGGCCGACTGGGGGAAGTTGGCTGTGGGAGTGCATTGACCACCAGGGGGCAGCTCCTGCATTGAGCATCTGCCCCCCTGGTGGTCAGTGCATGTCATAGCTACCAGCCAGTTGCCTGGTCTTAATGGTCCCTGAGGTTAAATATAATAGAGGCCCAGTGCACGAAATTCACGCAGGGTAGGCCTGGCTGGCAATCAGGGCTGATCGGGGCCTTCCTTCGTTCCATGCTGCCCCCTGTTGGTCAGCACACATCATAGCAAGGGGTCGAACTCTCAGTTGAACTCCCAAGAGGGCAATTTGCATATTAGCCCTTTTTTATATAGGATAGATGGTATTGAAAATCGTAGCCACAGCAATCAGACAAGAAAAAGAAATAAAGGGCATCCAAATTGGAGAAGAGGAAATAAAACTGTCAGTATCTGCAGATGACATACTGTAGAGAACCCTGAGGATTCCACCAAAAAGTTTTTAGAATAAAACAATTATCAACTCACACAACTCAAAAAACCAGTATATCCCAAGAAACTAGAAACACCAATCAGAAAGAATATATGCACCCCTAAGTTCATAGCAGCACAATTTTCAATAGCTAAGATTTGGAAACAGCTTAAGTGCCCATCAGCAGATAAGTGGATTAGAAAACTGTGGTACATCCACACAATGGAATACTACACTGCTGTAAAAAAGAAAGAACTCTTACCATTAGGGGAGTGAGGGCATGAGTGGGGGGTAGGGGGGGCAATAGGGGAATAAGGACACATGTAATACCCTAATAAAGAAAACATCTACCTTTGATGTTCACGATTTGATTCCAGGTTGGGGCACATGCCTGAGTTGTAGGCTTGATCCCCAGTGGGGATCAGTGATTCCCATCATTGATATTTCTCTCTCTCCCTTCCTCTTTGAAATCAATAAAATAAATATTTTTAAATGGACAAAGGAATTAAAAAGACATTTCTCCCAAGAGGGCAAACAGATGGACAACAGAAATGAAAAGATGCTCAGTATCACTAATCATCAGGGAAACACAAATTAAAACCACATTGAGATATCACCCTAGACCTGTCAGAATGTCATCAATAAATCAACAAACAGCAAGTACTTGTAAGGAAGTGGAGAAAAGGGACCCTTGTGCACTGCTGGTGGGATTGCAAACTGGTGCAGCCACTGTGGAGAATGGTGTGGAGGTTTCTCAAAATAGAGAACTGCTCTATGACCCAGCAATTTGACTTCTGGGTATTTGAAGAAATCCAAAAGACTAATTCAAAAAAATACATGCATCCCTTTGTTCATTGCATTGATATTTACAATAGCCAAGATATGGAAACAGCACAAGTGTCTATCAATAGACAATTGGATAAAAAAGATGTGGTACACATGTACAATGGAAAATTACTTGCCCATAAAAAGAATTTAAATGTCGGCATTTTTGACAACCTGGATGGACCTAGAAGGTAATACGCTAGATGAGGTAAGTCAAACACAGAAAGGCAAATTCCATACGATGTCACTTATACATGGACTCTAAAAAACAAAGTAAGCGAACAAAAGCAAACTCATAGACACAAAGCACAGACTGATGGTTGCCAGATGGCAGGGGGGTTTGGAGGGTGGATGAAAAGGTGAAGGGATTAAGAAGTACACATTGCCAGCTATAAGAAGTCACGGGAATACAAATTACAGCATAGCAAAAATAGTCATTAATGTTACAATAACTATGAATGGTCTGACTGGAACTAGACATATCAGGATGATCATTGTAATGTATGAACACTATGCTATGCATGTGAAACTAATACTGCAGATATCAACTATATGAAAATGTAAAATGTAAAACATTTCACATTGCATAGAATTTTACTTGAGGTAGGAAAAATACATAAAAGGCTTCAGGTTTCTTCACAAATTGTGATAAACCTCTCTACTAAGTAAAAAAAAAAATCCTTTGGGGGATTTTGAGCAATTCTTAGTAACCTCCTTAAACGTTAAATACATTCAGTATTATAGAAATAAAGCATCTACCACATAGAATAAATCTAGGAGAGCAATTGAACAGTTAAACAAAAATAGACTAGCTCTGACCAGTTTGGCTCAGTGGTTGGAGTGTTGGCCTGCCGATCTCAAGGTTGCGGTTTGATTCCTGGTCAGGGCACATGCTGGAGTTGCAGGCTGTCCCCAGTGTGCGGCATGCAGGAGGCAGCTGATCCATGTTTCTCACATCGATGTTTCTCTCTCTCCCTTCTAAGTCAATTAAAAATCTTAGGAAAAAAGGACTTCATACCAGGAAGTAAGGCACCATGAATATTTTTAATTAGGCCTAGGTAAACTAAAGCGAAACTGAAGTTCCCTTTATTCAACTGCAAGAAAGTCTCTATTTGCAATGAGTTAAGAACTTGTGTCTAAACTTTGAGAACTCAGTTGATTATGTGAGCATGGCGGTAATTCTGACATGTGGATCAGACCATCAGTGAATTTCAAGCAAGCATCAATTTCAGAACTCAAACCAGAACAGGCGAGGAGTTAACAGACTCAGGTGGCTTTTAGAGATGTAAAATATTTTATTTGTAAATGGTGATCTTCTAAATCTGTGTCCACAAATTCCAAAACCCATAACACTCTGTATACTTCAAAAAATCCAATTTTTCCAACATTAGATACTATTATACAGAACCAAAAACAAAACAAAACCGGTAGGACAAATACTGGTAGGATGTCAGAATATTGTACAAGAGAAGAAAAATATTCAAGAAACAAATTTCATACAGCTATTTATCAAGAGAAAAATATATACAATTGATTTATTCTGTAAGATAAAAATACATCATGCCATATACATTACAAGTTCAGAACTGCATCACTGAATATACCAACAGCTTACAGTCCACGGGAATTGTGCACACAAAACTTCATTTTATGCTCAGCCTGTGAAGTGTCAGTACCAGAATTTTAAGTACAAAATAAAAAGCTAACCCGGTTCAAAATGCTGATTAAATTCCTACGAGCAAACACAAAACAGTGTTTTTATTAAAGAAATGTAAACAAACAGATCATACAAACACATTTAAAATCACATCTTCCAAACCCTTTGCCGGAGTCCTGCCGCCCATGATCACATCTCCTTTTTTTTTCCTTTTTCAAATTTTTGTGTTAAATAGAAGGCTAGAGTTAGATCAGAGTTCCTGCTACATGATCCTAGTACGTTTAAATGATTCTTTGTGGCTTGAAACAGAGTTCTAATCAAAACTACTTTTGCTGAAGAAAAGTCAGCCTCTATGTGGGTGTCTTTTTAAGCAGTTATTCACAGTTATCACAAATTGTAAGCACAAAAAAACCTGACTGAAGAAGTAGGGATGCAACAATATAATATGAAAAATTTAGTTTAAATTACCAAAACAGCTATAAAAGTTGTAGTCATGGCATACACTCTGTTCTATCAGAAGGTGTATAAAACATTAAGTACTAACTGACCGTGGTTTCCAAAAAACTCCAAACACTCTAGGTTGAAATTTTGGTTATTACATAATTATAATGGCATATTTATAACACAAAATTATATTGTAACATCCCTATGAACATTTTATAAGCACCCGAGCTGCTGCAGAGCCTGGTAGCATTTGGTCAATAACTATTTTTATACTGTATTTTTTTCTCAAAATATTTACATATTTGTACAAAGTAACAGGGTCTGTTAGTTCTGCAGGTAACAGCAGCAGCTTGGCTTCTAACTTTTATTTAAAAATAGCTTCATTCACTTATTCAATAATAAATACAAAAAGTTTCTCTTATTTTACAGAAATCAAAAACTACAATAAACTGACTCATGGAATCAAGTATTTAAATGTATTTTAGTGCAAGTTATTATCCCTTAGCTCTATCCCTAAGGAAGTCATTTCAGTACATTCCTTGTTCAGTGGTGTCTACTTTATTTAAAAAACTTTAAATTAGAGGGCCTGCCCCTTTTTCAATAAGGCCGTGGCCAGCACTTTGGACGTGTCCCTTCGCTGGTGATTTCAGTCTTACATTCATAGGAAGGCCCTTGCCCTGGGGCAGGGCAGCCATCGGCTCTGTGCCCCAGTAAAAGTTTCTCCTTAGTGAGACTAAAACAACAAAACAAACAACACCCACCCACAAGAAGAAAAAAGAAGGAAAGAAAAAGAAAAAAGTGCTGGACCATCTGTAATTCTGTAACCTCAGCCACTGGAGGAGCGTTGCCCAGTCCGCCTTCCCTGGGAAGGGCTGAGGAAATCAGACTCCCAGAAGCTAGATTTCAGTCATAAACAGAAAATAAAAATATCTCTCTGGTGCCAAATCCAAACGGTGTGTTGAATCGCTTCTTCCTAGGGACAAGCGCAAGGAATGCATTCAGTTCATCCACTTCCGGCAGTTCACAGCTCCACAGTGACAGGGGATCTTGTGCTGGTCGTCTTCGAAGTCAAACTTATAGTCATAGCACAGCTGCCCACGGCAAAGACACGAGTCAGGGGCTGGGAAGGGAGGAGAAAGGGCCCCTCCCTCCATCTGCCCAGGGCTAGCAAACAACAAGCTACAGGAAGACCCGCTTTGTTGAGGTTCTGTGTGTGTGTGTGTGTGG
>NW_006293699.1:972225-976393 GCF_000327345.1 Myotis davidii
GAACCTCTTGAAGAAGTAAACAAGCCTGGCCCTCGCCAGTGTGGCTCAGTGGTAGAGCCCTCGGGCTGCAGGGTCTCGGGTTCAGCTCCAGTCCAGGGCATGGACTTTGGTTGCAGGCTCCATCCCCAACCCTGGGAGGCAACCAATGGACGTCTCGCTCTCCCACTGAGGTTTCTCTCTCTCAATGGAAAAACATCCTTGGGTGAGGATTAGCAACAAAAACAAACAATAAAAGAAACAAGCCTGGCTGTTTACCTGGGATCCCAAAGGGACCGAGGGAATCGGGAGGCAGTATGTGCAGGCCGAGCCAGGCCTGAGAAGGGCAGCTGGCGGGAGAAGGGGCATCTCACAACTGCTCACCACGCTGCCCTGCAGGCGGAGCACCGGGGTCCCCTGCCCCCGAGCTCCAGGCTCCTCCCCTCACTGGCCAACGGGGCACTGCAGGTCGGGCAGAGATAAACCGCCCTCGTCAGCTACCATCCTTCTCCCCCATTGCTCCTCACTTAGTCTTTCAGAGATCTTCCTATAGGAGTCACCAAATTATTAACTTCTCAGACCAAGCCTGTTGTCAAGGCAGCTGGGAGTCTCTGCCCAACCCGGGAGGAACCAACGCTCATTGGCACCGTGCTCACTGGCACCGTGCTGGACTTCTCCCTTAGTTCCTCATCGAGTTACAAGATGTGCAAAAGAGGCCTTGGTTCAGTTCTTGATTTAACAAAGGGAATTCCAAAAAGATGACCGAAACACAAGCAAAATACCATAGCTCTGTCCACAAAGGGCTGGGGGCTCCAACACCCACAAGACACCAGGGCCCCTTCCACCCGAACGGGAGGGCTCCTACTGGGCCCATGGCACTCAGCGGGAGCTTTCCAGCTCTGGAGCTGCCGTGATGCGTGATCACATTAGTGAACGACTAAGTCGGGAAACACAAATGAGGCAATCAAGACTAATAATCTTGCCCTAACCGGTTTGGCTCAGTGGATAGAGTGTCGGCCTGTGGACTGAAGGGTCCCAGGTTTGATTCCGGTCAAGGGCATGTACCTTGGTTGCGGGCACATCCCCGGTAGGGAGTGTGCAGGAGGCAGCTGATCGAAGTTTCTCTCTCATTGATGTTTCTAACTCTCTATCCCTCTCCCCTCCTCTCTGTAAAAAAAAATCAATAAAATATATTAAAACCAAACAAACTACTAATCTTAAGTCACCTGTGAGACCAAAGAAACGTCAAGGTCGGCACCTAGCATTCTGAAGAACAGATAATAAAGCAACTATACGTTGTGAGAATCTGTTGATGTGAAAACCTGTAAGGGTGTTCTCCTCTTATCTGGGAATACAAGCACCTGGAGTGGAGGGTGCCCCAGCCCTGCTGCCTATAGCCCTGTGGTGGCCTCACACGTGGCAGAGACCACAGGAGGCAACGGTGCCATGATTTGCTCTGCAGGCTTTTAATTGTTAAAGAAAGGAATCCTGCCAACCTGTGACCAGGGTAAGGGGGGGGTGGGGGGGGGAGTCCCAGACATAGGAAATGATGCCACATGAATGATGGGGGAACAGAGGAGGGACCAAGGAGAGGTGGCAGGAAGTAATGCTGCTGTGTGGAATGTCGGACAAACAACGGGACCTACGCTGAAAGGCTGGGTCCAGAATAAAGAACTGGGAAACCACGGGACGAGTTACCCGTATAGAGGTGGAAACCACACCCCACGATCCGCACACAGCAAAGCTCCCCCACGCTTACCTCTTCTCCTTTCTGGATTCTCCGGTTGGAGCTGATGATGATTTTGTGTCCTCTCTCAAAAGTCACCACCTCAGCCACACAGTTAGGTGCACATGAATGGTTGATGTATCTGCAAACCACCATTTCAGAAAACTATACATCAACTAGAAGAAGCTTGAAAAACTTGCAGCTCATAGGGAAAACTTTTTCCTAATTACACTCCTATTTGCTCATCTACTGAACAAGAACCAATATAATTTTAAATAAAACCTTTGGGACGTATCTGCTCTAAACTGTTGCTCCCTGGAAGGCTATGACAACAGGGCGCACTGACAGGAAAGGCCTTGATCAGACTGAGTCTCACCTCGCAGGCCCTCCCGTGAGCGTTGCATCAATCACGTGGTCGTTATCCATGCGGAACATGTACACGCCGCGGTTCTGAAAGAGAAACAGCTTAAAAGTCCTCTCCCGTCCTGCTCGCACCAGGAAGCCTAAGCCAGTGGTCGCCACATGCGGCTCTTTGGCCCCTTGAGTGCGGCTCTTCCACAAAGTACCAACTTCTGCGCATGGGCCACGAAGTTTCAATCGCACTGTACGTGTGCGCCCGCACGTGGTTATTTTGTGGAAGAGCCACACTCAAGGGGCCAAAGAGCTGCATGTGGCTTGCAAGCCGCAGTTTGCCGACCACTGGCCTAAGCTGATGCGACCTGAGAGGCCCCTGGTCACAAGCCACCGATGTGACGGCAGCGTCAGCTGACACCGCTATGATGGCAATTAACGAAGTGGCGGAGGCCTGGAAAACCAGCCAGGCTCATTCACCTGCACACATCTCTGCAAACAGCAGCAGGGACTGAAAGAGAAGACTAACGGGGAGATGAGGAAAACACAAGCTCCAGACAGGGCTTTTGTTCAAAACTGAACCCAGCACGACCGTCAGCTCTGGCCCCGTCTCCGCTCTTTGTGGCTGTGACACTCACCTGAGACTCATAAAGCTTCTCTTTTCTGTTTGCTACTTCATTTCGAATGATGGTCCCAATGTATTCAATGACCATGGTGTGCTTCTCGATGTCTCTAGCAGCATACAGGCCCAGCCCCTGCAGGACAAAGTGTGTGAGAGTGTGTGTGTGTATCTCAAACATACTTCAATTCCTTGGTCAGCTCTGCATTCTCTTTCATACAAAAGCCAGACTGAAGATGTTGCCTGCACTCAGGTGATTTTTTTCTACTTACGTGCTATCTGCAACTTGAAGAACAGATAACGTACCTCTTAAAGCTACGCTATCACCACCCTGAGGGCCTTACAAAGTGGCCCTGCTGACCGACCAGCCACACTATCGGGCTTCTCGTCCTTCATGTACTTGCTGAGACCCCACCAGCTAGATGGCCTCATGGCTTCTGAGGTTTCTCTTGTCCCTATTTCTAACGGGACTAGACGTATAATTTAATGACACAGAAACAGTGCCAACTGTAGGGGATTATGAGTTTGTGTTCTCAGCAGAGAAGGCAGGCAGACTCCACGCTGCCTGGGGACTCCCCACACACCGTCCGCCTCGGGCCGCCCGGGAGCACCCAGGACAGAGGCCTATACTGGAGGTTCTCCTGTGAAGTAAATTACTTTCTTGGGGGAAAAGAGTATGATTTATCTGTTCAATTTCAGAGATGACTCAGGAGGGACACAAAACAGGATGGACAGCAGGACAGTTGGATCACATGGTGCTCCAACAACTGCTTATTCATTGGAAGAAAATCAAACTGTCTAAAACATAAAAAGTTAAACTTCTGAAAGAAAAACAATCTAACAGATGACATATTATACAAAGTATATAGTCTTAACCAAGACTAGAAAATTATGTGTTTGACTAAAAATTAAAACTTTTGTAAGGAAAAAAAAAAGACAGCACACGTTCTGTTGGCCAAAGGTTGTTCTGCAGGGGAAATATCTAACAGTAAGCGAGTCCTTACTAATCGAACAAGGACAGAAGATGAATATGCAACTTACAGGAGAGGAAATCCCTATGGCAAACATGAAAAGTCACTCACTCGAAAATAAAAAGCTTCTGCACAGCAAAAAAAAACACCATCAAAATAACAAGAGAGCCCGGTTGGCGTGGGTCACAGTTTGATTCCCGGTCAGGGCACAGGCCCAGGTTAAAGGCTCGATCCCCGGTGTGGAATGTGCAGGAGGCCAATCAATGATTCTCTCTCATCATTGATGTTTCTATCTCTCTAGCCCTCTCCCTTCCTTTCTGAAATCAGTAAAAATATTTTTAAAATAATAATAACAAGAAAGCCCACTGCATGGAAGAACATATTCGCCAATGATACATCTGATAAAGGGTTAATCTCCAAAATATGTGGGGGACTCATACAACTTAACAGAAGGAAGGCAACAACCCGATTAAAAAATGGGCAAAGGATCTAAATAGACCAGGGGTGGGCAAACTTTTTGACTCG
>NW_006293699.1:976421-1026089 GCF_000327345.1 Myotis davidii
CGTTACATAAAAGAGTACATTCTGTTTTTTTTTTAGTTTTATTCATTTCAAACGGGCCGGATCCAGCCCGCGGGCCGTAGTTTGCCCACGGCTGAAATAGACACTTCTCCAAAGTGGACAAATGGCCAAGAGACAAATGAAAAAATGCTCAAAGTCACTGATCATCCGAGAGATGCAAATAAAATGAGAATGAGGTACCATCTCACACCTGTCAGAATGGCTACCATCAAATCAACCAACGACAAGTGCTGGGGAGGATGTGGAGAAAAAGGAACCCTCGTGCACTGCTGGTGGGAAGGCAGACTGGTGCAGCCACTGTGGAAAATAGTGTGGACTTTCTTCAAATTATTAAAAACGGAACTCCCATCTGACCCAGTCATCCCACTTCTAGGAATATAGCCTAAGAAACCTAAAACTCATCAGAAAGAATAGAAGCAACCCTATGTTCACAGCAGTGCAATTTACAACAGCTAAGACTTGGAAACAGCCTAAGTGCCCATCAGCAGATGAGTGGATAAAAAAACTATGGTGCATTCACACAGTGGAATACTATGCGGCAATAAAAAAAGAACTCTTACCATTTGCAACGGCAATAATTGACCTGGAGAGTAATATGCTGAGCGAAATAAGCCAGAGAAAGATAATATCACATGATCTCACTCATATGTAGAATCTAATGAACCAAATAAACTGATGATCAAATATAGACCCAGATTTATAGAAACATGAATAGATTACTGAACCTCAGTGGGAAAGCAAGGGAGGGTGGGAAGAGACCAACCAATGAACTTGTTTACATATATGCATAACCCGTGGACATAGACAATGGCGTGGTGAGGGCCCGGGGGTGGGGAAGAGGAAGGGAGCAGGAGGAAGAGATTAATGGGGGGGAAAGGAGGACCTATGTAATACTTTCCACAATAAAGCTTAAAAAAAAAGGTTGCTCATTCATAATTAAAGTAACAATACCAGTCTACACTTAGCCAGCTGGCTAAATAAATAAATAAATAAATAGGCTGTAACGTTTACTACAAATGGGAAAACAGTCTCAGTGGATGCAGGAAGAAACAAGCAATCACAGCTACCAACACACAAGAGATACAAGAGACTGATGGTTACACTGGGAAAAGTTGTAAAGAAAATAAATGCTTGTCAGTAGGTGGTGGGTTTAATTAATCAAAGCTCATCAACAACACGGAGCATCACGGCCGCTGAAGAGAAGGAGACAGAGCCACCTCCATTGGTCTAGAGCAGCCGTGGGCAAACTATGGCCCACAGGCCGGATCCAGCCCGTTTGAAATGTATAAAACTAAAAAAAAAAAAAGGACCATACCCTTTTCTGTAATGATGTTTACTTTGAATTTATATTAGTTCACACACACACTCCATCCATGCTTTTGTTCCGGCCCTCCGGTCCAGTTTAAGAACCCATTGTGGCCCTCGAGTCACAAAGTTTGCCCACCCCTGGTCTAAGACTAGGGACTTGGGAATAGAATGCCAAAGCGTGGCGCCCACCCACACTCCCAGACGCTCGCAGTGAGGCTGGGCTGCAGAGGGAGGAGCACCCAGCACCTGGGAGGCAGAATGGAGAAGGGCAAGAACGCTTCGGGTGTGAGGTGACAGCCTGAAGGCAGGTAGCGCCAAAACCATTACAGTGATGGTGAGAGGAATGGTGGAGAGCACTGAGCCGCAGGGAACACTTTAAATGGGACGTGGCTGGTCAGGCAGAGGGAAGGGCACCGCTGCCGGGAGCCGAGGGGGGCTCTCGTCCCAGGATCGGGAGAGGCTCTGTTCTTGTGGCAACAGCTGAATTCAAATTGTAAAAACAAGATACCAGATAAAAGAGAAGAGCAGAAAGGGCGCTTAGCTAATTTAAAAAAAATTAGCAGCTTGGCAGAAGTCTCAGTGCAAGGAAACCAAAAGAGAAGAAGTGAGAAGGGCGGATACAAGACGGGACCCTCTGCTGCGCTGAAGGCCCCAGAGCACGTTGCTACTGCTGCTGGTCTGGGGTCCACGCCAAGATCCCGGGTCTCAGGGGGCAGGTATGTGCCCAGAGGTGCAAACAGAGGAGTGCGGGAAGAAAATGCACGTGACAAATCCCTGAGACTGAAGGTCATCTTGCTCCAGGATGAAAGGGCTCATCAGTGTGGAATCAGACGCTAACACAGCACATTTTTGTTAAATTCCCAAATATCTCTCTATATAAAAGGCTAATATGCTAAGTGTCCCCTCAGGAGTTTGACCGGGTGTTCAATCGCTCGCTATGACGTGCGCTGACCACCAGGGGGGGTGGTGTGGAATGAAGGTAGGCCTCGGCCTGCAGCCAGAAGGAAGGCCCCAATCGGCCCGATCGCCAGCCAGGCCTAGGGACCCTATCGGTGCACGAATTTTGCACACCAGGCCTCTAGTCAGGAATAAAGAAAAGATCATAATATCTTTCAGAGGGAAGAGGCTCCCAGGAAGGAACAGCCTGACAGCACAGACAGGACCTGCAGAGGAGACTCCGTTTGAAGGGACCCCGATGGCTTCTGCGTGGGGCTGGCTGGAAGGAGATAGGTGGGTCTGCAAAGATGCAGACGGGGAAACGGGGGTGAAGTCAGGGCAGCAGAGCCTGAGAGTAGATCAGAGTACCGGTGATTTCAGCCTGGGACCCACGAGGCTGAACACAGCTGAATACCTTAACACAGCCTCTGGCTGTGAGGTCTGCAGCCTGGGAAGGGAGTTACATGCTGAGCCCCAGACGGCTTCACCTGTGCAATATCCCACAGGTAGCTTCCAGAACAGGAGCACACTTCGCAACTATTTTCATTGGATTGTTCACAAGTGCTTGAAAGACGCATGCGTACACAGAGGCCAGTGCTACCTGTTCCCTTGAGCAAAGGTGTGGAGTCCAACACGGTCTGTCCACTCGGGAAGCGAAATGTGCACGCCCAGCGACTGCGTGTGGGCTTGCTAGTGTTATCAACCAACGGTCTGCTGTGACTTAGAAACATGCCCGTTCCCACAGCCATGTGCAACCCTTTCCACACACTGGACGCTTCTCTCCCAAATGCTAGATGCCACCCGCTCTCCTTTCCAGAGAAGTCTTTCCCACCTGAATCCGGGACCGGGCTAGATACACGCTGGACTTCCACTCGGTCTTCATCCTCCGGTACTGCGACGACTTGGAATGAACGAACTGCTTGCTGTAAGGGGCGTTCAGCTCCCCGGTGACTGTGCTCTGGAAGGACTTGGAGGTGCTGGTGCTGTTCAAGGTGTGAGGCCTGCAGGCAGGGTGTAGCAACGGGAGAGAAGAAAAGGAGAACTGAAGACACCTCCAGTCCCACCAAAGCCCGGCCAGTTCCAGTGCGCACGGCAGGAGCATGCACAGAAGCCGCCTAGCAGAGCGCATGGTGCATTCTCTGATGTGGTTGGGCAACAGACACAGCCAGGGACACAGGGTTTGTAAGCAGCAGACAAATCAAGCACAAAACCACTAAGACGCCTAGAAACCCTGGGCTGTACTATGTGAAGTTAAAACAAAATACCTTAACACAAACCTCTTGACATGGGCACTCATTTTAGGCTCAGAACGGGCACAACCTGTGGGGTTAACGGCAAGAGGAAGTTCCATGAGAGGATTTCGGCCATATCGAAAGGTGTAGTTTTCACATGCTTCAACCCCAGGGAGCTGAAAGGAAGCAAAATAGACAAAAAGTTAACTCAATCGATTAAGACGACAGGCGGTCTTGAGCTGATGAAAGGATGGCCCAAGTTGTATGGCCTAGGGACCCTACCGGTGCACGAATTTTGCACACCAGGCCTCTAGTCAGGAATAAAGAAAAGATCATAAGAAATAACTTGTCAACATCTTCAAAATGTAACTTATGTTAACAAGATCAGCCTACACTCGGCTCTACTAAAGTATGAACAGACAAGTTCCGTTTCAAAGCAGACCTTAGCTGGCAAATGCTCCTTGAAGAAAACCAGCATGCTTGCCTGTGGGATTTTAGGGCCGAGGATGCCAGCATCCCAAACGCGGGAGCGTACTAATTCACAACATCAGTATCAACTTTCATGTCTTTGTTTGGAAATTTAAAATGACCAGTAAGTACAGTTTCAAATCATTTCCATGGTTTACTTTCATGATCACTTCTCACTTCCCCAAGTCGACTCTGACATGTTGAGGTTGTCACTCTGTGTCCCAGGAGAGCGGGTGGCAAAGCTCAAGGCTACTTGTAAAGTACTTTCTATGTTAAGGTCTTTTCTAGGACACCTTTGCAGTGAGCACCTTGCTCTGTGGGCACATTAGACACGGCATTTAGGCAGGGCTCCAGCACAGGAAGCAACGAGGCCTATTGCTCAGTAGCTTTTCCCAAGAAAGCTCATCAGTGAGCTTTTACTCTTGAAAATAATGCCTTATAGTCACGCAACTTTCCAACACTGCGAGGGACTCATTGGCAAACATGCAATATTAAAAGATGACAGAGAGATGTCAGAGAAGACATGCGTCCTGTAACCTGACAGTAGCCACAAACATCCCCGTCAGGGGTGGGCACAGCACCCTCATGAAGTGCAGGGGGCCTCAGAGAAGCGGGGAGGGAGCCCCCAACGGCATGAGTGACGGGAACACAGACGCCTCATTGGAGAGGCAAGGCCATCCACAGCACGTGGTCCAAGGGCCACACTGTGCGCACTGCGCATCGCCCGCCTCGTCAGCACTCACTGATTCCGCAATCCGAGCCACCGCAGACACAGTCAGGCCAAACAGATCCTCTCCTTTCAAATACGCTGGGAAAAGTTGGAGCATTTCAGACTGTTTTCTCACACAAGCCACGGGCTCCAAAATTTTATCCCAAACACCTGTACAGATGGACGAAAAAAAAAGTTTGCATGACAAATGAACTTTCAGCTAAATAGAAAGGCAAGCAGGATGCAGCATAAAACCCAGAGCAGAAAGATGAGCAAGCCTCCCAGACATCCCAGGCGCCAAGTGAGGCAGTGAGGAGCCGACAAGCCTCACGCAGTTCCCAGTACTTTCTACATCAAAAGTGACCATGACAACCGAGACTTAACCCTGGAGGTCAAAACTGTCTCGTTGCTAGCTCTGCATTGAATATCTGATGCTGCTGAGTAACACAGTATACGCAGGTGGATGCTGCCTTCTCAGTGACATTAAGAAGGGGGTCCCCAATCTAAATGTCCCCAACCTTTTATCAACAAATTTTCCTATTTATTTCATCAAATCTGTGTTTGAATATATATTCTGATTTAGAGTAAGTCTAGCAAGTGTTTCAAAAACTGTACAACGAAGAGCAAGGCAGAATCATAAAAAGAAGTTCAGATTTGCATTTGTAAATGAAAAATCCACTCTATAAAGTATGAAACAAACATGATAAAAAACAACAACATGGAAATACTGACCAAAAACATTCACAACCTAACAACAGCCGAGTACCTAGCGCTGCAGAGCATGCCAGCGGCGGCTCACCTTTGGGTGAGGTGTCACTTAGGACGAGATCTTCGTGGCCCTGCTCCACAATCCTGATGACAAACACGGGGCGCCCATCTTTCTCCTCGATGGAGCACAGGTAGCGGCAGCGCTTGTTGGCGTAGCGTGTGCTCCAGTACAGCCGACTGGCTTCGTAGCCAACAGGGAAGAGCGCTTTGGGGGAGTGGAACGCCTGCATCTGCTGCGGGAGCAGCTGGCCGATCGTGTGGAAGATGAGGCTCCCCACACGGAAGGTGTGGTCGCGTTCACCTCGCTGCACGATGCTGGCAATCTGTCGCACCTCATCCCGTTGCACATAAACCCTCCGGAACACCGCAAAGTAGCTTAATTCCTGCTCATGAATTCCCTTTGGTTTGTGCATGGGACAAAGCATAGTTTTATCCTTAAAGAACATGCACTGTGCTTTCATGGCGCAGGTGAAGTGATAGATGTTGGTGCACCGCAATCGGTGGCACCCACTGGTGGCACCCATTTTATGACAGAAGACACATTTCATGTGCAGGCCTCTCCTCAGGGCTAGTTCCACATTGATTAAGGCACCCGCCTGGGTCTCATAGACCTCCGTGGACCACAGAGCACAGTTCAAGTGGACCCACAGATCCAAGTCGAGGTTGAGCAGCCTTGCCGGCCCGTCCGTCAGGCCATCGCCTTCCTCGTGACAGAAGCAGCACTTGCGGTAGTCCCTGGGCACGGGGTCGGGCTTCAGGGAAGTGCCCAGCTTCTTCAGGAACTCGTCGATCTCGTTCTCACAAGGCGGCGGGAACGTGCCTTTGGGGATGACGATGTGAATGCTCCACTTCTTCCACTTCATTCCTCTCCACTTCTTACTCACTGGCCTGCAGTCTTCAAACCCACCAGGGGCAGTTCTCAGCCGAGGCTTTAACTTGACCGTGACCTTAAGCTCATCTGGCTTTGCCTCGACTTTGGCTGCTTCAAAAGCTGGAGGGAAATTGATGGGGGGAGAGGCTGGAGGAGAAGCGTCTTCCTGGAGCTGCGGGAGGCAGTGCACGTCCAGCGTGGAGATGTTGTTGCTGTACTGATGGAACACCCGGGAAGGCGTCTCTTTTATTGGTGACGGAGGCAACGAAGGAACGGAGTCCTGGCCAAAAAAAAGGGAGAGTAATCACAAGTTCTGAAAGCAGTTTTTGAGGAAACGAGAAGTCAAGCAATCGAGAGTGAGTGTGTGGCGGGGACAGTGTGTGGCGGGCAGGTGGGGGAGAGGTCTGCAGTGGTGAGGACTCAGGCCAGCAGCAGCCAGCTTCGGGCGTCTAAGGTGTCAGTCTGGAGAGCGAGGGCTGAGGACGGGAGCCGGCTACGGGTGGGCTCCTCGCCGGCCTTCTCTACGAAGCCGAAACTCCAAGCAGCTCTGCTCCTCACCCTTCTTTGACATTCCTCTTTCTGACCACAAGCAGCCCAGAAAAACTGGTGCTGTGAGAAGCTAGAGGATTTAATTTGTGCAATGGAACAGCCCTTTTGGTGAACCAAGAGCTTCGAGACAGTCTTTTATGAGCCTGTCCCCACTCTCTGAACCCCCTGTCTGTTTATCGTGGCTGAATTATTGGCATAAATGTGAAAGGAAGGGAGACGTCCCCTGGAATAAGCAAGTGACTGTTCTCTGAGGCTTCCAGGTTCGAATTCAGCGGCTGAAAGAGTCCAACAGTTTCCCTTTAGGTCTAATCTCCTAAGCCAATAATCCCCCACAGGTTCCCTCTTCTCAGGCACCCCATCCTGCAAGGTACCTGAAAGAAGACGCACCTCATGTAGAACCGAGAAGCAGGCTGGCACTGCATTGACTAAAGAAACTGGAGATAAGCCATTCCTTCTTTCAGGGGGCTAACAAACTAAGTTCAAGTCTGAACTTATTTATCATGTTGGCTCACTGCCTGTTAAAAAATAAGAGTCCCCAGGATCTTCTTTCAAGAAAGACACATGAGCCCTAGCCGGTTTGGCTCAGTGGATAGAGCGTCGGCCTGCAGACTCAAGGGTCCCAGGTTCAATTCCGGTCAAGAGCATGTACCTTGGTTGCGGGCACATACCCAGTAGGGAGTGTGCAGGAGGCAGCTGATCGATGTTTCTCTCTCATCGATGTTTCTAACTCTCTATCCCTCTCCCTTCCTCTCTGTAAATAATCAAAATATATTAAAAAAAAAAAAAAAGACACATGAGAGCAATAATCTGGAAGGAGGAATGACAGGCAGTGTTACTGCATGAGGGAAAACTGTCCTCCGTGCAAATGACTGAAAATACATTGTTCACCATACAGATGGCCAACAGGAAAAGATGCTCAATGTCAATAATCATCAGGGAACCCCAAATTGAAACCAGAATGAGATATCACCTCACACCTGTCAGAATGACTATCATCGAGAAATGAACAAACAAAAAACAGAAAGAAATGAACAAATGCCCCAGCCGGTTTGGCTCAGTGGATAGAGTGTCAGCCTGTGGACTGAAGGGTCCCAAGTTCGAGTCCGGTCAAGGGCTCATACCTCAGTTGGGTTGTAGGCTCCTCCCTGGCCCGGGCCTTGGTCAAAGGTTTGTGCAGGAGGCAACCAATCAATGTGTTTCTCTCACATCAATGTTTATTTCTGTCTTTCTCTCTTTCTTCCACTCTCTCTAAAAATCAATGGGAAAATATCCTCGGGTGAGGATTAAAAAGTAAAAATAAAAAAAAGAAAGCAATGAACAAACAATAAGTGCTGGCACGGAGGTAGAGAAAAGGGAACCCTCGTGCACTTGGTGAGAATGCAGACCGTGTAGTCACTGTGGGAGACAGTATGGAGCCCGGCCAGCAGTCCTCAGTGGCTGATCATCAACCTATGATGGTCAAGGTTCGATTCCCAGTCAGGGCACATGCCCAGGTTACAGCCTTGATCCCCAGTAGGGGGTGTGCACGAGGCAGCCAATCAGTGATTCTCTCTTATCATTGATGTTTCTCTCTCTTCCTTCTTCTCTGAAATCAGAAAAATATATATTTTTAAAAATATCTAAAATTTCCACATTTAAAAATTAATATTGAGGAAAATGCAAGTCACCTATATTTTAAAAAACACAGCAGTATGGAAGTTTCTAAAAAAATGAAAAATAGAACTACTATATGACTTAGCAATTCCATTCTGGGTGTTCAGCAGAAGAAATCCAAAACACTAATTTGAAAAGATACATGCACCCCCCCCACCCCGTTCATTGCAGCATTATTCACAATAGCCAAGATACAGAATCAACCTAAATGCCCATCAATAGACAAATGGATAAAGAAATGCGGTATATAATACTCAGCCATAAAAAGAATGAAATCGCGCCATTTGCAACAATATGGATGGACCGGGTATTATGCTAAGTGAAATAGGTCAGATAAAGACAAATGCTGTATGACTCACTTACATATGGAATCTTTAAAGAAACAAAATAAGTGAACAAAACAAAAACAGACCAAACTGATGGTCACCAGATGGGAGAGTTTGGGGTATGAGCAAAAAAGGTAAAAGGAATTTAAGTAATATAAATTGCCAGATATAAAAATAACTGTGGAAATGTAAAGTACACCATGGGGAATATAGTCAATAATACTGCAGTAATTATATGTGGTGCCAGATGGGTATATAACTTACTGGGGGAATCACTTCATAAGGTATATGAATCTATCTGTACAGTGTACACCTGAAAGTAACAGAATTCTGCATGTCAAATGTAATTAAAAATAAGTTTAAAAGTAAAAAATAACAATAAAAACAGATACAATGTTCTAGAAAAACAAATGTTTGCATCAACTACACACAGATACACTTAAATTACAAAAAATCAAATGAAGTAGACCATTTCCACCATGTTATAAGCAAAACAATTTCTTCCCAAAATACATGAGTAGACTTAAATTGTGTTTGTGAACAGGTTTTCCAATTGGGATAAGATCAATAAAAATAATATTTTATAGTTGTAATTAAGATATGTGTAACTAAGTAAGTAAAATTAAGCATTTTAATATTAGTGTTTTATTCTATTCTGAACTTTCAAGACATAATTCAAGCTTATCCACTCATCAAATAACTTATCGAATCTGAAATGGCAACATGGACACAGAGTTGTTGGAACTGCTCTCAACCTGAGCAGCACCGGCTTAGATTCCTCCACCGGAGCTCTGGGAACTGTCCACGCTCTGATGTGTCCCCAGGACACAGAAGTCACTCACTGCGCATTGATTAATTGAAACTACTGGTTTTACCTTGCTTTCTGAGATTTTTGCTTGTACAGTCGATGAGTAAAGAATGAAGCAGTTATTACTACAAAAGACAATGTCCTTCTCCACTCTACTGGAGCTCTCGCAGGAATCCTGAAAAGCAAAGAGAAGTGTGTGGGGGTCTCAACACGTCATAATTTAATAAAACAAGATCGATGTGCTGTTGGTTTTATCCTATGTTAAAGTGAAGCAGCTTCCTATCTTACAAGTAAAAGATGACTGCGTGTCTATTTAGCATAATAATTTAACGAGAGAAAATGAATTTATGAAAATAAACTTTACTATCTACATTCCATTCCCATTTAAATGTGTTTTCATAATATCCAACATTAAGCCTGTTGTAGCTGTTTGGTTTTAAGTCTGTCAAATATATGCCAAGGCTGCTCCCAGGAGTGTGTGTCCCATGGAGTCGCCACGGGGGACAACCAAACAAAGGGGCAGAGCCCTGCTCAGGACACGCCCGTGGAGAAGGAAAGTCCAAGTACCTTGCTTACAAAGGCCAGGTCTCTGAGAGACTTCCGCACCCCGCCTCCAAGAACCACCACTTTGCAGTGACAACACCACCGTGTTCTAAGTGCCTCGCTCTCCGAGATTCCATGACCAGCATCCTTGTATCCAGAAAGACCTGAAGGCAAGAGCTTCATCAGTGATGAAATAACCAATAACACAGAGTGGTAATAGTGTAAAATTGTGCTCCACCAACTTATTACAATGGCTCATTTAACTGACCTATATGATTCTTTATCTATAATAATAATAGAGGAATATGCAAATTGTCTGGGACCAACCAGCAGGCTGAGTGGGACAACCAGGCCAGCAGGGGGGTTAGCAAGGGATGACCAAATGACTGAACAGCAGGCTGCGTGGGGCGATCAGGCCAGCAGGAGGGGCAGTTGGGGGTGACCAGGCTGGCGAGGGGAGGGAGAGCAGTTAGGGGTGATCAGGCAGGCAGGCAGTTAGGAGCCAGCGGTCCCAGATTGTGCGAGGGATGTCCTACTGCTGGTTTAGGCCCGTTCCCGGAGATCAGGCCTAAACCGACCGTCAGACGTCCCCAGAGGGGTCCCGGATTGGAAAGGGTGCCGGCTGGGCTGAGGGGAACCTCCCTTGCCCCCATGCACGAATTGTGTGCACCGGGCCTCTAGCTAATTAAAAAAAAATCTTCCAAGCAATGCATACTGGGTATCTATTATGTGCACGGCACCAGGGTACAAATAAAGGATCGCAGTCATTCTCAAGCAGCTGGGAAGAGCATACTGGTCGTCAGAGCAGGAAGGACCCACAGCACATCACCCTCCAGTCTAAGTGCACAGTGAGTCAGGGGAGAGATGTCACTTTTGCTTGAGGATTAAGATGATACAAAAACGTTTGTGAGAGAGGAAGAGATACGTGTATGAGAGTCTTAAATACAAATGGACAAAGAGGGATGAGCAAAGTTCCAGGGCCAAGATAAAAATGACAGGACTCACGTAGGGCATGGCAGCAGGAAGCAAGAAGCGGGGAAAATGGGGCGCCAGGAACAGCTAGAGCTAAGAGTTTAAAACCCAACTCAGGCAACTCTGTCGGAGCTCAGAGATGAGGTCGAGGACGCTGCTGGGCCTAATGGCAGCATCAGGATAAAAACAGGCCAGGACCAACTGAAAAGGGGCGGAAGCAGAGTGAGGAGGAGACCAGGCCACAGGCAGAGGGGAGAGGTCTGGGGAAGGCCCCCTGCAGACGATGCAGGGGAAGCAAGGGGGAATGGTGATGGGAGGAAAGGAACAAGTAGAGCTGCCAGCCCTCTGGGCACAGGGGAAGCCAGCTGGGGTGGGACGGGAGGTCTGGGCGTGCAAAGAACAAAGCTGCTTCTGGGTAACTGCTCTAATGCTTCCTGGTTGACAGCACGTCATACACACCCCAGCACCACAGGCCAAATCACCCTGCAGAAGACAGAACATGCCCAGGGCCTAATTCACTGAGTTCCACACACCAACTAGCTACCTGTTATTGTTAAAAATTAAAGTGAAATTTTAAAGAGAATAAGCATAACTTCTGAATGCAGAATGAATCTAAAGTGAAAATGGAAACCAGCTCACCATTGCTTGTTGGTGGAAATGGTACATGGGGCGGCTTCAGCCGGTAAGAGCTTGCTAATCTGGGAGGGTTCGCAGATCCTGGTGGAGGTCCACGAAGAAATAAATGCTGTCGATACTCCAAACCTGGGTTTACTCTGTGGCTATTGATCAAACCCACGGATGGACCGTCTGGAGCATTACTAACCTCATAGCTGTTAGGAATTCGGACGTGAAGAAGGTTGGAAAACGCAGCCACAACGCTGCTGATGTTCTAAAACAAAAAGGTAAGTGAGCACAGGTCACCCACCCAGTGCCACCCTGGCGATGCTCCTACTTAGGAGACATGCTGTTTGCATGACACACACCCTGCAACAAACCCAGTAGCTGCTATTTCCACGCAGGGCCTCATGGGAAACCCCGCTTTAATGGACCAGATTCTAAGTTAAGTTTTCATCAGCAGAAGTGCTCCTGCAGGGACTCCCGATGGTAGAGAGCACGAAACACTTTAGGTAACTTAGGACTGGACAGTGTGGTGCCGGGACACACAGGGGAACGAGCCAGATGGCACCTGCTTCACAGCTGCTCAGACGTGTCGGGCGTGGACTCTGTCCAGCTCAGGACACCAGGCTGAAGCGTCCCGAGAACACAGGGTCTCGTGACCACCTGAATGTCATGCCCTGAGACTAGGTTGGGCAGCAATGAAATGTCCTCGGAGAATTAAGAGTTAACAACTCAGCAATTCACTCCTGTCTGATACACGCAGCTGCCACCTGAACAAGGTTTCTATCTTGCTTCCGTAAAATTGTACCGTTCATAGCTGTTTTCCACTGCCTAATTTTCTATGTGTAAACAGTTATCAAAAGGTTTCACTGTAAAGAGTTCTCTAAAGTACACATCCTTTAATTAAAAAATGAGAACTCTAACTTCCTTCTGCCCTTTTGAACCTGGACTTAGGCTCAGACCAATCTAATGCATGTTTGCAGTATTCCAAGCAGCCAGGTGTCTAAGTGACGACGCACCCTAACCCGACCTTCCTCCTTTATCCTCTGGGACCTGCGATACCAGTTCATGCAAAGCCGCCTGCTACAGCTTTAAATACGGGACACCTGCTGGGATGCTGAGAACGCACGTGAGCTTTACCTCAGCAGCTGCTGGATGCAGAGTGATGGCCACAGATATCAGACCCGACCTGGGGCCGTTCGGTGAAGAACCAAAAGGTGGTGAGAACAAGAAAGTGCCGGGCTCAGTTTTAATGTCATTCCGTCTAGATTCAGAACCTGAAAGCGAGGGGGGAGAGGGGGAGGAGGGCGCACGGAAGGGAGGGAGGGAGGGAGGGAGGGAGGGAAGACCGAATGTTAATGTTTTTCAAAACCAAAATGTGAGCTTTAGTAGATCAGCACACTGCCAGAAAAGGCCAAGCGAGGTCTCTCCTACCTTTCCCGGCGCTGCTGGGAAGAATCGGAATGATGGGGGACGGCACGGGCTCCGGGGGCTCCTCTTTGATCAAGGACAGATCAGGGTATCTGCTTACTTCCATCCCCACCACACTCTCCGGAGAGGATGAGGGGACAAAGCTGTCAGGACTGTCCCGGTCAGCACTGTGGTCCTGCATCCTACAAGAAAAATCAATGCGACACATCAACGAGGGCCCCTTCCTGGTGGGACCGTGAGGTTCTCTGGACATGGCAGTGGAGGACAAGTGTGGTCTCAGGCTAAAGAGTGTGGGACACCCCATGAACCCCACTCCTCCCACGGGAGATGCTGGCATGCTAAAGGAGACTCAAGCACAGCTTGCGGACTGGGTCCCTGGGGAAGCCAGCACAGGTGGACTGCTGCCCGGGGTCCCCACGCACACTAGAGGCCGCCGCCCCCCTGCTCTGAGTCACAGACTTCAATTTCTGGCAGAGGCTCAGGAGGAAAAGGAGACCTGGGTGCTCAATCTGAACCAGTTGCTTCCCTGCTTTGGTCCACAGCTGCCTCATTAATACAGTAAGACGCTTGGACTAAGCGATGTCTCACCCAGCAGAAGGAAGTTACCAAATCTTCCAGGGGAGACAGAGGACCTGATGAACCACCGAAGCACCTGATAGCCCCCAGTGAGATTCCTGGGACTAAGGAACTGACACAAAGAAGTCACAAAATGCACAGGAAAGTCCTGAAATAAGCATCTCTGATGCCTGTGACTTGTCTTCTACTTTAGACTCTGCGAGCATCAATAATCCAAATCAATCACATTCACAGCTTATAAAGGACAATGACCTTTTGAAATATTTTACATGGAAATTCCTTTTGTCTTAATGTCTATCTGATTATTATGAGATTTCAACAATTCGCAAACCAATTTTGTTTAATAGCAAGAATGCTTTATAAACTTCAAATTCTGAAGAAAATTATTCACCAAATTTTGCCACTTGAATATTTTTACAGGGTATTCCTACAGACATCATTATACATATATACATACGTTACACAAATAAGGAATAACTACAAAATACTGTGAAAAAAAAGAGCTACTACCTTAAGTCCTCCTGGTTGTTGTGAGGTGGTGTGGGCAGTGACGCTGGCACATCGACGGTCTTTGGGCCTTGAGCAATGGCTCTGGCCAGCAAGTCGTCCTGCGGTCGGAACGGCAGATGGAATGGTTTAGGTCCGAGGCTTTTGGTAACTGGAAAAGCAAACACAACCATGAATACATTTAGTCAGAACTGCTCAGTGGGAAGACCACCACGACCTTCCCCGTCCGCTGGCAAAGGCACACTCCTCAAGGGGTGCCAGCGAGGCCCCATCCTACCTTCGTGGCTCACTAACACTCCGGCTTTTCCAGCAAGCTCTTCAGTTGTCGCAAAGCCATTTGCCATCTTCTGACAGGCCACAGGAGGTGGTGTAGGAGGAAGAGAGGCAGGGGGTGTTGGAGGATTACTTAAATTATTCTGCTGCAGGAGACCAAAAAATTTTAAATTACATGCTACTGAGCAAATAAGCCATGACCTAGTAAAATATAGTTCTGTGAATTCTTAGCACATGGGAGCAAGGCTACAGAAATGTGATCAAGGTGCCTCTTCCTCCCTAACTTACACCAAGAAAAAAAATAAGTGCCCAAGCCACGAGGCTTTCTAGTGGGACAAACACTCACGACAGCGTGAGCATGCTCTCCTTCACGTACGTGGCCCAGCCTGAGCGCTCAGCTCTGACAGCAAGAAGCAAATTTACACCTGATCCAATCCCACACAACTCCTTTCAAGCTGTAGCCAGTGAAGGACAGTTTTAAAATTCAAGCAATAAATTGTAGAAAGTTCTCAAAAATTCCTTTATTAAATTCTCATTAAGATATGCCCCAGTTCTATAAAAAATTGAGAATTTGTGGCCCTAATTCTATCATTGCAACTCACATCCTAGATATTAGAATCTGGATTGTCCAAAATCTCTAAGCAAAAGCAGGAGCAATAATACTAAAATGACTGAGTCATTCACAAATGTAATTCCTCCTCCAAACATTTCTCCCTGCTTCACCTTTGTCACCAATTTGTCATTTACTTTTGATTGTGGGAATCTACCAATAACAACATGCAAATCAAGGGCAAGGTGAAATGCTAATCTGACAGAGACCCAGGGTTTCATGAAGACGCAGTTGTGCTGGAGAACAGCTTGCAGCGGACAGAAGGCATTTACGAGAGGCAGGCCAGCTCTAGCTGAAGAGAAAGCCAACACCAGCAGAAATGAGCATCACCGGGAACAGGCTGAACAGTAAAGTGAGAAGAGAAGTCCTCAGGAAAACAGGCGATACTCTCAAAATATTGTTGCAAAATGATTTGTTTTTGCAGAAGTTAGATGTAAAACGAAGAGTGTCTAATGAGGCTTTTATAAAACTTGGTGTAAAAGATAAACCTGATTAGGTTTGATATTTTAGTAGTCTAAGAATTAATGCATAATTGCAATTAGTACCTAATTAAATAAAATACATTTAAAAATATTTTTCATTTAATTTTTCAGGGTAAATTCCTAACTATAGTTTTAATCTTCATTATTTACTATTAACTTAGATTTGTTTTAAGAGTTAATAAAGGTTATAGGGAAATACATGATGGGACAAAAGTAGGTTTATAGTTGCTCATGTGGAAAATAATTCAATAATTAATAATACAAGAATAAATTATTTTGCATACTTACAACTGTAAACCTATTTCTGCCCCACCCTTTATTTTCTCCGCCATGGAAATACACAATGGATATTTTTCACAATTTTTAATCTTTCCTCTACAAAAATCTCAAAATGTTCACATCAGAAACACTTCACCAGATAATGTTAACCTTGTAGCTAAACTGAAGTTTAAATGAAACTTGGAAGATTAGATGTAAACTAGACGGAAAAAATGAGACAAGCTCTGCCAATGCTGCTACGTATCCAGCGAGGAAGCGAGGTGACACCTTGGCAAAGAAACATACCTTGTAGATCAACTGAGAATAGTAATCCGAAACCCCGTCAAGGGTAGCACTGCCAAAAGTTCCTAGAAGTCGATTCCCACTATTAAATTGGCCACTGCCATAAGGAAGAAAGTGCGCAAAGTTCACTCCAATGATTGGTTCCATTAGAGGGAGCAGAGAGAGCTGCTATTAAAAAACACATTTAAGAGTAATGTACACGGCAAACAAAACAGGGCGATTCTCAACTTTTCTAAGACCCGAGGCAACTTAGTCAAACAGGCTTGAGAAAAATAAGACTTAAAAATTTCAAGTAGCAAAATGCTGGAATAAATGAGAGACTGCTGAATCTTTAAGATCTACTTAAAAATAGGCTCCACTCTTGTCTGTTTTAAGGAGATGCTACCAGGCATCTAACAAGGAAACCACGTCCTTATCTTTGCTCAGCAAAAGCCATGGCATGAACCAGGCCCAGTGCCCAGTAGCACCTCTCAGAGGCCACGCCCCACCTTGGTGACAATTACCAGGTCCGAGCAGCGCTGCCTGGGGTAGACCAGCAGCTGCACGTCTGTGTGTTTAGACTCACAGGTACTGTGGACAGAGCTCCTCTGCTGCTGAGCTGTGCCCTGACCATCACCTGCCAATGCATTTGTGCTGTGCTTTCGGGGCCAACAGGATAAGCTGCAGTTTTGCAAACAGGAACTCACTGGGCTCCTTGCTGAGATATGTTTTATCCCTGTAACTCTCTACTTCAGGGCTAAAAATGCATTTGATGTTCTCACATCCTTGAAAGGCTCACCTGCTTCAGGTGGGTAAAGGCGTCGCTGCTAGAACACACAGCCTGCTTCTCTTCCTCGTCCTTTCTCCTTTTCTTTGAGCGAGGAGCTGCCTTCTCCCCTGTCCTCTGGGTCCGTTTGCCTCGTGGTTTCTTGGTTTCATTTCCTCCATCTACTTTTGGCAGCTGGTTGTTACCACATCCAAAACCACCTTGCGTGTGAGCTCCCAGAGTTTGCTAATGTAATTGGAAAAGTTAAGAAGTAAGTGGACTGTTCACACATGGATTTCCAGTTCATACTAACCCCTGACACACATTCCTAACATGAGTAAAATTCAGGAGGGGAGACAGTGGCATCGAATGCTCTCACTGTTTTCTGAAAATATCATCGCTTTCTTCAAACATTCTCAAGTGTGGAAGTCAGTGAGCTGCAAAGCTGGAGCTAAGAGCAGAACTCCTAAGTTGGCTCCTTTCTCTCCCAGAGGAAGCACTGCTACAGCCTGACTTGGAGCACAGCCGAGCCGTGCTGAGCCGGCGACAGACCAGCCCTCCAGTCCCTGCTGTGGCCCACGCACAGGGCCTGGCTGAGTTGTCCTGGGCTCCCTGCGGCGTGGGTAAGTACAAGGCCAGCAGGACAACGGCAGGCTCCAGAGAAGCCTTACCTTGCACACCTCTAGTTGAGAACGGGCCTCAGATCAATAAACAACAACACCGGGCTGTAGATCCGCTCCCAATCGTGCATTTGACTCCCTGCCTACTGCTGTTTACTTGGAGTCGATGAAAAAGAACAACGTGATAGCCAACAAACCTGTCTTTACTTTTGTCTTTATAATTAAGATGTGAGAATAAATCAGTCCTTGAAGAGGTTTTAAAGTCAGTGCTACTGATACCTAAAAATACAGGAGTTTTCTTTAGGGCCATTATTTCTAAATTTGCTATAGGCAACTATAGCTGCTGAACTTCTTTTAATGAATCTTTAAGGGTTTTGAAGATTATAGTTTCCAGATATAATCTAAATGGGTTAGAGCATGGACAGCACATTTTTCTGCAAAGTGCCACGTAGTAAACATCTTAGCCTCTGTGGGCCATACAGCATCTGTCCCAACGATTCGGTTCTCGGCCCAATACTGCAAAGGCAGCCATGGATAATCCATAAATGACAAAGTTGGCTGTGTCCCAATAAAACTTAAATTCATGGACACTGAACCTTGAATCTAGTGTGATTTTCACATGTTGAAAAATATTACTCATTAGGTTTTTTTTCCAACCATTTAAAAATGTATAAACCATTCTTAGCTCCTACGAAGAAGAGGGGGAAGCAGGCTCAGATTGCCCACCCACCGGGCCGGATTCGAGGTTCTCAGAGGGCTACCCCTGCCGCAGAGTGTGCATCACCTGGGTGGCTTGGAAATGCATGTTCTCTGGCCCCACCCACACCTACTGAATCAGACACCTGGGAGTGAGGGCTCCAGATGATACTGACACATTAGTTCGGGAACCTCCGTCCTAGAGTCGTCCTCTGCATGTGTATAGGAATTTCCTGGGATCTTAGGAGAACATATTGGTAGGTCTGTGTTGGGCATGTGATTCTGCATTTCTGAAAAAGCTCTGGGTGAGGTCACACTGCTGATCCCAAGGACTGAAGTCTGCAAAGCAAGTGCCTAAGATTGCTCACTGGCTTTTAAGAGACTAATATGTAATCACTTGTGTAAGTGTAAGTGGGCCAGGCACAGATATTATCTCTAATCCTCACAACCCCTTAGAAAGCTGATATTACTACATTTCAAAAAATATATTTAACTATAGAAGAACACAAACATCATCGGAAAGTATGCCTGAGATTAAAAAGTCAACATTTTGCCTTAGCCGGTTTGGCCCAGTGGAGCGTTGGACTGCAGACTGAAGGGTCCTGGGTTCAATTCCAGTCAAGGACTGGTACCTCGGTTGCAGGCTCAATCCCAGCCCTAGTCAGGGCGCATGTGGGAGGCAACCAATCAATGCGTCTCTCTCACATTGATGTTTCTCTCTGTCTCTCCCTCTCCCTTCCACTCTCTAAAAATCAATGGAAAAATATCCTCGGGTGAGGATTTTAATCTCAGGTGAGGGTTAAAAAACAAAACAAACAAAAACAGTCAACATTTTAATGTATCTGTTTGCGATCTTTTATGGGTGCCTACATGTATTTTGTTAAAAATACAACAGATCGAAAAATAAAATAATTTTTAAAAAATACAACAGATTGCACTTTGCTTTCTTTTGTTTGGTTGCTGCTTTTTAAACTTGACAGGTTCCCCAAGACATTGAACGTTCTTACATAGCAAAATGAAATGGCTGCAGAAAACCCTGTATGTCATTCAGACTTTGAGACATTAAATAATGATTTAACCAATAGCTGCTAGAGTGAGTCTAGGTTGTTTTTTTTCCCCTCTCTTTTTCTCTGTTAATAGAGACAGAATCTTAGCTATTCATGTAGTTACATCTTTGCACATATTAGAATCTTACATTCCTGATGCCAGATTCCTAAATGTACAGTTGGTAGGTCAAAGGTATGAACCTTTTATAAAATATTACAAGCACTGTTTGTGCTTTAACTTCTGCAATCCTTGTGGCAACCCCACACAACAGGGGATGAAGATCCTGTTTTACAGGTGAGGAGAGCGAGGTACAGAAAGGGTGCTTCCTAGGACGACAGCTGGTTAAGTGCTGAGACACGGACCTCATCCAAATGGGAGTGGTGGGACCCCCACTCTGACGAGGAGGGTGCCCCTCTCCTAATCCCAGCTGCTGAGGGGGAACAGTGTGGAGAAGCACTGGGCCTAGCCAACTACTGCCACAACGATGTTGCCTACATGGGACTTAAGTACATGAAGTTCTTCATCTGCAAAGTGGGGATAATGATATGTCAGGACAAGTGCTCAGCATGGCCCACACCAGGAGTGTGGTCAGGACTCGTTACCCCTGTTAACAGTGTGCCTGCCCCTGTGACCCCCCCAGAACCCAAACATTTATACATATATGATTGATCTCACCCCTTTCTCTACCTGATCGCCATTATTAGGACTTCACTTCACTACCCGAGTGCTGACTCCTTGCTAACGTGAGCAGGGGTTGCAAGATGTGTTTGAGAAAGGCGCCTGGAGAAGACGGTTCCAGAACTGAGTTCTCAAAGGAAAAAGACACTGGCTAGATGTAAACGCCAAGGGGAGCTGCGGGCCACACAGCACGTGGGAGGGTGAGGACATAAGGGCACTCGGGCACTGCAAGAGTTCACTGTCCCGAGGGGCAGCGGGTAGCTGGAGACTGGGCATATCTGCTAGTGACAAAGAGGCTGAGAAAGTATTACCACTAACTGAAATTTACAAAAATTACATAGATCTATCGACTCAACAGCCACCCTCTACTGAACAGTCAAACAAGAGAAAAGGAAGCCAACACTTGCCTAAAGCTAGGCTCTGTACCACTAGGTATCACTGTAGAAAATGGAAACGCAATGTGAGCAGCACTGTGGGAAAGCTTATGAATACATAGGAACATACTACAGCTTCTGAAAGACAAAGAAGCAAAACTGTTCCTGTGACCCAGGAACCCCAGTTTGAGAACCATCTCATGGAACTTCATTAAAATGCGGGAGCTGGAATCTTGTAAAGATGTATTTACACGGCCCTCCTAAAAGCGAAAAATAAAAAACAAAAGCAAACCCAAAGAGCAAACTACTGATACATGAAAAAGGACAAAGGTTAACTAGCACCTGTGTGTAGGGCTGCATTTGTATAGCATTGTGTGTTAATACATGCGACACGGGGGCTGCCTGAGAGGGAGCTCTGGTGTGTTTCAAAAGTCCATGGAATACACACGCTTTCTCAATAAGATACACATTTGCTTCTTCGCTTTAGTTAAAGCAGCCTGATGTGGGAAGAGATCAGCTGACAGGCCCAGGTTACACCTGAAAAGCGTCACCACGTCTCTGAGTTTTGAAAAACGAAGCATATACATCATTACTTAACATGTATGTGTCTACATCAGAACATGGGATCCATGAAGGCAAAGCCAAGAAAACAAAGCGGTCCCATGCAGGCGAAGGCTGCACGAGCCGGCGTGAACACGGGGCCTGCGCGGCCACCCGCCGGGGGAACAGGAGACAGCTGCACGGGCGGGGCGCACTTACCGGTCCTTTGGCTGGGTTCTGCCGCTCCACCGGCTTGCTGTCCTTCGTGCTGTCGTCTTGTGGGCAACAAGTGCCTTCAGGTTTCTGGGTCACGAGGGCAGCGGCCTTCTTGTTTTTCAGCAGGTGCTTCAGAAGCTCATTGCCCACATCTCCTTTGGCAGCAGGGGGAGGGCTCTGCCCTGAGGAGATGGGACAGACCACAGCTGTGTCTCCAGCCTGACTCCCAGCCTGTCCCTCTGAGGGAGGCCCCTCGGGGCCTGGGCACTGCTGGGGCTCGGCCATCTCCGGTTTGACCTCGTCAGCCGTGGCAGGAGTGCTCGCGGGCCGCGTGTCCACCCCTGCAGTGGCGGACGTCTGCTGATGGGGGGTTCCTTGTGAGAACTCCTCGGGGGGCAGACTGTTTTCCAGGTCTGTACACTGCTGGCCTGCGGCCGCGCTTGCAACCAACGAGCCAGCTGCTTCCCCCGGCTCGGGCTCTCCTTGCAGAGGCAGCTCGCTGGGCGTGTGGACTGTGGGTGTGGAGGTAGTTTCAGAGACACTCGGGGTTGGGGGAGCAGTGATATCTGAGTGTGGAGTGGACGGTGCCTTGGTGGACTCCACGTCATCATCTTTCTTCTTTTTTCTTGTTCTTTTCTTCTTCCCCTTTTCCTCTGGGATGATATCAGAATACAGTTGAATGAGAGACTGGGCCGATCCGGGGTAACCTTGTCCATGGGTTAAGGCAGGGTCTTGGCCACAGGGGAGACTGCTGTTGGCTCCTGGCGATGCTGTGGGCAAGGCAGGTGTGAAAGGAGCCCTCACGGGGGACTGCTGGAAGCCAGCCCCGGGAAGACTGCTGTGCGCCTGCTTACCAGGGTGTAAGGTTGGGCTCCCACCAGGAACTGACATCGAGTCAGGGACCAACGAGGGGGGTCCTATCTGTCTTCGCTCGTTGGTCTGCATGAAAGTTGGGGTGGGGGGTGAATTCACAGACCCTTGTGGCATGCTCTGCTGCTGCAACACCTGGCCCACCTGCTGCTGCTGTTGAGGAGACTGCGGAAGGGGCCGTGGAGGCTGCAGGAAGTCACAAGGCAGGTCAGGGCCGTAGAATGGGGCCTGGGGCACGGCTGTCCTTGTGCTCAGCTCCGGACCCATCAGACCGTGCTGCTCCAGCTCCATCCTCTGCTGCAGGGCTCTCTGGCGGTCCACCTCTTGCATGAGCTGGATTCGCTGCCTCTCCTGCTGTTCTCGGAGACGCTCCTTCCGTTCCCGTTCTTGAAAACTTTCACTAAAGGGGTTGTTGTCATCAAACTCCACCCGTGGAGGCGGGCCGCTCTGTGGATTTGCATTGGGCACTGTCCCTGGGGCTGATGCACACGTTTTCATTGGTAATTGGGCAACTGGAGGCTGGACCCGGGGAGGGTTGAGGGGGAGGTGAGCAGGGGCACTGGGAGGCTGCCATCCGGGTAAGCTAGGCATCCGGGCGGGGCTGGTGTGGCCAGGAATGACAGCTGAGTGCTGCAGTGGCTGGGCCACCAGGGGGAAGGTGGGCGGGCCCATGGCAGGTGGGGCAGCTCCGGGAATGGGGGGCGGCACCCTGGGCATGACAGCAGGTGGGGCCATTGCGTGCTGCTGCTGCTGCTGCTGCTGCTGCTGCTTGATCCGGTAATCCTCCATCAGCTCCGCGTGCTCCTTCTGCTGCTTCCGGATCTGGAAGAAGAGTTAAATCTCACTCATGGACGGTGCTGCAGGTGCCCAAGGGCTCTGGGGGTTATACCGAAAGCAGTTCGATCTTAATACAGGCAAAAATACTTGGCTGAGGCAAAGGGCAAAATCACAAAAAGTTGGATTGATAAGCATTAACTAAAGGTTGCCGATCTTTTTTAACAACAGAATTTTTCTATCATCTGTAAAATTTCTTTACTTATGAAATACCAAAACCAAATTTAAAACAACTTTTTGAAACGAATAGTAAAAAAACCTTACTGTGAAGTCAAACTATTTAAACTGCACAAAACAATAAAAACTTCACAGAAATCATTAACTGCGACACCTTAGAAGTGACATTAGTACACAAGTTAAGAGTAACTGTGAGATTTAACTCAAATTTACCATTGAAACGTTACAATTTCACTTCTTCAATAGACAAAATGGCTCGACATGTTAGGATAACTACTAGCATGTGTTCCACACCCTCCCCTTCAGGTTAAAAAGACTGGATTGGAAAACTCTGCATTTAACAGCTAACATGCTCAAGTGATGATTTCTGAAATGTGTACAGGCCCAAGGTAATGTTCTGAATAGCTCCTAGTAGCGCCCTGACTGGTGTCAGTTACTTCATTCCAAAACCCTCTGTGCCCCAGTGCAAGATGCCACAGACTCATCCCAAGGGAGACACTGCCCGAGTCCTGGGGGCGCATGGCCTCCCTTAGGGAGCTGGGAGGGAGAGGCTCTGGGTGACATTCGCATCCTTCAAAACCACTCCAATTTTGGATTATGTGCATATTATACCAGTAGTTCTAACAGTTTCCCTGGCCAACTGGCACATTCTCTGCATGTGATGGTTCTGACCTGCTCTCCAGTAGCTGTGTAACTTCTAACTTATTTTCTTATCTTTTCTTATCTTTACTGGCATTGGATTGGGGAAGTGGTTCTCAACCTGTGGGTCGCGACCCCTTTGGGGGTCGAAGGACCCTTTCACAGGGGTCGCCTAAGACCATCGGAAAACACATATATAATTACATATTGTTTTGTGATTAATTACTATGCTTTAATTATGTTCAATTTGTAACAATGAAAATACATCCTGTATATCAGATATTTACATGACGATTCATAACAGTAGCAAAATTACAGTTATGGAGTAGCAAAGAAAATAATTTTATGGTTGGGGGTCACCACAACATGAGGAACTGTATTAAAGGGTCGCGGCATTAGGAAGGTTGAGAACCACTGGATTGGGGAAGCAGTATGATAGACATTGAATACCTCAGTACCTGGAACATAGAAGGTGGTGGTCCCTGCCTTTCCCAGGACATTTAAAAATACTTCAGAAAACATTGTCAGCAATTGCTTACTTTACTGAGATACGATGGACTGTTGACAACTATACAGTAACAGATGAGATGCCCATTTTCCAAGTTCAGTATTAGCTTCTGTGAGTATTTGATGCATGGATATAAAATTAGGCCCTTCGCATAGAGAAGTTATAAAAATACACTGAAGGCAATGAAAATGCTAAAACTACTTTATAAGAAATACCCTTAAAAGAACATTTACTTGCAATAAGCACAAACCCAGCGAGTAAATTTAAAGAGAAAAGAAACCTCTCACTCTGGATTAGCTCCAGTGTAGCTTGCAGATAAGTCATTTGAGTCAAAAACCCTAATTCCATAGTCAGTGTGAGTGAGCATGCACTCAGCTCTGCGAGGACTCAGATCCTCTGTGCATGCCATGGTTTAATATTCACGTCTTTGGAAGGTGGTAGAGAAGGTTGTTTACTAGAGTGTTCATTACAGAGAAAACACTCCGATTTCTGTCAATCTACTCTGAATGCCTCCCTTTCTGTATTAACATTTAGATTACTTTTCAATTTTATTTTAAAAGTTAAAATAGACAGTTAGAAGCAAAGGTGACTTTTGGGTGGACAATTCCATTAATGTTAATGCACAGAGACATTGGTGCAGCCATCGCCACAATCAAGATACAGAAAATTCCTCAGCCCTGACCGGTTTGGCTCAGTGGATAGAGCACTGGCCTGCGGACTGAAGGGGCCCAGGTTCGATTCCGGTCAAGGGCATGTACCTTGGTTGCAGGCACATCCCCAGTAGGAGGTGTGCAGGAGGCAGCTGAATCGACGTTTCTCTCTTATCAATGTTTCTAACTCTCTATCCCTCTCCCTCTCCCTTCCTCTCTGTAAAAAAATCAAAAAATATATTTAAAAAAAAAGAAAATTCCTTCATGTGACCCACCCCTTAGCAGTCACACCTTCTTCCCTCATCCCTTAGCCCTGGAAACCTCTATGGTCCATTTTTATAACTCTGTCATTTCAAGAATGTCATACAAATAGAGTAGCCTATAACAGGTGGGGATTAGCATCTTTTACTCAGTACAATGTTCTCGAGATCCATTCAGGTAATTCTGTGTAGTGCTCCCCTGTGTGCACACACAGCACCCTGTCCAACAATTCACCACTGAAGGGCACCTGGGTTGTTTCCAGGTTTTGGTGACTATGAACAGAGCCCTTACATTTGTGTACAACCTTCTGTGTGAAGCCAGGTTTTTAATTCATTAGGTAAGTACCTAGGAGCGGGCTCTTAGCCCATCTTGAACAGTTACTGTTTAATTTTAAATAAAAAATTAAAGTTTTACTTCTTTTTAAGTATAATTGTTCCTTCAATGAACATTTTGAGAAATATGTTCTGGTTTGTTATGGAAGATAACAGCAGAATGGTTTCATTTTTCAGGAATGAGTACTTCTCATAAAATATACCATGTATTTTAGAAATATTAATAAAAATACAATGAAAATGAATCACCAGAATGACTTAAATGCTTTATCTGAAATTTCACTAGAAACCAGGGAACTAAAGACAATGGGCAAGCAAAGGTCAACTCCAAGTGAACAAATACTTCTGGGGCCCAATTCTTGTTCCCGCCTGAACCAGGGTTCCCCATGAGCTCTGTGCTCAGTGGAGCTGAGGACCCCAGAGGGATTTTTTTAGGCAGGGAAAGTACCTGGATTTCCCTGGCTGTCCCAGGTTTCATACCAGAGTGTGGAAGTGGCTTCTCTAGGTGAGGGTTATGAATTAACCTCTTCAGTGGCACGTATTAAATATGTGCTGTGTGACTACCACTCCAGGGACAGGACCAGCTGTAACTTCCTAGGTTAGTGAGAGGCCCACAAGCTGCGCCTGCGTCTGCCCAACACTAATCAAGCCCTGCGTCCGCTCGCCAACGCCTGCCCGCCGTGCAGAGGCGGCCGTTACCTGCTCCAGCTGCTTCTGAACCATGCTCTGCTGCTCGGTCACATGCTTGAGTTGCTCCGCGTCCTCTTCTGGGAACTCACGCCCGGCCTTCTTGGCGGTGCGCTGCTTGGCCGAGAGGGCCTTCTTGGATTTTCTGTGTGCGCCGATTTGTTCTTCGAGGTATTTCTGCTGCATCTGAAGCAGCTGCTGGGTCTCCTGAAGCCACTCTTCGTATTGCTTACGTTGGGAGTCATCTGAGTGGATAATGAAAAAATCAGCTCTGTTAATTTTCTAGAGTCCAATAAAAAGTTACGCAAATCCATTTTTGTAAGGAAATGCATTTTACCATGACCCTGTAATAGGTATTCTGAAAACATGATACTAAACATTAGACCATAATGTAACTATAAAGTAGGAGATTTTAGGAAAATATTTATTTGAGAAAACCAAAGAAGGCATGTTTTTAGCTCACAGGCTACCTTCATACTTATCAAGACTATAAATCCAGTTTCTGAAAGCAGATGACTTTTATCTAACAGATAAAAACAATCTGCTCAACTACCAAGTTCTCTAACTCATGTGTGTATTTCATTAAGTCACATTTACAGACTTTGAAGAGACAAAGTGAGACACATGTATCTTATTAAGGTCCAAAGCACAGGTTAGGTATCCTTTCCCATGTTAATTTCCCTAAGTTTTAAGGGTTACTCTTTTTCTCAATAGTGAAAACATGTCCTGAACCGAGAAGGAGGGAACCTAGAATGCCTTAGAAAGGACAATCTGAAGTCTATGTTTTATAAAGTAAATCTCTAAGTTAAAAACATTGGTAACTTATGGATTTTATAATTTAGTACTTGTATAAGTAAGCAAAGTAAAATCTTTAATCAACCAAGTAAAATCTTGACTACTTTTATGACTGTCATTGATATTGCCCCAAAATAGTTATATCTCTTAATCTTGTACCAACAGTCCTTCTTTATTCTTTTTTTTTAAATATATTTTATTGATTTTTTTACAGAGAGGAAGGGAGATAGAAAGTTAGAAACATCGATCAGCTGCCTCCTGCACACCTGCCACTGGGGATGTGCCCGCAACCAAGGTACATGCCCTTGACCGGAATCGAACCTGGGACCTTTCAGTCCGAAGGCCGACGCTCTATCCACTGAGCAAAACCGGCCAGGCCCTTCTTTATTCTTTAAGGGCACTTCACGTCACTGATTCCAAGTTAAAAAAAAAAAGTCATCTCATGGTAGTGAAATTCAGAATATACCTTTTTGAAGACAAAGAAATGAGTAAGTACAATTTCAGGAAGGAAATTCGCTGAAAAATTACATCAGTGATAACAATATTATCATACAGTGAGAATGCAACCAAAGCCAATCAATGGGCACAGTAAAGCCAGAAAAAGCCAGTTGGTTACAGCAGTTTGTTTTTAATGCGAAATGTGTTCAAATTATGATAATAATTAATGCAGGGGAATTTTAATGGGTCAGACTTTGGGTTTGTTCCTAAACCCAGAAGTCCCAGTACATGTATGAACTTGAAATCTAGTCTAAATTTGAAGGGCATTTTTTTAAGAACAGGCTTTTTCAACAAGGTTTCAGAAGTTCTGCTTCTGGTAGAATGAGACCTACCGCAAGGAAAGCCTTTCTGGTTTCTGGAACCAGGAGAGCAGAGGTGAGCAAAATGAAAAATAATGGTGAAAAAAAAAAAGTTAGCTAAACAGTCTGAAGATTTCAGAAAGGTTCAGTTTGGGGAGAACTTTAAATACTATCCTGAACCACCTTGGGACCCCTGGAGATAACTCAAAAGGACTCAGTGGCATCCTGCATCCTTGCCCTTCACACCATGCTGCTAACCCAAATGATTCCTAAGCACATTTCCTATGTTGTTCCCATTTAGTGTCCTTGTCACAGAGGCAGACAGTCATTAGAGCAAGAAAAGGCTAAATTCTAGTTGTAAAGTGCCCAATCTACATATAAAACAAACAAAAAACCCAGCAACAATATTGAAGAGAATGGGAAAGGTGATTTTTCTGTATTAAAATATTTACCTAACTATAATTCTTCATGCATAGAGAAAAAAAGCAATGAAAATCCATGCCTTGAGGAAAAGACACCAAATAAGGTTTCATAAAAGATGAGGGCACTCAGACTGAAAAACACACCTACACTAACTCCAAGTTTTTAGAACACAGAGCGCAAACAAGCAATCCCCAGAGAACAGGTGACTTATTAGATTTATACTTACTGACAAAGCCTGGACCAAAATTTGGAGGATTAGGCCTAGAAAGCTGATGTGTTATACTGCCATCCTAAAATAAGTAAAATTTACAAATAGGTTTATTCCACATTTCAGTTAAAAGGGGGAAAATTTTTTTAAAAAGAAAGAGAAAGAAATGGAAGGGGGTGAAAAAAAACCTTTAATTTCCTAAGACATCTTTAAAGCTCTCCTTTTAACAAAAAGTAGATGAGTTGAGTGGTGAAAACCTATTTTCTGAAAATTTTAAATTATCTCTGAACTATTTCATAGATTTCAGTTGAAAAACGTGTGAGGTAAGGGATGATCCACCGGAAATACAACAGTAGGGCAAATCAAATATTGTTAGCACATAGCTAGAGATCATGTAAAACTCTACTTTTTTATGAAATCCACCTGGTTTCTTCTGCAATTAAGACATAAATATGGGTTCTGGATTGACTAGATCCCACTTCACAGCACACACTTCTTTATTAACAAAACCCGACGTCTCTAAGATGTACAAGTAATTGAAAATATTAGTCTCATTTTTTAAATTAAATGTCTTGTTTCTTCCAGAGTGACTGAATAAACAGTTTTTAATTTCACAATTCCCTGGAGACAATCTAATACGTTTAACTTTGAGAAAATATTAATCAGTCGTTACAAGTTCTGTTAGACATGAGCTGTACACAAGGTAACGATTGTAAGAGACACTAGCAGCCAGAATGTGCTGTATGTAACCCTTACACTGTGAGGCTGGAGACCATTTGACAGGTAGGGAAAAATGCAGGTCACAGGACGTATACAAACTTTGCACAGGAAATTTAGAGTGGAACTGAGTTTTTATAAAAACTCATCTATGAAGCCTATGTTTTTTCCACCGCCTGAGATGCAAGATGGTCTCTCTTCTTTTAATAATAAAAACATAGTAATCAGCATAATAAAGCTGAAGCACAAATTGCTGGGCAGAAAAGAAGATTCCACAAAGACATGTAGTAGGTCACTTAACAGGTAGTTTGCTTTTTTTAAAAAATCTAGGCAGACACTTGAAAAAAAAATCATTGAAGAAAACTCTGTATGAGATGAGCAGGTCTACTTACTTTCCCTAACATTGCTTGGCACTCAAATTTATACTTCAAGATGATTATCATGAATGGTGAATATCCAAAAGACTAAATTATTCCAAGGAATAAATAGCAGAACACGACTGTATCTAAATAGAATGATTACAATCAGTACTCTACTGTTTATAACAGATTTACATTTTTAAAAATAATGAATTAAATACAAAATGCAGAACATGAAAATGTCTTTGTGGAGTCCAAAATAAAAACCCAAGAGATTAGCCAAAGAACATATATGCATAGCCCATGGACATGGACATGGGCACGGACAACTATGTGGGGAAGGCTGGGGGTTGGAGGGGCTGGGTGGAGAGGAGCCGAGGAGGAGGGAGTGGGGACATCGGTAACAGTGTCAGCAACAGAAATAAATAAATGTAGAATCAGAAACCCTAAGCATTTGGTTGCCCTCAAGTGACTTCCTACCCTTAAATATATGGGTCCTTTTCAGAAACTGTGGTCAATTTTAGTCTTAATAAGAAAGTCTTTATTTTTGCTGAACAGATATCTAAGCTCCTATGTCTTCCTAGAAGTGGCCTCGCTGGGCAGAAGAGGTCTGTCAGGAACAGGACAGTATGGTTTTGGTGACAATACCTGAGGAATGGCCTGTGGCAGGAGAGTCTGGCCGTCACCTGTTGGCGCTCCAGTCACCGACTGGCCCATAAAGGGGAACCTGTGGAGGAAAGCACTAGGTGTCAAATGACAAGCATGTACAACTACACTTATTTTACGTGCTCCACAATCTTGTCTTCCAGGGAAGAAAGAATGGCATGTCATCATCATCATGAACATCTGCGAAGGCCCAGTCTTCTGAGTGCCAACCCCAGTTCACCCTCCGCACCCTCTCTGAAGTGCAGCCTCTTCCTGCCGTCCTGACTCATGAGTCCCAGGCCCACCAGTGAGCTGTGGTAAGTAGGCCACACCAGAGTTTCACTTTCTATTCATGATTCATCATGCCCTAAAATAAAATTAATTCAACTCTTTGGATAAAAATATCTAATGAAGAAATAGTTTTATTATATACATTCTAAGAAAATTTTTTTCTTCTTCCAATCTTTATTTTTAAAAATGCCTTTTCCGAACTGAAAAAGTAAAGATAATAGGTAACTTAGCTATTTTGTATTCTAAACTAAAAATTCACTTTCAAGAAGTTTCACACATTTTCTATACCTAATGTTAAAGCAAATTAAAAATTGGTCACAGACCAAGAAAAAGTCTACAAGGTTAAAAATATTTGGCCAGCCCAGCTGGTGTGGCTCAGTGGTTGAGCGTCAACCCATGAACCAGAAGGTCACTGGTTCAATTCTGGGTCAAGGCACATGCCTGGGTTGTGGGTTCGATCCCTAGTACAGGGCGTGCAGGAGGCAACTGATTGATGTTTCTCTCTCATTGATGATTCTAACTCTGTATCCCTATCCCTTCCTCTCTAAAATAAATAGATACTTTTAAAAAATTGGCCAATATATTTTTTTGTTGTTGTTAATCCTCACATGAGATATTTTTCCATTGATTCTTAGAGCGGAAGGGAGGAGGAGGAGAGGCAGAGAGATACACACATTGATGTGAGAGGGCTCGGGACTGAGCCTGCAACCAAGGTACGTGACCTTGACCAGAACTGAACCCAGAACCCTTCAGTCTGTAGGCCGATGCTCTATCCACTGAGCCAAACCAGCTAGGGCTGGTCAATATTCACCTATCACCCCTGCACCCACTACAGCCTGGGCAGGAATGATCTCTTAATCCAAATATCACTCACTGTCCATCACCCTCAGTAGCATATCACACTATGTTGAGGGGCTAATACCTCCACTTCTTCAAAGCACTCAGAAGAATAGCAAACGCTATGCCTAAAACGGGGCTAATACCTCTAATTATGATGCTGAACCAGCAGGGGTTCTAATTCTGAGGTCCATCTTTTAAACTAAGTGCTAACCAAGTTTAGCATTTCCTTCTATTTTGACTATAAACAGCAAACTACAGTATTATTAGCAGTGGTGACTTCGTCACCAACAGAACTCACATGGCTTTCATAACAAAAGTTGTTGCACATACTAATATTCTAATTCATTGTTACTTTGAAATTATGGTAATTATTAGACCTTCTGCTAAATTTGTTAAAGCATCAAGAAGTACATATGCATAATTTTTAAATTTAAATAACTTTCAAATATGACTGATTTCCTTTGTAGTATGTTTTTGGTTTTGCACATAAAATGTTCTGCATCAAAAGGTGTACGACATAAAAAAGAACCCTATGATAAAGAATTAGTGTGAATAAATACTGTGCAACAGTGCAAATCTCTACTTTGATCTCAACAATACCTCTTACCCATTTCCAAACTATCTCAACAAATGAAAAGAACTACTCCTTTAAGGACTCCTAACTAATCGGAAGTCTCACTTATTAAAGTCAGCTTGATTTTACATTCAATTCCATAATCATTCTTTTCATAAAAGTTGTTCAACAAGATAATGAGGCTAACTTGAGGCTTTCTCCTCGCTACTGACAGAGGCTATCAACCAGAGATCTCCATAAGAGAGGACCAGTGCCATCTGCAGATATTCTGACTTAGTAGGTCTGTGTTGGATTAATGCAAATGCATTTTTTAAAATTGCCATATAATTCTGACAGTGGTCCATGATAAAAACTTAAGATATAGCCCTGGCTGGCATTGCTCATGGGTTAGAACACTGGCCCGCAAACAAAGGGTCTGGGGTTAGAGCACCGTTCAAGGGCACATACTTCAGTTGTGGGTTCACTCCCCATCCCCAATTGGGGCGCATGTAGGAGGCAACCATCTGTGTGTCCCTCTCACATCGATGTTTCTCTCTCTGTCTCCCTCCAGCCCCCCTTCCACTCTCCCTGAAAAAGCAATGGAAAAAGATGCCCTCAGGTGAGGGTTAACAAAACAAACAAACAAATAAGATACTGCCCTGAAGTTAATATCCCTTAGCTGGCACAAGTACTCTAATTCCATAAATTCACGTGGTCAAACAACTCTTACAGTCTTCTTTAATGCATAATTTCCATTTTTCTGCTAATGGTGAAAAGATATACAAATTATCCTAACTTTCCAATGCCCTCTTTTCTATTCTTCTTGCCATTTCTTTCTGATCTGATTAGTTTGGAGACTTTCACTTTAGAGCTTGGCTCACTCAGTCCCACACTTTTCTCTGCATTGTTCCTTTGATGGTATAAAAAATATTCACAGGCTTAAAGAAACCATTGTCTTATCTCCACAGTTTGACTCCTATTTTCCTGCTCATCCTCTCATCTGCGTGTAGGATGAAAGATCTCGGTCCCAAGACTCATGTCAATCTTACAAGCCTTTCTATGATGTTTTATTATGTTTATCCTGAAACTAAAGGAAATTGATCATATCCAGCTAATATCACAACAAATATAAATACTATTCATTCCTAAAACATAGTGGGCTTTTTTATATATTTGAGTTTTGGAGAGAGAGGAAGTCGGAGGGAAAGAAACATTGATTGGCTGCCTCCGGCCTCTCCACTGGGGATCAAGCCCACAGGTCAGGCATATGCCTTAACCAGGAATCAAACCGTGACCTCTTGGTTCCTGGGGCGATGCTCAAACACTGAGTCACACTGGCCGGGCTAGAACATAGGGTGGTTTTTAGGTACTGTATATTCTTTGTAGGAACTAGTAATCATTTCATACACTTCTTTTTGCAAAGGAAAATGAGAAACACCTTCACCTACCTGTTCATGACCATTGGTGGCATGCCCATATTGTTTTGTGCCATTACTTTATTGATGCCTTTAAGGGCCACCATTTTGGCTTTCATTATAGGATCTGTAATTGCATCAAAATCTAAAGAAGAAATATATTTTAAAGTTACTAATTTCATAGTACTTGGTTCAAGTTACACTTAACTGTCACAAACATATGTAATTTAGAGGTTTTTATTCCTTATTATTTAATAAGCATTATCACAGGTTTCCAGGCTAGGTAAGGAATGATGAGATACAAGGAACCTTAACCAAATTTAATGGCATCTCAGTGGCCCATCATTGAAGCAAGCTTGGATACCTTAGTCCTGCAGGAGTGAAAACGGAAAGCTTGTCACATTGAAGGGGAATGACAGCAATAATCTAAAGCAGCGAGAGTCTTTTCACCCAAACTTTCACATGCTAATCAAAACTGCTTCAAAATGTTAATGTCCTGAGAATTTACAGTTATTTCCAGTACTAAGGAATTCCACTAAATCAGTTACTACCCTTTGAGAGAAAAATGTATCCCTTCTTGAGGACATAGCTTTGCAATAAAGATAGGCTACTGAGAAAAGACCTCTTTGCATAGAAGTGAAAAAGAGATGGGACAATATGCTAATTTTTACTCTTAGAGACACTCAGGTAATTTTACTGCGTTGATGTTTTGTGGGTTTCCTCCCCAAAACTAGTAAGCAATTGGAAACAAGTTAAAGAGCTTTATATAACCAAAAACTGCCAAGCATTTATAGTACACAAATAGACATTAAGGAGTTTGTTTCTATCATGATTTCTTTAAATTAAATGCCTCTGAAAATAAATGATTAGAAGGAAGGAATAAGAAGACTTGTTTCTGTTAATAATGTAAGTAGGACTAAGAAGGTCACACTCAAGGTTCTGAACCTCTTAACTGAGCTGGCAGGAATCTAAAGGCTTCATCACTGTGTGACCCTCAGTGCTCTAGTCCACGTGTGTCGTGAACACTGCAATCCTACAAGCACACTGCACACCACCCTGCGCCCACTGTGGCTCCCACTGAACCAAAGGCCACTCCTACCGATGTTGGGGAAGAAGGGTTCCGACCGCTGCCGGATCATGGCCTGCATCTGTCTCTGCTGCTGCTGCTCCTGCCTCTCTTGGTCCAGAAGGTCCTGCAGCAGCAGAGGCTGTTCGTCCAGGAGGAGGGGTCTCTCTCTGCTCTGCGGGGTGAGTGTCGGAGGGACCACCAGTGGCGGGGGTCCAGACTGACTGGATAGGGGCACAGTTTGATCCGTAGGTTTTCCTGTCCCAAAACCATGATTAACTGCTGGCTGACCCTGAAGGAATCCTGGGTTGACCTGCACACTCTGAGGAAAAGCGTGGTTTACCCTAGAGACTACTGCCATGTTGGAGTTCATGGTAGTATCCAGAACATGACCAGGCGGTGTCATCAGCGGAGGAGGCAAACTTGGCATGTGGCTGGATGTTGAGACTGGCAACGTTGGTGGTGGAGACCCCAACGGCTCCATGTCTGGAGTTTCCGACTTTTCATTAGCAAGTAAACTGGTAAGAACTGGAGTCGACCCAGTTACGCCACAAGAATTGGCTGTGTCTTCAGCAGGCAGCTGAGTGGGTCCATGAGCAGCACCTGTGCTGGAGCCAGCGGTTTCGCGAAGAGCTCTTTTGTCAGGTAGGTCTGCGTCACAGGACTGTGGAGGGGCCTCGTCTCCACCCTGCAAGTCTGTGTGAGCAGCAGCCTGGGAGCAGGGAGTGTCAGCGTGATCTTTACCCTCATCGGTTTTCTCACTTTCACATTTGGTTTCCCCTTTAGAATTTGGAGACAGTACTTCTGTTTTTATCTCACTGGTGACAGTGGATTTTTTCCATGGGGAATGTTTATCAGAAGGAACCACACTTTTATCTTCTTGCTCCTTTTTTTTTGGTTCAACAGATACACACTGATTATCTAACTTATCATCAATTGGGACATTAAGGTCTAGTTCTGCGTTAAACATGCTTTTCTTATCTCCTAGGTCAAGTTCTGGATCTGTATACGCAATGATATCAAATTCTCCTGACCTTAAAAGGTCATCCAGGTTGGGATCATTAGTTTCCAAATTACCTAAAGTATCCAATTCATCTCCCTTTCCATCTTCTGTATCTAGATTTAAATTTTCAAGATCTTCATCATCCAAGTCTTTGACCTCAACCCCCTCAAGATCTTTAACATCTAGCTCTTTTACAGATGGGTCATCAGAATCAAGTTTTTCTTCAAGACCATCAGAAGACTGGGAAGTTACCTGTAAATTATCAGACGTTGTTTCAACTGATGTAGATGTTGACAAAGAGGCCTCTGAAAACTCCCCACTGAAGGGATGACTCAGGGACCTCATGACCATAGAAGATGAGTGGACAGGATGACCTTGCTCTGGCTGAGAGGGTGGCACCTGTTCCATACTTGGATGCACAGACAGCTGATTAGGTAGACCTTCGGAAAGTCGCTTCATGGGTTCGGTGTGTCTAGGGCCTGGAACGTCCGGCCGGGGAATAAAGTTCCCAGGTCGTGGATGAGAAGGTGCCTCTAGAATGTTGCCAGGAGCACTGAAGGGCAGCCGTGGCCGTCCATCCGGGGCCCTGTGCCGCAGCTCGATGAATGCTTGGCCAAGTATGTGATGCTGCGGGACGGGCAGACCCGGTGGTGGGAAATGCTGAGGCAGACCAACTGGATTACTCATTGGTGAGTTATTTAAAGGCCTGGGCATATCTACAGACATTGGTCTTCTCGGCTGTGGAGGAATTCCAGATCCTTGTATTTGCTGAGGAGGCACAAGGAAGCGTTCCTGACTTGACAGGGTACCATGATTACCTCCTGGAAACCCAAATCTAAAAGAAAAAAGAGCAAATAGTAAACACTAAGTATTACATTAAATTTAGAGTTAAGTCGAGGAAAGAAAATGTTTTAGATTAAACTCAGATACAAATGTTGCCAAATACTGTGACTTAGGAAAGACAAAATTATCATGATTAAAAAGCACTCATAAAGCATCCATATGCACATAAGTTTTTGCTAAGTGAACCCAAAATGAACACTGAATCTGAGTCCATTGCTTTTTTCTGCGTTTAGGGAGCTCTACGGGGGACACTGGGGATGTGGGTGGGTGCTTGAATGAAGGTAGGAGATCTCAAGAATTGAATTGTACTTGAGAGACTTACAGGCCTCTGTACATAGAAGACAAAGGCAGAAGCCTGGCAACTGGGTGTAACCTATTTTCGTGAAAGGAATGAAGACAGGAGGCAGAAACAGGCATCATCTCTCAAGATTTAACAAATGAGTTAATTATTTATACTGTACCTCATTCTAGAGAGAAGGAAAGGCAGTTTACAAGTAAATATGAAATAGAACAGGCATACATTAAATTGAGGAAGAAACATGGAAAATAAGGATAAGACTGTAACATGGGGGTAGGTGTTAGACTAAAAAACATGTCTAATAAAACTAAAAGAGTCATCTTAAAGATCTCACTCCTCAGTATACCTTGACGTACCGGTATGTTTGGCTTGGAACTTTCTACTAGCCACTTCAAAAACAAACAAAAATCCCACTGACTTTATAATCTTATCTCACCATGAAAAGTTCCAGAAGGAGAACATCCGTTTCATATGGAAATCTCCACTAATATTCACAATGTAAACTAAAATAAAAAATTGGGGGAGAGGAGAAACCTCACTCATCATGTCACAGGAGGCTCTGACTGAATATGGTGGTTACATTTTAGAGATTTGAGGGTGTCATAAAACTACATCCTATGGCTATAATATAGCCATGGTAACTCTAACACAGTCAATACTTTAAAATAAAGGGCTATTTAATTCTTCATTAAAAGTTTAAAAACTCCAGTGGATCAAAAAAATTAATTTGCAAGGAAGTCCAATTGCAAAACCAGTGAGGTTTGGGGTGGGGGTCGGGAAAAAACACATTCGCCTGTCCTGACAAGCCCGTTTCCTGAGGGTGCCCGAAGTCTACATATAGTTCTAAAGCCTCTAAGTAAAGCACACAATACTCTGTGTTGAAAAACTTCTCTAAAGTTCACGTTTTAAATTAATTTATTTATTTTGTTAACCCTCAACTTAGGATATTTTTCCCATTGATTTTTAGTGTGGGAGGGGGAAAGACAGAGAAACATCCACATGAGACACACATTGATTGGTTGCCTCCCACACAAGGGGGACTGAGCCTGCAACCAAGATACTGGCCATGGAAGGAATCGAACCTGGGACCCTTCAGTCTGTGGGCCAATGCTCTAACCACTGAAACAAACTGGCTAGGGCTATGGTTTATTTTTATTTCTATATAATTCATTCTAGTCCTTCCTGACCTCAAGATTCCAGAAATCTGAACTATTTTCAAATAAAGATCTTCTTTCTAAAGGTAACAAGAGGCCGAAACCGGTTTGGCTCAGTGGATAGAGCGTTGGCCTGCAGACTGAAAGGTCCCAGGTTCTATTTCGGTCAAGGGCATGTACCTGGGTTGCAGGCACATCCCCAGTAGGAGATGTGCAGGAGGCAGCTAATCGATGTTTCTCTCTCATCGATATTTTAACTCTCTATCTCTCTCCCTTCCTCTCTGTAAAAAATCAATAAAATATATTTAAAAATAAAAATAAAAAAATAAAGGTAACAAGAGAAAATGAATTTTAAAAAAAACAAAGTTTAAATGAAAGTGGCATTTTTGGGGTATTTTTCTATCATAAAAAATTAACCAATGTAAAAAATCCAAGCAAGCCCTGGCAGGTGTGGCTCTGCTGATTGAGCATCGTCCTGTGCACCAGAAGGTTACGGGTTCAATCCCTGGTCAGGGCACATGACCAGGTTGCGGTACAATCCCTGGTCAGGGTGTGTACAGGAGGCAACTGATGGATGTTACTCTCACAGTGATGTTTTTTTCTCTCTCTCCCTTCCTCTCTCTCTCTCAAATCAGTGAAAACTTGTGTTTTTAAAAACCCAAGCAATATAAAAATATAAGGTACATTTTCCCAATAATCACTATCAACTTGTTGGGTATCATTCAAGATATTTATCTATGCAATTATGTAGTTTTATACAAATGAAATTATGTTGCATACAGTCTATTTTTCCACCCAATAAATCATAAATATCTTCTCAATTATTAAAGCACATTTTAATAGCTGTCTTATATTCTACAACACAGATATACCATAATATATTTTACCTTTTTTTTTTCTGAGCCTTGTATGCTCAACCTCTAAAGTGAGGGTAACTGAACCTTTGTAAAGGTTTTATAAAACACCTGAAATGCACAGAATAGTGCTTCACACTAAGTAGTAAAGTTAGCTATTGCTATTACTTACTACTATTAAAGGTAGATACTTTCTCTACCTTTTTTGCTATTTATAACCAATGGCTAAAAGAATGACCTTGTATAGATTTCCTTGGACACCTGCACCATTGTGTCTGTAAATTTCTAAGTGAAGCCCTGACCAATTTGGCTCAGTGGCTAGAGCGTCAGCCTGTGGACTGAAGAGTCCCAGGTTCAATTCCGGTCAAGGGGATGTACCTTGGTCGCGGGCACATCCCCAGTAGGGGGTGTAAAGGAGGCAGCTGATGGATGTTTCTCTCTCATGAATGTTTCTAACTCTCTATCCCTCTCCCTTCCTCTCTGTAAAAAATCAATAAAATATTTATTTTTTAAAAAAATTAAAAAAAATTTCTAAGTGAAACTTCCTGTAAGAAAATGGTATTTTATTGCCGAACTGTCCATGGCTGAGCCAACTGATACATCCATGAAACTTTACCAGATTACCCATTTTTCCTATTATCAATCTATACTAATAAAAGGGTAATATGCTAATTAGGGCAGATGTCACCCAGACATCCATCCGGACAAAGCAGGGCCAGCGCCATGCGGGAGAGGCGGGCAGTCCGGCACAGCCGGTCCAGCACCAGGGCCCCTTTTGCAGAGGCGGCGAGAAGGCAGCTCCATGCTCCCTTCTGCAAAGGTGCCACAAGACAGGGCGCAGCGCGGCCCAGTCCCAGTGCTGCCCCTTCTGCAGAGGCAGTCTCGAGGGCCTGGTCCAGGCGCCTCACATCCATAAAGGCTGGACTGGGTGCAACCTGCTGTGCCTCAACCTCCCACAGCCCCTCCCCCAGCCTGCCTGGCCCCAGATCACCCCCCCACCCACCAGTGGGCAGGGGGCAGGGCCAGCACTAAGAAGCGAGGGCTGAGGGCCGACAGCTGCAGCAGCCAGCAGTGACAGCACCTGCGGGGAGATGGGGGCAGCGCCTTCCCTGATTAGGCGGGTCGCCTCCAGGCCGTCGCCTACCGCAGAGGAGGACATCCCCTGAGGGCTCCTGGACTGTGAGAGGGGGCAGGCCAGGTTGAGAGACTCCCTCCACACCCCCCTCCCTCCGTGCACGAATTTCTTGCACTGGGCCTCTAGTCTTTAAATATTTTCCAATCTAAAGAAAAACTCGGTTTGTTGTTTTTTTAAATCCATGACTTCTCATTAGTGGAAATAACATTAGTTATATCTCAAAGGGATATAACCAGTAAAAAGCAGTAACAACTTCTTAATTACGAGTAACTTCTAATAGCAATTTAAATCTGGCAGGAAATTAAATGCATTACCTAAATCCATGAGGTCTCATTCCCATACCAGTAACTTCAGGAGGATAGGGTCCACGCGGGTCCTTTGGGAAGACAGCATATCTAGGTCCCAGCGGAGGAACAGCAGGCGGCCTGATGCTCCCAGGATAGGGGGGTGGAGGCCTGGAGAAAGCCTGGCTGACACTCTCAGGCTGCCAGTGCTGCAGGGGACTGGGATGAGGCACAGAGGCTGCATCCTGGGAACATTTCTCCTGTCGACCTGCCATCTTCTTCTGCTGTTGCTGCTGCAGAATTATTTCACGTAACTTCTGCCGCTGAAGGAAAGAAACAAAAATCACTGGGATTTCTGGTTGCTAAGGGCTTTCTGGTAACTAATGCTTCCAATATACGACTATGGTAATGTTTAAAATATTTCTTAAATATATATATTTTTAATTTATTTCAGAGAGGAAGGGAAAGGGAGAGAGAGAAACATCAATGATGAGAATCATTGATCAGCTGCCTCCTGCATGCCCCACACTGGGGATTGAGCCCGCAACCTGGTCATGTGCCCTGACCAGGAATCGAACCGTGACCTCCTGGTTCATAGGTCCGATGCTCAACCACTGAGCCACGCCGGCCAGACAGTGTTTAAAATGTCTTAATGTGGGTAGCTCAGTTGACTGGAGCATCATTCCAGTATGTCAAGGATGTGGATTCAATCTCTGGTCAGGGAATACACAAGAAATAAACCAATGAATGCATAAACAAGTGGACCAACAAATCCATGTTTCTCTCTCTCTCTCTTTCTCTGAAATCAATCAATCATTTAAATGTCTTAATGTTTTAAAGTTTGATGAAACACTAGTTATACTCAACTATTCAATAGTCATAAAACAGATTACTTGGGGCCTTTTCCTTGCCTGACAACTATCACAAAACTTAAAAGATTTCATATATAACAATTCCCCTAAAAATTCATAAATATTGAAAATATAGTAAATCCAAATCAACTGGTGTTAATTTCACCACTTCCATTTTTCTTGTCTGCAGTACAATGAATTCTATAGAAGATAAACTTTAACATCTGTTAAAGTTTGATGAAATGAATAGCTTTCTCAAATAATGTACTTAAAACATCAAAGAACATACAATGTGTTTACCTGTCTCAATTTCTCTGTATCTGCTTGGGACATATTGATGGTGTTGTGTGTGTCAGTGACTCCCGAGGTTGGTACCGGACCAGGAAGTTGGGAGACACTGGGGAACTGCTGGCCTTGAGAATTCATGGGGGTGTTTGCAGGAGCACTGAAGTTCCCCTCAGAACCAGGCCGGGGCTGATCAGCAGCATCAGGAGCCATTTGACTTGCTCCAAAAGCATCAGCCTGAGGCCTTGGAGTCATTGGGGGCTGGTCGTAGGGGTCCCGAGCCGCAGATGGGGAGACACGGCTGAATGTGTCTGCGAGGCCAGGTCCGGGCGGCCCCGGTGCTTGGGAACAGGCTTCAGGTGTCCTCACCACAGGGCCAGGTAAGGCTGTGCCTCGATTCTGTGCTGCCTGCAGGAACACATCCTGACTTGACATGAGGACAGGTCTTGTCACTGAGGACCGAGCAAAACCCTCTGAAACCCTTGGCCTTGGTGCTGCTGGTGGCTGAGAGTAAAAAACAGAGACGCCAGGTCTTGGTGTTCCAGGAGCATGAGCATATGGGTCAGAGTGCCTCTGAGTAGTTGCAGATGTAACAAACAAGTCTGCTTGTGTAGGTGGCCTTGGGGTTGGCGGCTGCTGACTATATGGATCAATTGTTGAGGGCCGAGGAGTTCCAGGAGGCTGGGAATAAGGGTCTGGATTGGAGGGAGATGGTCCTGAGGGCTGGAAATATGGATCCTGAGATGTTGGCCTTGATATGGTTCCAGGCTGGGGAAAAGCCCTTGAGGGGTGGGCGAAAGACTCGTTCATTGCAGGACGTGGGGTGAGGGGAGGCTGGCTATATGGGTCACTCGACTGGTTATGAGAAAAGTTATCTACAGGTCGTGGTGTCAAGGCAGGCCTTTCATAAGGGTCGGCGGACAGCCGCCTTGGTGGATGTGGCACTGGCCCGTAAGGGTCCTGGGAAGGCGGAGGCAGCTGCATGGGAGCCTTAAAAGGTCCAGGACCACTATCAAGGGGTGCAGGCGTCAACGAGGGTCGTGCATATGTGTCAGGGATCCGCTGTCTTTGAAACACATCTGTCCTAGGAGATGGTTTCATGAAGTGACCATTGGTTCCAGCTGCTAGACGACTTTTTGCAGTTTGATCTGGAACTATAGGAGCCCGGGGCAGGCCCAAGGGTTTGGGAAACTGGTCTGTTGCCACAGGCCTGGGTGTGTCTGGAGGCTTTGCATAGGGGTCATTACTTGTCGAGGAGGAAGAGCAAAAATCTCGGATGGGAGATGGCCTGTTTGCTGTGCCCTCACCCATTTGAGGGGGCCTCGGTGCTGACGACAAAGATACACAGCTTTCCACCAGTGCAGAATTCCTTCTGGAAAAGCTGTGGCCCCCAGGAGGTGGTCTTGGGGTACCAACCATTTTCGCATAAGGATCCACTGGAGATGGTGGTCGGGAGTTAGAAGATCCAGGTGAGAACACCTGAGGGGAAGGCGGCTGAGAAGTCTGAGGCTGTGAAGGGCTCTCCTGGAGGGGAACCCGGGAGGGAGTGGGAGGAGGAGGAGGAGCCTGTGGCTTTACAAACACATCGTCTGCAGATGAGGAAGTTGGGGTGCTGGGGAGCTGCTTTGTAAACAGGTCTTTATGGAATGACTGTGCAGGAGACATGTTTCCAGGGCCAGGCTGGGCAGCCAGGGGGCTCTGTATCCCACTGCTGGGTGTGTCCGAGCGCGACAATGCCAGCAGAGGCTGTGAGCCAAACTGCTGCTGCTGCTGCTGCTGCTGCTGCTGCTCGCTTTTCACCTGCTCCAGCTTCTGGGTAGCCTCAATCTTCGCCTGCTGCTTACTCTTCTGGCGCATTTGCTATTGGATGGGGACAGAGAAAGCAATCATGTGGGTAAGGAAGAACATAGCTGTCATGGGGGAGAGGCTGTTGCCTTTCTCTTGAAATTAATTCTTAATTCTGTTGAGAGTTAATGTGTCTGATATCTGCAGTGCCAGGCGGCACCCACCTTATGTTCAGTCTCCTAACAGGAGACATTAGTCACCAGTCCACCTAACTCACGCCCAGGCAGCATGTCGTTATCAGCAGCTCAATCACCTTCCCAAAGCAGTTTAAATATATTTTACTGAGAAAGGAAAGTCTACTTTCAACCAAACTTTTATGTTCTAATAAAAACTATGTTCTGAGATAATGACATAAGTAGCTCTCTTTAAGCAAAAATGCAATTTTTTTTGTCTTTAAATGCAATTTTGAAAAAATCCACATACCTGTCTAAATTTCCATTCCTGTTCATGTTCCGATTCTCTTTGCTTTAACGGATCTTTAAAGAGATCCGAGTCAAGCCGAGAGCTGGGGTCGCTGCTGTCCGGCTGCTGCTGCCTCTTCAGGGAATCATTTGACATCTGCACTTTATTGATGCGCAATGCAGCTCGGTTGTCTCTAGCTTTTTGCTTTGAGAATAGATCAGAAAATCATCTGTCAGTTAATGTAAACAAATTTTAAGACATAAAAATAAAATGAACCTAGGTTGATCTTTATCATATAAAAGCAAGAAAAGGTCTAGTTAAACAGTTGAAACAGCCGTAGCCAGTTTTCTTAGTGGGTAGACCATGGGCCCACAGACTTGAAGGGTCAAGGGCATGTCCCTCGGCCGCAGGCTCAATCCCAGCCCCGGTTGGGGTGGTTGCGGGAGGCAACCAGTCAATGTGTCTCTCTCACTTTTGATGTTTCTCTCTGTCTCTCCCCCCTCCCTTCAACTCTCTCTAATTATCAATGGGAAAAATATCCTCGGGTGAGGATAAACAATAAACAAACTACCTAATTAACTAACTACATAAACAGTTGAAACATAACCCTTTAGAATTTACAGCGTTCTGGGTGGAAAGGACTGGATACCGCCCCACCTTCTCCTTTCCAGAATGGGTGTTACCACCCTTATCTGAATCAGGCTAGAGAACCCAGGCATTGTAATCTGGTGTTGTCTTAACAATGGAAGAATTCATATCTTGCTCAATTTAGAGAAAAGGAAACTATAAAATCAATCTCCAAATTTAAAATCTGGAATTTGAAGTTTAACACAAAAGAAAACCCATCTCAATGCTATCACTACCTCTGCTAGTCCAGATTAAAGCATTACCAACACATCAAAAATAATTTCTGCCCAGCTGGTGTGGTTCAGTTGTTGAGCATCGACCTATGAACCAGAAGGTCACGGTTAGATTCCCAGTCAGGGCACATGCTCGGGTCGTGGGCTTGTTCACCAGTGTGGGGCATGCAGGAGGTAGCCGATCAAGGACTCTCTCTCATAATTGATATTTCTCTCTCTCTCCCTCTCTACTCTCTGAATCAATAAAAATATATATTTAGAAACAATAATAATAATTTCTGCTCCATCCAAATTATTATTATCACTGACAATGTATGTGCTAAAGATTAAGTTGGAAATTAACTGCTTATATTTTTCGAAGCAATAATGTCGATTTAATATGCTTTAAAATGAAAGCAAGGACTAGGATCCAGCTGACAATCTCAATTTGGCTCCCTAGGAAATAACAATTCATCTCTGAACTATGACTCTTATAAATACCCTAATGACTCTGACAAAGCGCATGTTTCAAAAGCTCCTGAAAGGTGTCTGGACATGTCCCTTTCAAGTTCCAGGATGATTTTCTACTGGACCTGACCAAAAAGAGTTTATCATGGAAGAAACAATACAAGAATGCAGCCTCAAAATTTAGTACTCTTTTGAAGAGATAAAGCATGTTTAATTTAAAAATGAATTAAACACGCTCCTAAAATAACTGAGTTCAATCTTCAACATCCTGGTGCTGTTAAGTTGCTTCTAAAAATGTCAGACTTTAAAAAAAAGGAAAAAAAGAAAAATAAATATATAAATAAGTCACATGCAAGACTAAAGAGTTAGAAAATCCCTATGGAAAACAAAGCTATTTATGTGTTGCACAAGTATAAACGTTTTCCGCAATGGAAAATCATTTTAGAAACCTAAGACAGTAACAATAAGGCTCAGGGTTATGTTCAAAGATATAACAACGCAGAGGAGTTTGTCAATACCACGTATGGTGCTCTTTCCTGGGAGCTTGCTTTTCTCCACAGCTTAGCAATCTGTTTCACTCTAGTAGTCCAGTCTGCAACAAAAGAATACAGCATGTACATTTATGGAGCCCACAATAAGGACGTGTCACAATAAAAAAAGCTATGAACTCGTGACAGCTAAATGTTTTTTGGCTAGATTTTCATAATTTAAGTTCTTTGTACAGTACAAGTTCATGGCACATAGTAGGCTAAAAATTATTTTCTGAATAAAGTGCTGCCTTATTAATAATCTCACATGTAGAGTTGGGAAGTTTTTAAATCAAAAGGGCTAAGCAGCCAAGTTAAATTTAAGTCAAATATAAGAAACTCCCTCAATCCTGTAAGATGCTATCAGAACCAAAGCTACAAGTTTTGTAAAATATCTGTACTCAAGAGAAGTTTGATCAAAAGGAAGTGGGTATTAGAAATGAGCATCTCACCAGCATTTGTGCACAACAAAGACATGGAAAGTCATGATTTTAAGCTGTTTCTATGAAATTCATTGTCAGGACAGCATATAAAATGAAGTTTAGGTAAAATGAACAGTTAATGGTTAATGTAGAAACAATTTAGTCTATATTAAAAGAAATGGAGGGGAGGGGAGGGGAGGGAAGAAGGTAGGAAGAGGGAGGGAAGGAAAAAATTTCAAAAAAGGCACTGAAAGAAAATGGAAATCAGCTGACAGATCAGCAGCTTTAACCTGCTATTTTGTGAGGTTCGAGAGCAGGGGTGGGCAAACTTTTTGACACGAGGGCCACAATGGGTTCTTAAACTGGACCAGAGGGCCGGAACAAAAGCATGGATGGAGTATTTGTGTGAACTAATATAAATTCAAAGTAAACATCATTACATAAAAGGGTACGGTCTTTTTTTTTTTTAAGTTTTATTCATTTCAAACGGGCCGGATCCGGCCCGCGGGCCATAGTTTGCCCACGGCTGTTCTAGAGTCACATAGTAAAATCATTAAAGAAAATTAAACAAACTATAGCTCTGCTCTCAGGACAATTTACAATGACACAGAATGACTTGCTATAATTAGATGTGGTCATCTGTAGGCAGCAGATGAAGTGTGGTTAGATGCACATGAAGAATACATGTACTGAGTTAACAGACATCCCGGCACTGAAACTGCTGGATTACTGTTAGGGAACGTGGCATTTATTTCTTGCTCTTGCACGTAATGAATGAAGTACCACGAGGAGGGTGAACTGAAAGGACACCTGAACAGACTAGGTCATCCATTATCAAGTGCACTCGCAGGTGGGCAGCCGCTCAGGTATCTAACACAACGGTGTGCTGACAAGGAAGCTACTGCAAGACAGTGTGTGCGAGACCTTTCCAATTCTGGTTTGTCTAGCAACATGAACTCAAGACAATACCAGCATTTGCTTACAAATACTCTACAAGTTGGTTTCATTAATCCAAATGATTCATCCTCTAGTCGATCAGAATTTCCAAAAGGGTACACTGTATCATCTGCAATTTTTGTTCAAACAGACTGGACACTTGGGGGAAAGGGAATATAATACTGAGTTCATTTTGATGGAAACAAGACTCAGAATGGAGTCTGATACAGCCTAACTTTAACACTTTTTTTTTAACTGACTTAACACTTTAAAAAATTTTTTTTATTGATTTCAGAGAGAGGAAGGGAGAGTAAGAGATGGATAGAAACATCAATGATGAGAGAATCATTGATCAGCTGCTTCCTGCATGCCTCCCATTGGTAATCGAGCCCAAAACCGGGGCATGTGCCCTGACCGGGAATCGAACCACAACCTCCTGGTTCATGGGTCAATGCTCAACCACTGAGCCACACCGGCCAGGCTAACACTTGTGATTAAATGATGATATTCTGTTTCAGGAAATTTTTTGTACAGTTACACATATAACACAATGCTGACTTTATATATTTGTAGTCTCTAAGAGAGGAAAACCAGATCATTTCATTCATTAAAATTAGCTTAAGGGAACTATGCAAATGGCCACAGGGCCTAGGACTAAGAAAATGCAAGATGTTTCCACATATCTAGGAACTAGGACTATCAGGTTGTGCATAGTCATACTAGATGAAAATCAGTGATGACACATGGGCACTCTACTGTGGTAAAAAGAACAGACAAAACAAAGATTGTCTTACACATGTGGAAGTTGGTAACACAGACAGCAATCATATACCCAAACCCAAGACTTACCAGGGAACTCGTCCTTCAGGTTGGGGAAGTTAATGTTTGTGTAGAGAACTGGCGCAACAGTGGCCATCTCCCCCAGGGCCTCCTCCTTCTCCCACTTAAGTGTGCTTCTCTGAGCATTGGACATCGTATCGCCCTCCCCTTCCACAGGGGGAGCCGAGGAGGTCCAAGAGCTGTGAGGGTCACTGGCCATTGGATTAAATGCTGGATTCTTATCCCTGGTAAATAATATACAACGTTACTTCATAAACATAACTAACTTTCGAGTACAATGTCATCAAAACTTATTATAAAATAGCTTAAATGATAGTTCACAATAAATGTAACAAACATTAATATTATGCACAATAACAGAATAACATTCATAGAACAAAAATTACTTAAGTTTCCACAGGAAGTGAAGGCTTTTAAATACCTGGCATCAGTGTAAGGGGATTGTGCTATGGCAGAGAAAGTTCCCAGTGCACTTCCAGGAGGCAAAGAGGTGTGTGGGAGATGAGGACTGGGCCCAATAAGGCCGTTCATGAGTGGCATCCGTGAAAAAACATCTTAAAAGAAAATAATAATTCAGTCTGCATATTATTCATAAATAATAAAAAAGCAACAGAAATATTTCTAGATAAATACTTACATTGCTATTTAATAATAAAGTTGGATATGGGTAATTTTTGCAATATTTTCCGGTAAAATATTGCTTAAAGAATGATTGGCCATAAATTTTTGAAATGTGGTCTCTAAAATTCTGTTTACTTTGTTATTGTTTACTGGAAATAGTACATGTTTTGGAGTCTGACTGCCCTAGGCTTAAATCTTAATTCTGCTACTTGTTAGAAGTAGAATCAATCACTCTTTCTGTAAATGGAGGTATTCTGTGATTGACACAACGTACGGCCATTCTCAGCACTAATGCACAGTGACTGCTCAGTACATATCAGCACTACAAAAAGAATAAATCTAGAACTTTTATCAGATACTCTTCCTCTTCTTCATTCAAAATTAACAAATAGAGATTCTTCTAATTTACTTATTCCCATTAATACAAAAAACCATCTATGATTCTTAAATTGGCACTCTCTCTAAAACAGTTTAGAACAACAAGCAGTATTTATTTCACCTCCCATCATCGATTAGATCATTACTACTAAAACTATATTCATTCTGGTTTTGGCCTAATTTTCATTACTTGTGGTTTCAGCTCTCAAATGCATTTTAGCTCTTATTCCCTCTTATTCACACGCTTCCAATACCTTATCACCTTTTTCCTATATAGACATTACGCAAACCTTGTTTCCCCTATAACTCTCCTTAGCATGCGGCTCCAACCCTACTTGTGACCTACTGTCCTTATCTGAGCAGTTTTCTAGCAAAAAAAACAATAAAAATAAAAAAAATACAAAAAAACCTCCCTATTCAGAGTCATACTCTAAAGTAACAACTACATGACCTCTGTTGTCACAGCACTCAGAACACACTGGGAGACCCTCCCTCACAGTTAATTCTACAACTAGAATACAGCTCCCATGTAAACACTTGGCATACTTGGTGTAATGACAGAGAACCCCAACCTGATGACTTGGTCATACCATTAAAAGAAAAAATAGCCCAGCACACTGTCTTGTGTGATGTGCTTTCACATGAACTATGTCTAAAGCACACAGAGCTCCCATTCCTACCTGAGGATTCTGAGGCTGATCGCTGGCAGGTTATAGGATTTTTGTCTCAAGGACTTCTAGATTAGGGCTTATCCTACTAAATTGCACAGCAGGGCCCACTGGATCAGGCCCCCACAATGACAAGGTTCTTGAGAGACTTAAGTTCACACCAAGATTAGTTTAAAGAGTGAGATTTAATTCAAAGTAGAATGCTAGTTTTCTTTTCTTTTCTTTCTTTTTTAAAAAATCTTCACCGGAGGATATTTTTCCACCAATTTTTAGGGAGAGTGGAAGAGAGGGAAAGATGAAGAGAATCATCGACATGAGACAGACACATTGACTGGTTGCCTCCTGCATGTGCCCTACCAGAGACTGAGCTTGGGCCTGGGCCAGAGGAGGAGCCTACAACGGAGGTATGTGCCCTTGACAGAAATCGAATCTGGAACCCTTATCCACTGAGCTAAATCGGCTAGGGCTAACTCTATTTTCAACTTCAGCAAAAAGCAAGCTCCATTATGTAATTAGGATAAACAAAGGCATTGTTATTGGAAATGAGAATGTGATCCATCCCCTAGCTACCTGTCAGCACGGACAACGGGAACCACGAGCACATGAACCCTTTCGAGATAAAGGCAGCTATCTCTATATATAAAAAGCTAGTGACCAAAACGACATAATGACTGGAATGACCGGTCGCTATGACGCCCACTGCTGTCAGCGAATCGGCCAAATCTGGGGTGGAGTCAACCTGCTAACCTCCCGTGGCCCCTCCCCTCAGCTGGCCCAGCCCCTTATCAGCCTCTCCCACCCAGATCGAGGGCG
>NW_006293699.1:1026191-1036211 GCF_000327345.1 Myotis davidii
CTCCCCCGCAGCCAGCTCCACCTGATGGGTGCCCCGCACACCAATTGGGGGTGGGGCTGGCCAGCCCACTGCTCACAGCCCCTCCCCACAGCCGGCCCTGCCCCCAATCAGCCCCTCGACCCCAATGTGGGGCGGTGCCTGTCGGCCGCTCACCCTCACCCTCGGCCCCTTCCCCCAGCCAGCCTGGTCCTGATCAAGCCCAGATAGGATTGGGCAGGCCAGCCAACCTCCTGCTGTCTCCTCCTCCCAACAGGCCCGGCCCTCATCCGCCCCAATTGGGGCTAGGCTGGCCGGACCCCACCCACGCATGAATTCGTGCACTGGGCCTCTAGTTACTCATTAAGCGCTCTGCTCCACAACTAGCACTGTCCTTCAAGCTTCTGTGCATCCACTACTGGGTTCTCACAACAACCCCATGGAAAGAGCTATTACACACAGCTCATTTAAGCAAGAAGACTCCCTTTCCCCAGAAGTTACATTAACTTGTTCAACTGCACATAAGTCAATGAAAAGCATTTTTATTCTAATTAAGAAGTGGTCTCCCCCACCACCCTCAAGTCTACGATACCACCCAACTGGTTATATTAGTGTATAAAAGCAATCTTTTTTTCAAAAGTGAATGGTAAGAATTGAAGAATTGCTTAACTTTCACCTAAAGTGATTTCAACCTCTCACATCTTGAAATTCCCTTTCTTTGCCATCCCATGAAACATCTACCCAGCACTCACACCATTTTACAACTAGTCTCTAATGACCATCATTCAATGTCTCAATCTGGTTTTTTTTTCCCCTTCACCTAACCCTTAAAAAGGAGAAACATATAACTGCATATCTAATATAATTAGGATGAGTTAAGCATGTAACTCACTACGTTTAAATTCTTTTAAAGTTCAAGATTCTGTACTCTACTGGCAATGCTGTACCAAGTCCTGTTAAAGAATTGTCTTTTCCTCCCACAACTTCAATTCTGCCTTTCAATTAGCACTGCAGACTGATCTACATGGAACCTGAATTTTCACTCAGTCCCAATCCTAATTAACTCATCTGCACAACTCTTGTTTGCCTCAAATTCAGTTCCCATATTCACGGGAGCGACGCTGCCAAACCTGAGAGGTCATTTCACAGCTGTGCAGTCTTCAGTGGCTCAGAGACAGGGGAGAAGGCCACCTGTCCTTGCCGTCTCTCCCAGCCGCCTATAAGCCATCTGGCTCCAAAGTGCTTTTTCCAGTCTTGCCTCCTTAAACACCACCCACTAACCTCTCCTCCCTGTGCTGTTAGTCGTTGATTCAGGTCTAGACATTAGGGTTATAAAGTCCTACGGGTGGGCAGCCTTACTCATCCTTGTATTCCACACAAACACCCCTGCAAAAAAAGTCAACCCCTCAAAACTCTGCAGAGTGAACCTTTTATAAGAAACACATCTTTAACTGATCTGATTTTTAAAGGACATGCTTTCAATTTCAGAGTACACGGAGCTAGAGCTTTTTCATAGTTGAGAAGAGAAATACTGAAGAGCTGTTGCCATAAGCATTAGGAAGGCACAGCATAGGGGACAATTCAGGTAAGAAGCACTTCCCAAGAGTGTTTTACCCATATGCTCAGCAACAATCAAGGTATAGTTACATAGAAGCTAAACTGGCAGAAACTGAGGCATTTCAATTATGTGCATTATGGAATTTTTAATGCATACACAAAATTGACAGTAAAGATAACATTAAACCATCTGTACATTTCGGCACATATAAAACAGTGTAATATTTTTTATGGAGTATCATTGTTCAACTCAGCATGTAATGACGAGGCAGTGGTAATAAACGGGATGTAGAAAAATGACCTGGGCTCCCAACTCCTTTCTGAAGGGGATTCCGTATCAGCAACTCTCTCTCCTATCCACTCCCACAACCAGAAAGGCCACTGGCTTCCTCTGAACGCATGTACTGAGCACACACTTTGTGGCAAGGTACACAGTGATGACGACAGGTATGACCTCAGGGAGTTCACAATCGAGAGAGAAAACCGTAATACCCACGGGTCCGTGTGCTGGCAGCACTACTACAAATGGAAAGCATGGTGGCAGGTGTAGAGATGATAGTGAAACTAAGACCAGATCAATGAATACGAGGCAGCCAGGTGAGGGGAAGTAGTTTTCCCAACACGGATGCAAGGTCTGAGTGAAGGTGGGCTGAGACTTGGGGGAGTGCGGGGGAGACACTGAAACATTGTCCCCACTGCCAATAGAGTGAGCAAACGAACTCTGGTCATAAAGCAGATCATGAATTTCCAGAGTTTCAGTGAAGCAGGTGTGTGACTGAGATAAATTCAGCGATTAGTCTTTTCCATTGTCACAAAAGAGGGCTCTGTCCTGTCAGTCTGTAGATGTTGTTACTAAGAGACAGGTTCTGCTTTAGTGAACCCATACACTCCCGCACAGAGAACCACACTTAAGAGACTTTTTGGGGTGACATACCCTGATTGTGTAGGGGTATCAGCTGTGGTGCAGGGGGAGGGGGAGGCTGTGGTAATGGAGCTGGCTGAGGAGTCACAGGACTGAGCACAGCAGTAAATAAGTCTTCAACATCCTTTCCTCCAAGCTCTAGAAAATACAATTATAATGATAATATGATTAAAAGTCTATGAGAGCCATATAGGGAATGCCACTTTTGGAAACTAAAAAATACAAACACAATTACCTGGAATTTTATATAACTTTCCAAGAATCGCTCCTAGGATAGATTAAAGAAATAGAAATATTAATAATTACCATTTTAATGTACTAATACAAAATAGCATTTCATAGAAATCTTCAAAATAGAAGTTAAAATTGTAAATAAGCATGCAGAAATCTTTGAAAGTCATATTTACTCATGTCTTTTAGAAAGCCTAGCTGTAGGGCAAATATTTTACCATCTGTGACCATTTTGTCTAGTTCAGGACTAAGGATTCCATCCAGCTGCTCCTCACTTAAAGGTCGTGAACTCTGACTGACACTTGGCTGAGACACAGAGGAAGGGTCATCGGCGACAGGGCCAATATCTATTCCGGCTGGAGGAACAAGGCAAAGAAATTAAAAAGTGAATTCTGAATACATACACAAAATGCATTTCACTATTTACCTGCATGATACACAACAGTATGATTAAAATTGAGCAATGAAAAGTCTGAAATTCTGAATAAATCAAGATTCTTATATCAATCTGGATAGTCAAAATTAGTAAAAATTAGGCACAATGTATTTGTAAACTGGTGCCACTTTAAGTTATAGTTTAATCAAAATAAATATATTTTCCGATTAATAAAGAAACACTTCTGGTTGTAAAGTGCTAATTTCTACAGAAAATAAGTTAGGAGTCTAAGAAAATATTCTATATGCAATATCCACTACACAAATAATAGCTTTAACTTGGAAATGGTAGTTCCTAATGCATAGTTTAACTATCATATTCAAGTATGTGAAACAGGAGGAATACGTTTCACATAAAATTAATGATGAGCTCTAAAATTCTTATTCAGTGTTTAGTAAACACTACCCTTGTAAATAATTTCAGTTGTAGATCGAATTTTGAAATATTCTATGGTCAAAATACAAAATATAGATTGTGTTTATTACATAACATGTTCTATCTCATAAAAACTGGTTTTTAAAGCAATATCTACATTTAAAAGTACTCTATCATCTAATTTCTTTACCATGCTTTCTCAATATTACTATTTCATAAAGTAAAATTTAGTCTGCTCTTATTTTATTTTATATTAGAAATTCTATAACATTTGGGTAAAATTATAAATTACACAGTAACAAAAATAAAACCATTCATTAAAAAAAAATTACTGAGAAAATCACCCAAAGCACAGTACAGCTGTACCATGCTTTAGCTGCACGCATAAAGGGGAAAGCAAAGGTGGATTAGTGACAAATTAGCACTATCACAAATACGCATGCACCTACAGGCTGTGGCAGCGGAAATCACTATAAAAAAGACTACTCTAGTCAGCCACCATCCACTGCTCATGTTCTTACCAAATGGAAAAGGTGAGTTGTCAACCTGGAAAGTGCATAAATCAAGACCTACAAGACCCAAACCAAATAAAATGGATGATTATCACAGGAGCGGAGGCAAGGGACAACACAAACAAAAGAACAAGACACAGGAGCCTTGAATGCCATAAGCCTTCAATGTGATGCCATCAGAAAGACAAAAGAAATTAACTAACTTGCTGCAGGGAAGTTGAGGTAGATCAAATTATATAATTGAGGTCTTTGATAATGACCCCCCCAAAAAAATTTTTTTTTAAGTTTTAGAGAAAAGACTAAACTTCTTCCACACACATGCACCTCTCTGTCATGCCCTAAAACAGACACTAGGCAAACAGCATTCAATATACCTGAATGATCAACTGATTTTGCAAGATCATCTGAAATTATTCCAAGAATGTCATCCTCTGTGTTTAGGACTTCGGATATATCAGCTAAGGTGTCATCAGCAGTACCTAAATACAGGAAGTGTATTTTCAATGTCTTGACATTTTCCCAGACATTAAATTCTAAAACACCCTGCCTCATCCTACCATTTACTACACATCCCGAGTACCGCAGATGCTGAGTAAGTGCGAGAATCACAGAACATTAAGATTGTTACTTCTAAAATAAAAGACTTTTTCATAGAAAAGATACTCCAATGTTTTGAATAACAAAATATTAAAGATTAGGACCATTTTTATTTTGTGGCTAATTTAAAATTAAGGAAACAAAGATCTATAGGCAATAAAAGTGAAATAAACTACTATAAGAAACAAAGCAAAAAAAATCACTAAGGAAGTGACATCTCTAAAAATGACATCTGAAAAATAAAACACAGAAGATAAATAAGATATGAAAGGCAAACCCATTATTTAAAAATTCCCTGTTTAAACCAGATACCATCTGGTTCCAGCCTACCCCCCATCCCAACCTAACACTGATAATTCATTCCTTTCTTTATTCATTGAATTCCAACAGAACTGGGGTTTCGGACTGTGTGAATAGACATGTTCCAGCCACTGAGAATACAGAATTGTATAAAACCAAGTACATTCCCTCACAGAGCTTACTTTCTCTGAGGGAGTTAGACAATAAATTACATCAGTATAAGTGCCATAAAGACTTTAAAAATAAGGAGACAGAACTAAGACTCAGATGTGGGGGTGCTGTATTAACTGGTCAGTAAAGACCTTTTAAAGGACATGATCACACATGTCCAAATGTGTGTAAATGAAAAAAAAAAGGAGACATTAAGACCAGAGCAGGTAAGGTTTTGCCAACAGAGGGAGCCAGTGTGCTTGTCATAAGAAAGAGAGCTAAGCAAAGGTATGTGTGGTTTTACAGGTCACAGTGAAGACCGAGCTTTACTCTCAAATCTGATATGTAACGGGAAGTTGCTGGAAGGCTGGGGGCCAGGAGATATGAAGTGGGTGGCTGCGGGGCCTACTCTGAAGACAGAGACGACTGTGTGGGTGTATTAGAGATAGAATGGGAGTAAATAAAAAATCAAGGGTGACTCCAAAGGTTTCTCACCTAACAAGGAGAAAAACACTTAGGCTATCTTTAGTAATTCTATTAGTCATTTAAGTTAGAGCACATGATTTTTTAAACCAAATGGGACAAATAGTTTTGTCACATTAAAAGCATACTTCCCAAATAGAATTCATATATACATGAGAATTTCTCAAAGTGAAAGAAAATATAAATTTTGTATGCCCAAATATTCATAAATTTATAAGAGAAATAAAATTATTTCAATAATATATTCTCTAGACAACAGTACACTTGAAAAAAAACTTTTGGATAATTCCTTCAGGAGTCATTTAATGTGAGTGACTGTATTTGTTTTAGACCAACGGAATTCTATACACAAATCATAACAAACACTTTTTACAAGGCCATGTTTTAAAAGTCTGCCCCTACCTAAACAGATTTTATATCATACCAGCAAATTATTAAAATTGATTTCATGGACTGTATTAAATTAAATTTTTAAAAAAGTGAAAGCCATTATTTGTAAATTTCCCATTATAAAGACAAAGAGTGATTCAACTGCAAAGAATATTACATTTCATCTAAGTTTTGGAACATTTATCTTATTCTAGTCCTCATGTTTGGTTTTATCATTAAACCATTTCTCTTCAGCAGTTTTGTGGAAAAAACAACTTCAAATAAAGGAGAGAGGAAAAAGAACAAGTGGTAACGTTTTTCCTGTCACAATACAGCTTCTGTCCAATTTGTTCTCTTCTCCACAAAAACTCAAGTGCAAATAACTTCTGTTTAAGTCTTTTAATCCCTAGTCATGATTTTTACAGTAAGACATAACTCTCATAGTTAGGGTATCCTTGTAAGGACCCACAGATTTTTCACTACACGTTATTTTAACAACACATTCACATGGAGAAGAGCAGGTCAGTACTTAAAACAACAGAATGAAAGTAAAAGTAAAAATAATCTGCTAAAATCAATGAACAAAAGCATGGCCTTCAGTACACCAGTGGGAGAGACAGGACGTGTGCATGCATACAGAGGGGCTGAGATGCTTCTATAATTCAGTCAAGAAAAGTTACAACCAAAATACAAAAGCCTGCATTTTGATCCAGGACAATGCCAAGTTAATAAAGCTGTAATGACTTAATGTACCAAGTGGTCTTTCAGTGCAAGACTGCCTTAAGAGTATTTTCCAAATTGAGTTTATAAAACTAACTGAGCAACAAATGTAATCAATGGCAAAAAGGAAGCTTGTCAGAAGAACATTAATTTATAATTGTTGGTAAGATAAAAAATCCAGGGGGATACCTCTGAGCATCATGACATCATGGAACAGAGATGTTGGCAAGTAATCCCCACTGAACAGGACCACCTCCCTTCTCCAACAAAGACTGCTCTGGCCCAAGCTGTCAGCAGTCAGAAATGACCTAACGCTATGGGTTTCACTGATTAACAGTCTGGAAACCAGGTCTCTAACATAGCATTCTTGTCTTCTCCTGAATTTCTCTGGGCTGTGTAATTAACAAAAACCTATCTTACTTAAATCAAAGATTATTATATTTATAACTCATGGCCAAATTACACCCCCTTACATTTACCCTCAGCAAAGTGTAAACCTAACATTTTCCTTTGCAACTTCTTGATTTTGGTGGTAGTTACACAGATAAATTCATTTCCCAGATGTTATACACCTGCCCACTTAAAAAACAGTTACACTTACTAAATATGTCACACCTCAATAAAGATTATTAAAAAACTGTATATAAGGCCAAACCAAAGCATTTCAGAGGTATAACTAAAAGGAAGATAATGTCACATGAAAAAAATTCCACATACCATGAGTTCCAGGTTTTGCTGGAGTTGAGGATGAACTAAGTAGTGGGTCTAAGGAAGGATCCAGGAAATGTGTGTTCACGTTTGCTTTATATGAAAGCTGAGCTGTGTCTTCTGATAGAATATCTAAATTTAGCTTGTTTTGTCTGCTTGTATCTAGAAGATCTTTTCCAAAGAAAGCTTCCTAGATAAAATAAAGCACATATGAAAATGACTGACTTATTTATAAAATTCTAACATGACAATAGATAATTCCGTTACCCTTTTGGACAAGAAGGCAGAAATAACAGACAAGCTTGGTATTTAACAACATAAAAATTGAATACAGAAATATATAAATGACAAAGAAATATCCTGTCAATTCTTTTATATAGATTTCCCTTATTTTAAAAGTACAATTTTCTGCAGCTTTATTAGAGATAAATAAAATTATGCAAACAGCAGCACACAATTTTGTCCAATGTGTTCTAGTGACAGCAGTATAATCATTCAATAATGCCAGATTTAGGCTACAATTAAATTTAAAGATTGATAAATTTACAATACTATTGGCACCTAATTTGTAAAAGAGAAACTCAAGCTTCATGAATATTATTATTATTAGAGGTTACTTGCAGAGGATAGCACAGGGTCTGATCTACACTGTTAATATGTGCAAACTTCAGATTAATAACCTCATGCTGATTCATGAACACATTAAAGACTGAATACATTATAGATCGGAAAGGGATTTTTGTAGCCATTTTAATCTTACTATGTACACAAAATTTATTTCTCTTAAAAGGCTTTTAGCTTTTTCTTTACTCCTCTGACACTTCTCCATTTCAATATACATTCTCTAAAGACCAAGGTTTCATATTGGGTTCTTTACAACACAGTATAGCTACAGAACTTCTGAAGGACCAATCAAAAGGACAAAAGAAAACACTGAGGACCACCGCCCTGCCGCCCCTCACTTACTTTAACCCAGCAAGTCTGCTGTGGCCTATTTTTTACAATGTGGTCTACCTGGAAAAGGGGTCCTCTGTACAGGACACTTAGGTAGTACTTGTCAACATTTCACACATTCTTGCTAAAGATGCATACACACAAAAAAGTTCACTGCAGCATTTTTAATAGCAAAAAAGTGAAAACTGCCTGATGTCTGTCAAAAGGCACATGACTAAATAAATTATAGACACCCACACAACAGCAATTGCTAAAAAAGATATTGTCATGCTGTCAAAGGAAAGTTCTAAAATACAGTATTAAAAGAAAAGCAAATTGATTGGTATGTCCAGCTAACCATAAAATACAAACCAAGACTATTAGGACTGTATAAAAATCCTATCTAATAAAGAGGGAACATGCTAATTGACCCTCACACCATTGCAACGATGGTAGCACCCACAGCCAATAAGGAGGGAATATGCTAATTGACTACCATGTCCTCAAAGATGGCAGCGCCCACAGCCACAAGATGGCAGTGCTCAGTCACCTCAGCCCTGCTGGGGCAGGGGCCACCCGAGGCTCAGGCAACCAGGGCTGGCCGAGGCTTGCACTGCCAGCAGTGGTAGCAGCAGAGGTGTGATGGGGCGTCTCCTTCCCCTGATCGCTGGGTTGCCTCCTGCCCCTGAGGGTTCCTGGACTGCGAGAGGGGGCAGGCCGGGGTGAGGGACCACTCCTCCAATGCATGAATTTTCATGCACCGGGCTTCTAGTAAACTATACAAGAAGTTATGACCGGACAAACACCAGAGTATTAACAATACTAAGTGGATGGAAAAGGGATGGGTGTGGGGGAGAGTCTGGTTGAGGTGATAGTATATTTGATTCAAATTTCTGCACATTTTTTCAATGAACGAGTTTTTTCACTATGAAAAAAAAATTGAAAATCCATAAAGCTAGGTCACTGGGTAGCAGATAGGTTTGTTCTCAAACCAAAATTGTTGTGCTCACTTCAGCAGCACATATACTTAAAAAAAAAAAATGTTTATATCAGTAGGAAAAATGCTGAGTGGCAGGAAGCACGTTAGAGTTTTAGAGTTAATTTATTTAATGACTTCAGTATAAATCTGAGAAATCTGAGACCATATTAGCAAAACTTTTTCTTTAAGTGACTCAAGATGACATGGGTTTTCCAGGTCACATGGCACCACAGCTACTTAGTTGTCTGCATAAATATTTCTAATGGATAGAACATACAATTATGTATATTTTACTGTGACAGTGTTGTAAATAATAAAATTAAATTGGCCCAGCCGGTGTGGCTCAGTTGTTGAGTGTCAATCGATGAACCAGAAGGTCACGGTTCGATTCCCAGTCAAGGCACATGCCCAGGTTGCAGGCTCGATCCCCAGTGTGGGGTGTCCAAGAGGCAGTCGATCAATGATTCTCTCTCATCACTGATGTTTCTCTCTCTCCCTCTCCCTTTGTCTCTGAAATCAATAAAAAAATATTTAAAATTGGGGAAAAAAATTGTTACTGAATTCCTAGTGGGTTTTTGACACTATGTATTCTGCCCACCCACCTTGGATGAGGGGGAAATACAACTGCTATCACAAGATGTTCAAGAAACAGTACCATTACAAAGGCTTCCTTCACTCCTTCACATACAAAAACACAAAACAATTAGCTATTACTATGTGTACCGGAGTCAGTACACTGGTCACCAGAGGAAACTCAGCTCAGCAGATGAAG
>NW_006293699.1:1036251-1067478 GCF_000327345.1 Myotis davidii
CTTTGCTAATATGAAATAGTTTCCATACTTTCATAAGCAGCTCAAGAAAGCTTCCTAAATATAGATTACACTGCACAGAGGAGGAGCAGCAGGAAGAGGAGTGGAGAAGGTAGAGCAGGGGGAGGAGCAAGAAGAGGAGGAGGAGAAAGAGGAGCAGCAGGAGACGCAGCAGCAGGAAGAGGACTTTCCGTGCTTAATTTTTATTTAATCTCTCATTTCTGCGTAGTGGGTATGACCACAATTTTACAGATGAGACTACTGGGCACACAGATGTTAAACAGAACAAGATCACATAGAACCAGTAGCAGTAGTATTAAAATCCCGGACTCCCAAAGGCTCAGCTATTTAAAATGGACATAGCCCTGAAGATGTTAGCTGTTTAACAAAAACTGACACTCGTAAATATTACTACATACATAAGGGACTATGCTTAAAAGTCTTAGTTATTAAATACAGAAGATTTTTCACTTAAATGATTATTTATTTTTGTGCTTCTTATACATGAGGAAGAATGAACAGGCTCAGGAATGGGAAATCAGCTCATGGCTGAGCCAGATGGTCAATCTCAGTCCTCCTCCAATCCAGGGCTCTTTCCCACACAGCACATGGCCCTGAACTCTCCGGTACTTCATGCTCACAGATTGGTATCTTTTCCCATAGTCCACATCTTATCAAACATCACTTCTTTCTACTGATGGATATTTTTCTGATGTATATTTTAAAACACAGTAACAATTCTGTTTAAATCTTTGGTTCACTGAGCCTCCAGAAGCAGTCAATGGTTATTAAAGCTGTAACTGGCTGCTGAATGCCCATCATCACTCAGGCAACATTATTACTGTCGCTCAGCAATGTTAGCCGTGTGCTGCAAGAAGTTTTGAAACATGACACACCTGATTATTTAGGCAGGGGCACTGACCTCTTTTCCCTTAGACTGTCAAATGACAACAGCCAACACAACAATAGCCATCCAGTGTGAATGAATCAAAATTATTTCTTTTTTGTCAGTTGGGAAAAAATATATTTTTTGGTGTGTGGCAGAATTTTGGTAATTTGTTTATGTGTGCCAGCAACGAAAAAGATCGACCATCACTGCTATAACCTGTACTAGCAAAGGGAGATGTCCACAGGACCTGGGCGTGGGCAGCACATAGGTGTGGCTGCTTTGCAAAAATGAGCTTTTCTCAGCCCAACATGTCCTTGTGAAATATTCAGAAGAGGAAAACTAGAATAATAAAAACAACTTTGCGTAATGTATCAAAGCACAAAAAGGTAAACATTAATTTTCATGAGCCCTTGGAAGGTAAAAATGGCACTATGATAACTAATTGAAAACAAAACAAGTAAAAAATATAACAAAACCGAACAACCTATATTTCAAAACTCAATACATTTCTCTCAATAACAAACTACATAATATAATGTGAAGCAAAATATTACTTGTAAATAGACAGGGAAAGTTTCCTCAAGCTTGTTTTTCCTTTTCCGGTACCTCTTCTTTATTTTTTCAGTGTTTTCAGTAACAGAAACAGATTCATCAACAAGAGTATCTGGTAACTGCTCACTCCAACCTGAAAACAGGAGCCACATTTATGAATGCATGGTATTTAAAATTTCCAGACAGATCCGCCCAAAGTAATTATATAGCTTACCAATATACACAGTTCCATATAAACAAATAAGCTTTTTCTTTTGAGGTATAATTGACATGCAACACTGCATAAGGTTAAGGTGTATAGCATAATGACCTGACAAACAAGCCTTTCACAAGTGTATCTCAAAGCAAGTGTACCAATATAAGTAAATTTTAGGCATCATAAAATTTCATTTCATGTCTATTTAGTATCAGCATGTTTCCTACTGTCTCTTAATGAGCATTTCTCCGCTAGCAAAGCACAGCTTGTTTTTAGAACCTCAACATTTTGTTAAAAAATAATTAAAATGAAAATGCATGGTGCTCATGAGTATGGGGAAATGGGTACACTATTAATTTAAGAAGTATAGCCTCAGTGTAGAGTTTACTGGAAATATCCAACAAAAGTCTTTTTAGAAATGTGTGTCCTTCAATCCAGCAACTCCAAGGGGTTTATTGCAAATTAGGTATTTGTAATACATACATATTGTGATAAGATATGACTATGAAATATACTTATCAATATGTGATGAATGATCCATCTTAACTCAGAAATGGAAATAAACAAAGTCTGGACTATGAAATTAGTCCAGAACAAGCATGCTACTTAGAGCAGGTGAGCAATAATGACATCTCCTCCACTTCTCAGAGCAAATGGCACATCCCTTTTGAAAATCAATGTGGGTCCTTTTGTTGTCAGATTACATAGGTAGACTGACTCTTCTAAAAAGTACTAAAAACAGTGGATAAACACTTATTTAAAATTTTTTTAATGTACTAGTAATCTAGCCAGAAAATGAATCCTCAAAGACCAAAAATTAAGGTAAAACAAGAATCAAAGAAATTAGCAAAGAAATAAATAAAACTCTCTGAAAATTTGTAAAAATCCACTGACCTTGAACTCTATAGTTTTCAGAGCCTGAGTAGGAATGGGGAATAGAAGACAAAGTTTAAGTCTTCTCAAACTGATTAACCAGAGGTGCTTATATGAAGGTGGGACCCTGAAGGACTCCATGCTCAGGTTGGTTTAACAAAAATAAACCCCTCCCCCACCTCCACCAACAGCAAAGAAAACTGCTTGTCATCTTGTCATAGAATTGGTGCTGGATAGAAAGGGAAGAAATAAAATTCCTCCCTGAGAATTCATAAAATCAATATAGCCCTAATGTGTAAGAAGCTTGAATTTACACAACATAGGTGAACCAACAAACACTTCAATCTAAGAACTCAGCTCAAAGGAGTCCTGGTGTGGTATTACCTCATGTTCCTGGAATTGACAAATATAAATAGTCTCTGAAAGAATCCACCTTCAATTCAGTTCTCAGAAAGTTCAAAGAATATTCTAAAGATGATGAACTCACAGTGCAGTAAAATCAATATGCATGCATGTGGACCCATGTATCTCACATAATAAACACAGGGAATAAGGCACAGGGGATGAGCCAGCAGATACAGAGTAGAACCAGACAGCTGATATTTTAAGCTAATTAGATACACAGAAATGAATGTTGGCTGATGCTAGAAGAAGAAACTACTGAAATATCAAGAAGGCAGTTTAGAAAAGGGTGAAAATGCAAATAAATTGAAACTCAATGGGTGATACAGGTAAAGAATAGAATATTGAACTAAAAGAATTGAAATTAGAGGAGAAAAAAAAGAGACAGAACAAAAACACAAAAAATAGTTTCACTAATCATGTCACATTTCTTAATTAGGACTAATTATAGCCATGTTGAGTCACATTAGAAACTTCTTTAAAATCAAGAACTCTGCTTGGAGCACATGCTGAACACAGTAATTTTCCTTCTCCTATCCTATATAAAGCATTTAAAATATGTAAGTGAAAAAAAAAAATAAAAAAATAAAATAAAATAAAATATGTAAGTGTACTGATCATGACCATCATGATTACAAAGTCTTATTAGAATCGGCTCTTACGCTATGGCTTAAGCAATGATTCAGTTTTCTTTGACTCTCTAAGTGAAGATGACAGATTATTAATTGGAAGATGTATTTCTAAAACATGACAGAATCTTGTTAAAAATTGCTGGGGCTCACTATTATTTTCAACTGCATAGTCTAAAAGTTTCCACTTTCATTCCAGAGAAAGGCCTCTGTGTAAAGGCCTTAAAGTACCTGATACATAACTAAGTAATTCGGTCCCTACACTACCTATACTTACCACAGGAAAAAAAAAGAAACTTATTTTAAAATCTCAAAGTAATATAGTCTATTAGATTCAAATCATTTCCTTACCAAACCTAATTTCTGTATTACTGGTATAACTGGACAGGCGCTCAAATCCTTTGATCATACGCAGCAATGACACTGTAGCATTATTTAGGATAACTCTTTCCAGTAGCAACAGTAACACAAACAAAATCCATACCTTCATCTCTGCTAGGTAACTGCTCAGAAATAGAGCCCGAGGAATCTTTCCTGATCACAGATCTTTTGGCTTTTCCTTGCCCGGTCCGACTTCTTTGCCGTACCATAAATCCACCGATACCTATCCCCAAAGAAATTGTATAACCTCATAATTAATTTATCCCTGTATATCCACAGTAAGTAGGGTGAAACTGCTTAGTCTTACATAATGAAGCATTGTACAAATTCAACATAGGCTAATTTAAATAATTAATCTCATTTTAATGAAAGACTATAAGATTCTGGAAATAAGCAAATAAAAAGGTTAAAGACTTATCACTAACCAACCAAAACAGGACATTCGAGGACAGCAAGACTGCACACCTTTCCTCTTCTACACAATGCCAGAGTAAATATTCTTTACTTAACAAATATCTATAACTCATATATTATCACTTACTAGTAAATGGTCTACTAGCTGAGGGAGAAAAGAGACTAGAATACACTAGATGATGCAAACAAAATTCAAATGATTTCAGAGATACTGTGTCAGTCACTCCTCGTAAGACCCTTAGATGCCAAAGACATGCATGACTCTATAGGTAAAGGCATGGAAACTGGAGCCAGATTCTGGAATTTTGGTCACTACTTATTTAACTTTTCAGACTCCTTACTGGTAAAATAGTGATATGTACAGCACCTCCTCATACATAAAAGAATGAAATAAATTAACAGATATAAAGTGCTTGGAATAGTGCGTGACAATCAATGCTTTTGTCATGTGACCCAAAAGTCTAAAAAGATACCTAATGGGCCACTCAGAGGTATGGACAACTTCCATGTGAGGCAGAAAGAGAAAAAAACAATTACATTTTTCTAAAAGTGTATTTATAAACCTCACTAAAGGCCCAGTGCACAAATTAGTGCACAGATGGGGTCCGGCGGTGCGCCCGGTTTGAGCTGGCCCAGCCGGGTAGAGGGGATGCAGGAGGTTGGCCAGCCGGGAGGGTTCCAGGGCATGTTCACCCGTCTCGTCAGTCCCGATTGGCTGGACCCCAGCAGCAAGCTAACTTACAGGTAGGAGTGTCTGCCCCTTGGTGGTCAGTGCAGTTTAGTGGCCTCAGCATATCATTAGCATATTACACTTTGATTGGTTGAACGGACAACCAGACACTTAGCATATTAGGCTTTTATTATGTAGGATAAGTGAAGCCCCCCCCACCCCATTCTATTTTTCTTAACATAACTGAGCTTTCGATCAGAGCATGCAGCATGGCTCACACCTGGTCTGTATGGTTTCCGCTTCCTCTTTCTGACACCCTCTGTTCCTTCCACACCCTTGGCTTCACCATCCACAGCTTCCCGTTCAGGACTAGATTCTGACTTTCCATCACAGTCCATAAGTTCTCCTTCTGGAAAAAAGTAAATATACAATGAAAATTGGGGAAACCTACCAAATACATCATTCCTACGTAACAGGAAACACAAAGTGGCTGCCAAGCCCTGCTCCATGCATCCCAGAGTAGGAAAGGTGTAGGAGAGATGACGAAGTCCCACATTAGCCGTAGAACTCATGCAACTTAAGGCAATTATGTCAGAAAAAGCAACTAGTCTCCACCATGCTCCTCACACATGCTGGGCACTCCTGCACAGGGCCTTTGTCTGCATGCTCTACCTCAGGTAATCAATCTAGTGGCTCACTCACCCAACCCTTCAAACTCAGTGCTCAACACTGCTCTCTGTTCACCTGATCCTGCACCCTTCCCTATGCCCCCCTACTCCTACTTACTCGTACTCTATTTTTTTCCATAGCAGTTACCAAGCACATTGTAATTAACTTATTATTATATATTTCAACAGTCTTTCCTCCTAACATGAAAATGTAAGTTCCACAAGAGGAGAATTTTATCTGTTCTGTTCACTGATATGACTTCCAACATCTGGCACACAGGAGGCTTTCAATAAGTACTGTTCAGTGATGAGATGTTGTAGAACAAAAAATAATAATTACTTTATTTCTCAATCAGAGGAAAAGACATTACCACCCTAAAAATAAGCAAGCCTGTGGTCATCTGCTTCAAAGATAAGCAAAAATATAACTCATATTGAATTGAATACTACTAAAATTATATTGTCATCTCAAGAATCCAGCTAAGAAAATCTTTTCTTTAAAAATATTTTTTTATTTACTTCAGAGAGGAAGGGTGAGGGAGAGAAACATCAATGATGAGAAAGAATCATTGACCGGCTGCCTCCTGCACGCCTCCCTACTATGAATTGAGCCAGAAACCCGGGCATGTTCCCTGGACTGAAATTGAACCGTGAACTCCTGGTTCATAGGACAATGCTCAACCACTGAGCCATGCCAGCTGGGCGAAAAATCTTGATTATTAGATCAGGAAAATGTTTATAAACACCTGTGACTATAACTGTATATTTAAATATTAAGAGTGGCGTTTCTATTTCTAGAATAGGATGCATGATCACATTTTGCTTTAACCTAACCATGGTGCCCAAGCTTATAGCCTTGAGAAGGTTTATGCTGCCCTCTGAACTTTCCCACCTGCGATCCTCCATACACAATGCTTGGGGAGGTCCTGAAGCTCTGTGCCAAAGGACACATGAAAAGGGAGGGAACCTGCACAGGCAGGTCCAGTAAGACAACCCACTTGGAAAGATCAGATATCATATCCAGGGTTATCTGAGTCAGTGGAATTTACCTTTAAAGAAGTCATTCTTATTTTAAAGGTTATTTTATCTACTTTAATTCTTGCAAATATACTGCACAAAAAATAAATTATTATTACCTCGACTATCATCCATTTCTCCATCCCGTGAATGCTCAGACTGGATGTCTGGAGGGGTCTGCAGGACGGCCACACTGTTCTGATTTATAATCTTCAATTTCAACTTTGGTTTTGACCGCTTTCTTCTTGGAGCTGTAGCTATGAGACTCTGCAACTGAGTCAACCCTGATTCAGTCAAGCACACACCATCCTGGGTGTAGGTCTTGGGTGGATCTAAAATTGTAATATCCAAGGATACAAATTAAAACTCTCATTTTAATTCTGATTGATAAGTTAATTCAAAACACACAAGAAGGCCTTAGCCAGTTTTGCTCAGTGTATAGAGCTTTGGCCTGCGGACCAAAGGGTCCCAGGTTCGATAATGGCCAAAGGCACATACCTTGGTTGTAGGCTCCTCCCTGGCCCAGGCCCTGGTTGGGGATGTGCAGGAGGCAACCAATTGATGTGTCTCTCTCACATCGATGTTTCTCTCTGTCTTTCCCTCTCTCTTACACTCTCCCTAAAAATCAATGTAAAAAATATCCATGGGTGAGGATTAATAACAAAAAGGTGGATATGAAATACTGAATGTGACTTCTATAGAGCAATTATCTATTAAATGCACAAATAATTAGCTAAGAGTACTTAATTAAAAGTAAGAGTTACTGCCCTCAACAATTTTTCAGTGGATAGAGCATCAGCCTCCAGACCAAAGGGTCATGGGATCGATTCCTTCCTGGTCAAAGGCATGCAGGTTAAATCCCCAGCCCTGGTCGGGGCTTGAGCAGGAGGCAACCAATCAATGTGTCTCGCTCATTCGATATTTCTCCCCCCCCGCCCCACCTCCCTCCCACTCTCTCTAAAAATCAATGGGAAAAATATCCTCATTCCCCGAGTGAGGATTAATAAAAATTAAAAAGTGACAAAACTTGCAATATTTTTTTTTAATGGTCTTCCTGGCCCTGTCTGATGTGGCTCAGTTGGTTGGGCATCATCTCATGCACCAAAAGGTTGCTGGTTCTTCAACTGCCAGTCAGGGCACATGCCTGGGTTTTGGGCTCAATCTCTAGTAGTGGGCATTGCAGGAGGCAGCCAATCAATGTTTTGATTTCACTTCAATGTTTGTTTCTCCCTCTCCCTTCCTATCTTCCTGGCATTTCTTTGTTCATGTATCAATGTAAAGATTTAGAAAGAAAGCAACGAAGCCAAAAGGGAAGCTTCAGTCTCGAGGTGTGAGCCTTTTCCTGGGAAATCCAGTCAGACTAAAAGATGAGGACCAATTTATACAAGAGAAACAAGAATACTGCAGAAGCCCATCTGGAAAGCAAAGTATCAATATAATCACTTACAGGGAGAGATACAAATAAGGAGAAATCCTGCAATATTTTTTAAATCCACAAAATTGCCATTCGTTAGGACAATTTCTGAACTATCCAAATATGTTTGTACTGGTGACAGCAAATGGAAGTACACAAAAGAATGAGAGCTTAATAAAAGTATATTTATCACCATTCCAGGCTGATCTAGTACAGAAAAAAATAGCAATAGATTGAGTTAATGCTGAAGGAATCTGTTAACCAGGTCTTATTCTCTGCTGATAACTAAGCAGGGTAATTATCAATGAAAACAGCAAATATGGACTAATGGTTATTTCATTGCCAACTGAGGAGATTTACAGGAATACTGTACCACTAAAACTAGATAAGATGGGCATTTATTTATCAATTATAGAAATGATTACTGCCCGGCCGTGGTGACTTAGTGGTTGAGCATCGACCTATGAACCATGAGGTCATGGTTCGATTCCCGGTCAGGGCACATGCCCGGGGTTGTGAGCTCGATCCACAGTAGGGGGCATGCAGGAGACAGCTAATCAATGATTCTCTCTCATCATTGATGTTTTTCTCTGTCTTTCCCTCTCCCTTCCTCTCTGAAATCAATAAAAATATGTTTCAAAAAATAAAAAATAGAAAGAAATGATTACCAACATTAGGGAATTTAGACTAGCACCCATATGATTAAGGTAGGTATCATGTATATGTGGAAGTCAGTTAAATCAATAATTATGCATTTATATCTTTTTGTAAACAACAGCCAAATAAAGCATTTAGACCTTACCTAGCTCCTTCACTTTCGTGACAATCTGTGCTACAAGTGAGGAGTCACAGCATTCTGAGGAAGGCACTGAAGTGAGAGAAAAAAAGTGACGTAATTTTCTTTTTCAAAAAGGTGAAATATATTCAGTGATTTACAAATGACTAAAATTTCTATTTCTGTACCCATTTTACTACAATAAATGCATGAAAACTAAATAGTGTTTAAAAGTTGTCTTTAAAACAAGCAGGTGAGACCTGACCGGAGTTGTCCAGTGGTTAGAGCATCGGCCTGCACACTGAAGGGTCACCGGTTCGATCCCCAGTCAAGGGCATGTACCTGGGTCTCAGGTTCACTCCCTGGCCCCTATTGGGCATGTGCGGGGAGGCAACAGCTCAATGTGTCTCTCTCACATCGATATTTTTCTCTCTCTTCCCTCTGTTCCTCCCTTCCACTTATCTGTCTCTGAAAAGCAATATAAAAAATATCCTCTGGTAAGGATTAACAAAAAAATTAAAATTAATAAACAAAAAGTTGAAGAAAATGCACACATAAGAAGAAAAAACTGGTAAAGATAAAGAACCAAGGTACTGGGATTTCTACATACTGCTAACCACCACAAGGTTATAAGCTTTAAAAGCAAAATTACATTATAGCTAAAATACATGCTTATTTTACTTTATGGAAGCAAATTGTTTTAATATATTAAGTGGGTTGATAAGAATTATTTACAACACAAATAACTTAATTTTCATAAAATATCTGTTAAAACATAGTTTCGCAAAAAGAAAACACAATTACTGTCAACCATCCACTGGTTCTGAACAGCAAAGAACAGGGTTGTAGCCAAGCACAGACTCCCTGTCTAAACCATACTCTTACCATTTGATGTCAGCATATAGGGTCTGCACATGCTACAGTCAAAACCAGTGTCCGCCACATTTTCCACTTCCTCTTCAGTATTTAAGTTTTGACAAATTGCATGCATCCACCTAAAAAGACCATATTTGTACACTTAAAAAAAGGAAATACACTAAGAATGGTTTTCTTTTAAAAATAGGAGTTGACAGTCTCCACACTTCAAATCCCTGTCTAGACCAAAATTACCCTTTTCCCCTAACCTTGCCTACTGACCCACAAACATTTTCAAAGCTGAGAAGGAAAGAAAAAGGAATAAAATCAAGTACTAGGAAGGGATAATGGTTTGATGGTCATCCCCTGAAGATCTGGGAAGTTTGTTGCACCCAGTAAGTGCATGGAAACTGCAAACTGTAGACTGAGTGTGTGTGTTTGTCAAGTGGGGCACCTACCGTGGGGTATACACAGCTCATACAAATGAGGCTGAACAGTAACCAGAAATAAAAAGAGCTGTCTTGCCTTAGAACACGGAATTGTGGGCGGAGTCCTGAGAATCCTGCAGTGCTGATAAAATACTACTAATATCACATGTAGAGTTAACTGCTCACAGAGCAGAGTGTACCATTAAAACCAAGACAACCGTCTTGATTCTGAAGCTGCACACAGACCACAGAGGGAGAGCACACAGATATTTAGTGTCTAGAGGAGCTTTAAGAAAAAGTGGCTAAAGGCCGAAACCGGTTTGGCTCAGTGGATAGAGCGTCGGCCTACGGACTGAAGGGTCCCAGGTTTGATTCCGGTCAAGGGCATGTACCTGGGTTGCAGGCACATCCCCAGTAGGGAGATGTGCAGGAGGCAGCTGATCGATGTTTCTCTCTCATCGATGTTTCTGACTCTCTCTCCCTTCCTCTCTGTAAAAAATCAATAAAATATATTTAGAAAAAAAAAAAGAAAGAAAAAGTGGCTAAAGGAAAACAGAATGTGTGAGGTCCTTTGTAAAATCAAATAAAACATTCAGAAACTATCCGAGAAAAATGCATACATGCAGGCAATAATTTGGCTGCATCTATTTTCGAGGGATTTATCAACCCTCAAAAAGCCCTACTAGTAACTTAAAATCTTTAGTCTGGAACTGAGAAGACAAAACTAGAAACTTCTGTGGGTTTCTAGCTCACTAAAAACCTGGAAAGCAAAGGCGTTGTTTCTTAAATTTAAAAGAGTTATTTTCTAATTTTCTTCTACTACATTTATGAGAGAAAAGCTTGCAAACGATGAGGAGAAAAACCGCCAGCACAATACCTATCACATTGTCTGCACTGCAGAATGAGGTCTTCCTCCCGGTAGTTTCGGTAGCAGATGGGGCAGGAAGACAGGCTTGCACAGGGGGCACACTGCGTGTAATTGTTCTGCCACTCACACCTCAGACCTGCAGACGTGGCTCCACAGTGTCTGCACCAAACACACCTGAAAGCCAATACCCACCACAAGTCGCAATTTTACTTATTCAGTTACTATATTTCCCTCCCCCAGGCCACAGCTTGGCTGGTCCCCATTCCTCTCTCACGAAGAAGAGTAGATGGAAATTACTCAATGTATATTTGAAAAATTTGATTAGTACCTATCATGGTAAATATGTATTATGCAATTAAGCAGACATGGCTAATTTTTAAAAGCTGAAGTAGCATAAACCCTAGAGTACCATTTGCACTTCCAGCCTCCTTTGGGAACCGTCTGCAAGGGAGGGTCCAAGCAGTAGGTGTGGTAACTGATGTCACAGTCATCGCACAGCAGGAGTCTCCCCGGGTCCGTGGCCTTCCCGCAGGCCTCACACACAGTGCACTCGAGGCACCGCCAACCTTTGCTGAGAACCACTTTAGTGATCTGGAAAAGAAACAGCCGCCCACGTGGTTTGTACGTAACCTACACAATGCGCATGATGGAATACACCATGTAACCAAATATGGTGCTTATGTACCTAAAAGCAGAAAAGAGGCAAAACTAACATTTACTGAGTACCAACAGTGGCCCAACACGGAGGTGGACACATTCATATACTTTGAGGACTCCCCCAACTGGACAGAATAAAAGAAAGCGGTAAATATTTTAATATCTTAATGCCTTTTCCCATCCGTATAACTATCCTGTGCAGAGGCTTATATGTCCACTTTACAGATGTGGTGACTAGATTTTACAGAAATCAAATACACTGCCCCCTTACTGTTAATACAAGAGGCCTGGTGCACAAAATTCATGCGGGGGAGGAGGGATCCCACAGCCCGGCCTGCACCCTCTCCAATACGGGGCTCCTCGGGGAATGTCCAACTGCCTCTCGCAATCCTGGACCGCTGGCTCCTAACCACTTGCCTGCCTGCCTGCCTGCCTGCCTGATCACCCCTAACCACCTCTGCCTGCCTGATCGGCCCTAACTGCTCCCCTACCAGCCTGATCACCCGTCAATGCCGCACCCTGCACCCAGGACCCAGGATTCCCTCGTCCGGTCGGTCACAGACACCCAGGACACGGGCTGGCTTTGCCTGGGCTGGCTGCAACTGCAGGGAACTATGGGCAGGTGGCTTTGCCCAGGCCGCAGGCACAGTTACAGGCACCCAGGACCACAGGGCGGGCAGCTTGTCCCTCTCCCAGGCCGCAGTCTAGCTGGTCCCCATTCCTCTCTCGCAAGCTCATTAGTGCCTGGCTGATCCCCATTCCTCTCTCTCAAGTGTTGAGTGTCTGAGCTGTTACAGTGTGAAGGTGTGACAGTATGATGACCATTTGCATATTAGCTCTTTATTATATAGGACTAGAGGCCCGGTGCATGAAATTCGTGCAATAGGGGGGTGGAGTTCCCTCAGCCCAGCCTGCCCCGCTCAGAGCAGGCGCTGTGTGTGTGTGTGTGTGTGTGTATCTGCTGGGGGCCTGTCCCCAGCCACACTATGGAGGCTTGGAGCAGGCACCACTCTGCGTTGATCTCTCAGGCTCCTGCCTCCACTGTGTGTTTTTCTCTCCCTTGAGCTGTGGCCAGGGTGGGGTGCTGCCTGCAGGGTGCGCTTTCCTGCTCATGGATCACCTAATCACTGCAGAGACCAGGGGCAGGCCCTGCTGGGTGTGCCCTGTGGGGAACTTTCCTGCTCTGGGATCGCCATGGGGATCCCAGGAGCAGGCCCACCTGGGAGCCACCTGCCCTCGGCACTTGCCTGCTCTGGGATCACCATGGGAAGCTCCGCGGCTAGGGGCGGGGCTTAAGCGGTGTGAGGCTTAGGCAGCACATGGGGGTCCCAGCTGGGGCGGGGCTTAGGTGACATGATCGCCCAGCCTAAGCCCGGCCGCCCAGGGCCGCACATGGGGCCTGGATGGCGTCTGGTGCTGGCAAACCCTGACTGCAGTATGCAAATTAGCCATCTTTGATGGAGGCTAATTTGCATATGGAGCAGATTAGCCAATGGGAAGCGTAGAGAAGGTACAGTCAATTACCCTTTTGTCTTTTATTTGATAGGACTAGAGACCCAGTGCACAAAAATTTGTCCACTCGGGGGGGGAGAGGGGATGCCTCAGCCCGGCCTGTGCCCTCTCACAGTCTGGGACCCCTCGGGGGATAACGACCTGCTGGCTTAGGCCTGCTCCCGGGTGGCAGAGGGCAGGCCCAATCCCTAGCTGCAGCCCCTGGTCAGGCTCAGAGGAGGGCCAATTGGGGGGTTGGGGGACAGCCTGGGAGACCTCGGGGGATGTCCAATTGCCAGCGGGGTGCAGGCCTAAGATGCAGTCCGAAATCCTTAGCGCTGCTGAGGAGGCGGGAGAGGCTCCCACCACCACCGCTGTACTGGAAGCCGTCGGCCTGGCTTGTGGCTGAGCAGAGCTCCCCCTGTGGGAGCTCACTGGCGAGCAGGAGGCAGCCCCTGCATTGAGCATCTGCCCCCTGGTGGTCAGTGTGTGTCACAGCGACCAGTGATTCCCAGTTGTTCTGCTGTTAGGGTCAATTTGCATATTACCCTTTTATTATATAGAAGTGCCTGTCCAGCCTGGGTGAGGGGCTAATGTCTGTTTGCAGGCTGGCCACAATCCCCAGCCACCCAAGCTCCCAGGGGAGGCTGGCTAGAAGCAGGTACCTGGGATTCATTTATCTTCTATAACTGAAACTTTGTTGCCATTAGCAGAGGCCACAGCCAGCTCAGGGCAGACAGGAAGCTTGGCTCTCTACATCGCCCGGGCAAGCAAGCCTCCTGCTTGCTCCAGCTCCACGGCTGCCGGCTGCCATCTTCATTGGGTTAATTTGCATATAGTCACTCTGACTGGCTGGTAGGCGTGGCTTAGGGCATAGCAAAGGTATGGTCAATTAGCATCTTTGTCTTTTATTAGTGTAGACTAGAGATCTGGTGTACAAAAATTTGTGCACTCGGAGGGTCCCTCAGCCCGGCCTGTGCCCTCTCTCAGTCTGGGACCCCTCAGGGGATGTCCACCTGCTGGCTTAGGCCCGCTGCTCAGGGGAGGGGGGGGATCGGACCTAAGCCGGCAGTCAGACATCCCTCTGGCAGCCCGGGAGCCCTCAGGGGATGCCCGCTTGGCAGCAGGGAGCAAGCCTGGGCGGCAGTCGGACATCCTTAGCACTGCTGAGGAGGTGGGAAAGACTCCCACCATCACCGCTGTGCTGGCAGCCGTCAGCCTGGCTTGTGGCTGAGCAGAGCTCCCGCTGTGGGAGGCAGCTCAGAGGGCAGCTCCTGCATTGAGTGTCTGCCCCCTGGTGGTCAGTGTGTGTCATAGTGACCAGTCATTCCTAGTCGTTCTGCTGTTAGGGTCAATTTGCATATTGCCCTTTTATTATATAGGATAGAGGCCTAGGGCACAGGTGGGGGCCAGCTGCTTTGCCTTGAAGGGTGTCCTGGATTAGGGTGGGGGTCCCCACTGGGGTGCCTGGTCAGCCTGGGTGAGGGGCTAATGATGGTTTTCAAGCTGGCCACGGCAGTGGGCTGGAAGCAGGTATCTGGGATTTATTTATCTTCTATAATTGAAACTTTGTAGCCTTGAGCGGAGCTCAGAGCTGGCCAGGGCAGGCAGGAATCTTGGCTTCATCTATTGCCAGGGGCAACCCAAGCCTCCTCCTCTCTCCAGCTCCATGGCTGCTGCCGTCTTAGTTGGGTTAATTTGCATATTTTCTCTTGATTAGCGGCAGGTGTGGCTTGTGGGTGTAGTGGAGGTACAGTCAATTTGCATGTTTCTCTTTTATTAGATTAGAAAGGATTTAAAATGTATTGACATAGTTTCCACTGGCATTTCATGAACTCATGCTTCTGAAACTTGTGTAAATTGCAAAAGCACCTGTAGTATTATGTTCAACATAAAACTGCAAAAATAAAAATAAAAACACGAACAAGTAAAGTGTGAGTTCCCAAGAACTTTTTATGATCTTAGAGGACTAGGACTTCTGAAGTTCACATTCACTCCTCTGTTTATTCTCTCAGGTAACATTGAGAATCTCAAAGTTTTTGAATACCTATATTTCTAAAATACTCGTCAAAGTAGTCATACCATGTAATAGTAAGAATTTAGAATCAACTTAGAGCCTAGAGCAGCCGTGGGCAAACTACGGCCCGTGGGCCAGATCCGGCCCATTTGAAATGAATAAAACTATTGAAAAAAAAGACCATACCCTTTTATGTAATGATGTTTACTTTGAATTTATATTGGTTCACACAAACACTCCATCCATGCTTTTGTTCCAGCCCTCCGGTCCAGTTTAAGAACCCATTGTGGCCCTCGAGTCAAAAAGTTTGCCCACCCCTGGCCTAGAGTCTATTAACAAAAAGGATCACAAAGGGCCTGTGTTATAAGCAATCAAGACAATAAAACTCAGATCATGAAGAATAAGAATCTAAAGCTACTTAACACATTGTATGCGGGAAACGTATTTATATGTTCTACCAGTGTAGTAGAGCATGGGACACGTATTAATATGTTTTTTATAGACTAGCGGTAGAATGCATATATAAATACGTAAACTAAAGTTATCGTAATTTTACTGAGCGTTGCCATTTGCGCAAAATATTAGCAAAAATGGCCCGCACCACCTGTCAGTAATTATTGAAAAACAACACCTAAAGTTCATTATGATGATTTAAGTAAGTGCAGTTTGCCCAAAAACATGTGGTCCCTGGCATATGTCTTAGAGATTTCTATGCGGTATGCAATGTGCTAAGAGAAAAATAAGTTAAATAAAGGAACAACTATTAAAATGGCATCAGACTTGCCCAGCCAGAGTGGTTCAGTGGTTGAAAGTTGACTATGAACTAGGAAGTCATGGTTTGATTCAGTCAGGGCACATACCCAATCACATGCTTGATCCCCAGTAAAGGGTGTGCAGGAGGCAGCCAATTGATGATTCTCTCTCATCACTGATGTTCCTATCTCTCTCTCCTTTTCCCTTCCTCTCTCTGAAATCAATGAAAAACCGTATTTTTTTTTCAAAAAATGGCATCAAACTTTATTTCAGCAGCCAGAGTTGGGAAGTTTAATTCTATGGAAAAATACTTTTCAAGGTACAATTCTTACTCAAGTAAACCAGTAATCAAGTGTGAAAGTAAAATACCTTTCAGATATCCAAGGACTCAAAATTCAGGTCCCATATAACCCACCTAATGAAGTTACTTAAAGGTACGAGGAACAAAATGAGTGTGTGTACCAAGAAAGGAAAGATATGGGCTCCAGAAAGCAATGACCTCAGTGAAGGAAAGCTTAAGGAAGACAACTGAACAAGGCCTAGATTGCAACAGGGGTGTGCAGGGAAGGGAAACACTCTTCCCAGAAAAGTAGGTACCTGCCAAAATAATCGGGTATGACCTAGCTTCTATAGCAGGTAAAAACAAACAGCATCACAAGCTGATGGAGAATCATGAATTCATGCACTTTCTTCTTCCTATTAAAAACTCCATGAAAAACAAAAGAAAGTCATGGTATGCTACTCAGATGTTCAGTGAACATTTACTGAGTCGTAGCCAACACTGTTTATTAACTAAATTCAGTAAAAGAACTACACTGGGGGATGCCGGGAGATTTATTAACCCTCAAAAAGCCCTACTAGTAACTATAGCAAGGAATGTATTTTAAGAACTAAGTTAGCATTCATTTCATTCACAGCAGAGTCACAGAATCCAAGTCAGATAAAGCAATAGCACCAGCATCCAATTTAAAGCTATAGAGTTCATTCACCACCAGGACCTGCAGATCAGAAGTGGCTGTAGGGCGTGGCTATAGGGTTAAGCCTCCGACTGACCTGTTGGCAAAGCCACAAACAAGTCCCACTTTAGAGGGCACAGTCCACTTAGCATAATTAGGATTGACCTTATGAGGCTCCCTAGATCCTTCCTGGGTAGCTAATGGGCTGTGGGAGGTGCAGTAAGTGCTGCCAAAACAAGTGAAACTCACAAGAACAGTGTAACTATGGTGACCACTACCTTGTTTACCTCTGGCTATAAAATAAAGGCTCAGCTTGCCTCTGGCCAGGCACAGGAAGATCCACCTAGACCCAGCTTATTCTCTTTGTCTGTCATTTCTTCATCCTTTCACCACCCTCTCTCAGGCTTTCGAACCCTTGGCTGAGCTGGCTCAGCACAAGTGGCCACCTGTGGAGAACAGGATTCAGTAGTGGGGGTGGAGCAACAGGGGGTGGGTCAGTCATTGTGAGGCTTTTAAAGCCATTTGATATTTTTAAGCATGTGTATTCATTAATTTGATTAGTGTACTAATTCACATAAATTAGTCTTACATTATCTTATTTACCAAATGGAGGCAAGAACCCTGGGTAAGGAAGAGCAGGGTGGCTTAGAGCAGCGGCCAGCAAATATTTGTAAAGGGTCAGATAGTGGATATTCTAGACTTGGTGGGGCATGTAATGGAACTTCATTTACAGAAGCAGTTGGTGGGCCAGATTTGGCCTGTGTACCATAGTTTACCAATCCCTGGTGCAGAAGAAAGACAAAGTGTAAGATAGACCCAAGGTATTTAGTGGTAGAACAAGTGTTTTATATTATATCTTTACTCCTACTAAGTTCTCCTCTTTCACAGACAACTATGCTATGGTCCTTTACACCCAAACTCTCAAATGACTCAGTTTACAGTCACTCTCCGGCACACTAATCTGATTGCTATGCCCATCACCACTGAAAATGCTCAAGCCAGTTAAGATCTCGTAACTCCCAAATGCAGTTGACATGTTAGTGTGTACTGGCCTCTCTGCAGTATTTCAACATTTGAACAGCCCCACTCCCCAAATCCCCCCTTAGGACAGATTCCAGGGCTCTCCTATCAACTCTTTTCCTCCTATTGACTGGTCTAGTCTTCATTTCTAAGAGCTCTTTCAGGTCCGGTATCATGCAGGGTCCCCACCATGTCTAACGGCGTGGTGCATGTGTTTTATAGTCTACTAGAGGCCCCGGTGCATGGATTCATGCACCAGTGGGGTCCCTCGGCCTGGCCTGTGGGGATTGGGCTGAAACTGGCTCTTTGACATCCCCCAAGGGGTCCCAGATTGCAAGAGGGTGGTTCTTGAGTGACACACCCCGAATCGGGCTTCCTCCTCTCTGGTTCCGGGTGCGTCACCTGAGAACCGCAGCTGCCAAGTGACCGCAGCTCAGCAGCTCCTGCATTGAACATCTGCCCCTTGTGGTCATTGTGCATCATAGCTACCGGTCAGATGGTTGAGCAGTCAAACAGTCACTTAGGCTTTTATATATAGAGATAATGCATATCTGTTTCAACTACAGTAAGGTAACTGGGATGCAACCTTGCTCCCATCATAAATACAGAAACTGGACAAAATGTATGAAGCACTCATTTTCAGACACTGGACAAAAGGCAGTCCAGGTCTGTGGTTTCTGAGAGGAGCAGGACAAGTGAGGTGAGAACTATGATATTCTGCCTGTAGACATTTTCCAGGGTGCGGCCGAGGGAGGGAGAAACCCAGCAGAGTATGATGGTCTCATCAAGCTTAAGCACACATGATGGAGCTCAGGGAGGCTGAGGCAGCTGCAGCCTGCGGGACAGAGGACTGGAAAGGAAGGAGCAGTCTACATAGCATTTCCCGGAGGCCTTTCGCTGAAGACATCTATGAAGCCAAACAGATCTCCACGACCAAGGCAACAGCTCCAGGGAATGTGTAAATTGAACATTATCAGAGTCCACACAATGTTGGAAAACATGTGGAACTTAACTAGTCAGAGTGGTGAATTGGAGGGAGGAAAGGGTATGACCAAGTGGCAAGGAAGAATAAACTAGCGCTGCCCCGGCCATCACAAAAGTGTCATCGGGGGAACCCCAGTGGGTCTGGGGGTCAGAACTATTTTCATAATTACATAAGACTTTGTCTTTTCCATGTTAATCCACTCAGTGATGTTTTACAGAGGCTGCATGATGTACACAACAGCATTACAATGACACCATCCAAGCTGTGCCTGTATACTTTTGTGTTTTAAAAAATTCCCAGTTAATTTCTAAAATAAAATATTCAATATTTATTATCCTCAGAAATAAAAACTCTATGGGGCCCTTGATAATTTTTAAGAATGTTAATGGTTCTGAAATCAAAATGTTTATAAAGAAGCTTCAAAAGTTTTAAATTCATCCACAAATCACTGCCACAACAAAAACTCAATATTTTTTAAAGAAAGAAAACCCAAACTCCCTACAATATACTACTTTAATTCACAATGTCCACATTCAATCCAAAATTACTAAATGCTATAAAAGCAGGAGAATATCTACCAATGAGCAGAACAATTAGTTAATACAGTGAGAAATGCCGGGTAAATATATACAAAGGCTTGAAGAAAAAAAATTTTAACTACAAAATAATCCTATCTAACAATGGACAAACATGGTAATTGACCGTACCTTCACTACATCTCCCACTGGCTAATCAGCGTGATATGCAAATTAACCACCAAAAAGATGGCAGCTAATTTGCATACTGCAGGCAGGAAGGTTCAGCGCCATCCTACCTGCCCCACCGCCATCAGGGCCTGCTATCTATGACCTGAGGTGGCAGGCATCTGTGTGCGACCTGACCCGGGGCAGCCAGGCGGGGCAGCAGCAATCTGCCGGCCCACCAGGGGCATCCGTGTGTGAACTGACCTGGGGCGGCGCCCCAACCCCCAGATCGGCCCTGCCGTGTACGCGACCCGGGGAGGCGGGACAGGCACCGAGGGATCGGGCCTGTCATCTGCCACCAGGGGAGCGGGCCTAAGCCAGCAGGTGGTTATCTCCCGAGGGGTCCCAGACTGTGCGAGGGCACAAGTGGGGCTGAGGAACACCCCCCACCACCACCCCTCCGCCTCTAGGGCACACATTTTTGTGCACCGGGTCTCTAGTAAACTATAAAATGGAGCCGAGATTAAAGAATACAATTCTCTGAAAAATCCACTGGATGGGCTTTAGTGGATTACACACTTCCTAACAACACTGAGTTTTGGGAAATATAGAAACTATACAAACTAAAACACTCAGAGAAAAACTGGGGGGAAAAAACAACAGCGTCAGTAATCTGGGGGAAATGTTATGCAATTTCACACACACACCTGAAATTCCAGAAACAGGGGAAGGAAACATAAAAAAGTTTTTTAATAAAAATGGCCAAGATTGACCATTAAAAACATTAACCTCCTGACCCAAGAAGCCTAACGGACACACTCTGTATATGGTTAGGGTGGAGAAGAGAGCATGTGGGGAGAGAGAGACCCAGGAGCATTAACACTTTACTAACTATTCTAGATGCTCTCAACTTTTATAATTAATAAGCAGAATGAATCAACTAAACCTCATGCCTTAGAAATAATAGTATAAAGCACATCTTAAAATAAATATTACTTTTTCAAGACAATAGCAGGATAATCACTACAATTCAAAGACAATAGATTTATAGAGTCAATTTCTTCAGGTAACACTTGAAAGGCAATTCTGAAAGTATTTAAGTATTGGCCCATATGTACAATTATCCTGACAATATTTGATTAATTATAAGAATTGGAAGCAGCATACAGTGGGGCCTTGACTTACGAGTTTAATTCATTCCGTGACAGAGCTCGTAACTCAAATTACTCGTATGTCAAATCAAAAAGTGAACAAGTGAGACACGTGATGCTGGGCTGATGTTGTGGCGTTCACTGTGACGTTCGCTGCGCCAACTAGCGGTGGGGTATCTGAAGCTGGCTTGTAACCCGAATTTTAGCTCGCAACTCAAAGCAAAAAATCGGCCGAGAGATGGCTTGTATCTCAAAAAACTCGTTAGTCAGGACCCTCGTAAGTCAAGGCCCCACTATACTACCCAAATCAAATGTAACTGTATTTTTTGTTACGTCATTTAAATGTAAGCATATTTACCTTAATACTGACACAGTATGGATGGTAACACTGCCCACACTGAGAACAGGCCAGTAATCTTCCCTCTGCTCCTTGGCCAAAACTGCCACAAACTACGCACATATCCTGAAATTAAGAACATGTGAACATAAGTATGTACTAAAATTTTATAATTTTATAGTATGATTCTTAACTAGCACAGCTCTAGAGCTAGATATCAGATGGCTTCGGTGCACATGAGATAAAGAAGAAGTGGGCAAGGAGGATTCAGAAGTGGAAAACTGGAAATAGCTAAGTTCAAACCTGATGCAAAGTGAACTTGTCACTACTAGAAAACAGCACAACCGTATTGTGCATGGAGTTTTCTTCTTCATCCTTATTCGATGAAATATCAGCAGCAGACACCTAGAAAAAGCAAAAAAGATAAAATATCATGACCAAGGAGTGTTTATCCCAGGAACGCAAGATAGCTTTAGCACACAAAAATCCAATTGATGTAATTCAGCATATTAGCAAATAAGTCACAGGATTATTTATAAAATTCAGAAAAGGCATTTGAAGAATCCAACATCTACTCAAAATTTAAAAAAAAAAATCTCAACAAATTATGAATAGATAGTAGCTTCTTCAAACTGATTTAGGATGTCTGTTAAGAAAAACAAAACAAAACTAGAGCTAACACCATATGTTATGACAAAAGATTAAATGCTAACTCCCCAAGATAAAAAACAAGGTTACCTGATTTCATCCCATCTACCCAACACTATACTAAAGGCAACAGCAAATGTAATAAAGCATGAAAATGAAATGACATAAAACTTTATTTGCAGACATAATTGTGTATGCACAAAATCTACAAATGAATTCTACAAATATGCAACTAGAAGCAATAAGGGAGTTTTAGTTAAGGTTGTAGGATACAAAATCAATATGCAAAAATGAATATTGTCTCCAGATAGTAACAACCACAATATGAAATTAAGACATTACCATTTACATTAGCATAAAAAAATATGGAAGACTTCACATGAATCGAGAAATGGTGTGAGAAATCTGTATGTTAAAAACTAAATAACAGCATTGAAGAGAAATTAAAGACCTAAAACATGAAGAGATACACAAAGTACATCGTTAAAAAGCCAATTTCCCCCACACTGATCTGTTGTTTGAATTCAAACCCAACCAAGATCCCACCAGACTTATTTGTAGAAATTGACAAGCTAATTCTGTAATTCATACAAAAATATGAAGGATTTAGACTGGTCAAAACAACTTTCAAAAAGTTGAATAGTCGAAGACTAATGGTGTCTGATTTCAAGAGTAGTTATAAAGTAGAAGTGATCAAAACAGCCCAGTATTGGATTGCCTAAAGATAGAGAAAATTTAGAGATTCCAAAATTAGATCCACAAATATACAGATAACTAACTTTCATGAATGATACAAAGGCAATTCAGAAAATGGTACTAAAACAACTGGATATTCAGTATGCCAAAAAGTAAACTTTGATCCATACTCACACGAGCCATAAAAATTAACTCAAATTGGATCACCGATCTAAATGCAAAATCTAATACCACAAAACTGCTAGAAGAGCCCTAACTGGTTGCTCAATGGATAGAGCGTCGGCCTGCGGATTGAAGGGTCCCAGGTTTGATTCCGGTCAAGGGCATGTACCTTGGTTGCGGGCACATCCCCAGTAGGGGGTGTGCAGGAGGCAACTGATCGATGTTTCTTTCTCATCGATGTTTCTAACTCCCTCTCCCTTCCTCTCTGTAAAAAATCAATAAAATGTATTTTTTAAAAACTGCTATAACACTGAATACATTTCTAACATTTCTCAGACACCAAAAGCACAATCCACAGAAGAAAATATATTGGACTTTGTCAAAATTAAAGCATCTGGTCTTCACAAGACATAGTTTTGAAAAGAAATGAATTTGCATTCTTAAAACAGGACCAGAACCCATGTTTCTTTGCTCCTTCAGTAGTAAAATTAAACAATCCCACCTGACTCCTGAACTTAAAATGACAATTAGAATTTGAAAAACGGGATTTTAAGGGAATAGTTACTGCAGGAAATATTACCTGCCAAATAGTCATCGTTGTTTTTTTAAATATATATTTAACTAAAGCCTCATCAAGTGTCAACAAACAAATATTTTTCAACCTTAAAATGTCCCAAGTAGTCATAAAATCCTCCACATTTTAGAGTCCGTACTAACCTGCAACATCTCTCATTTCTTCTGTAAACCATTTTATATAACACTGAGAACAGCTCCAATCAAAAACTTAAATGCCAACAGAATTTTTTCAAGTAAACAAGAATATGACAGGAGTTTGCCCTTTTTTAAATAATAAAGAAAATATCCATTTGGATTTGGGAGGAGTGTTAGCATAGAAAGAACAGTGTCAAAAAAAAAGAAGGCAAGAAAAAAGAAGAAGGATTGGAAAGTAGAAAGCCTGACCAGAAGTGTTTAAGCAAAAACACAGTAAAATAATGTTAGCCTATTTATGTGACTCTTAACATCTACATAATTGCTATCCAAGAGATTACCATCATCAGTCGACGTGTTAAGGATTACAGTGAACAGAAAGAAGGAGAGCCTTACCCCGGGTAGCACAACTGTCCCCATTCCACTTTTCAATTTGGACCTGCCTCTGCCGCCACGGCCGGACAGTCCGGCACCTCGAGGTCTCCGCTTTCCTGGAAACCCCGACCCACGGCCCTACACAACAGATAAGGAAAGGTCAGCATTCTGTACAAGCCCCAAAGAATTAGAAAAATTAAATGGGAGGCAAAAAATCTTATTAAATGTTACACATATAGTTTCTTCTTTTTTTAATTTTGATCAGATAAATATTGAGATATCAGGGTTATTACTTGTGTCTTTTAACATATATTCTGCAACTTAAAAACATAAACATAAAATACGTACAACCTCAGAGTCAAACTTCAGGTCTGTCGGTTACAAATGCCCTACACCTGCAAACCCTGGCCTTATTTTTCCATTGCCTAACCCTGCATTCCAGATGGCTAGAACATCCACAGCCCACCCAAGTATCTCCATGTGCAACACCTGTAATCAATATACAGGAAGTATAAGGAGCTACTCTGGCTACCTGGTCTCTCAGTAATCATGGTAAGAGCTAACCTGCTGAAGACTTACTAGGACTATCTTAGCATGTTTTACTCTCAATAATCTTATAAGGTCAGTCCTATTTTATTATCCCCATTTAAGAGACACAATGCACTGAGGGATGAAAGGTGCAATAACTTATCAAAAGCCACAGACCTAGCAAGTCTGGTTCTTAACCACTATTGTGAACTGCCACATTGCACGAAAGCTAATTTTTGCTAGTACACAATAGTATTTCTTCTAGCCATTAAAATTGTCAACTTCTCTTACTATTCAATAGTTGTCTGTATGGACTGAACATGAGTGCCTCATTCTACTATAGTATTTAGAGTGCAGTTTAGTTATAGGTAGGAAAATGGTGGAAGTATTGCTTTGAATCATCTAGATAATAATTACTTAAAACAGAAAAAAATTTATCTGAATTTTTTTCCCAACACAAGAAAAAATTCTATGGGAAAACACGTTAAATTCCCAGATATTTTAACAAATAAATACTAGAATTATTTGTTGTGGTTTTCTTTTTCTTGTTTATACTCAGACTTATCTATTACTACCTCAAAAACCTAAAATTTACATATCCTTGTATGTATTTAAATTTATGCCTGGCTGGTGTGGCTCAATGGTTAAGCATCAACCTATGAACCAGGAGATCACAGTTTAATTCCCTATCAGGGCACACGCCCGGTTTGCAGGCTCAATCCCCAGTAGGAGGCATACAGGAGGCAGCCAATCAATGATTCTCTCTCATCATTGATGTTTCTATTTCTCTCCCTCTCTCTGAAATCAATAAAAATATATTTTAAAAATATATTAAAATACTCAAGAAAATCCTTTGCTATTTTTTCCCTAACAAGTTAAATAGTATTTATGTTCAACTGATCTCACTAATCACAGTTTGAAATGTTGCACTCATTACCCATTTAGCAGAACAGTTTCAAAGTCAATAATTAATGATTATATTGTGAGCATAAGACACATACATATGAACAAAAGGGGAGGAAGTAATCTATTTCCTCCTTCAGTTTTAATAAATCCTTCCAATTTTCAAACTGCCCCTCCTTGTCCTCTAGATCTCTGAGCTTCTTTGAACAAGGGGTAGTGTAGGGCTGACTTGGATAGCTTCTTCTTGTTCTTTTAATAGGTATGAAACAATTTTTAAAACTTAAGTCAAAGATTAAATGAAGACTGTAATAATCTCACAATTTATTTTTCCCCAACATCCAATGACACCAGTGAAAATTGGTGGTATTTGCTTCAAAACTGTCAAACAAGTCATCTTTAAACACTTAAAAAAAATACTTATACTTTCAACACCTTGCATAATATCAGAATGAGTTAAAAAAAAAATCTTCCAATGCTGACAGAAAATTACAAAGTGGAATCTACAACTCCTTTGAAATCTTTGATTCATCTAAAACACCCTTATTCCAGAATTACATCAAATGTAGAAGATAAAGGAAAACTGTGTTCTTTAGTCAGTAAAATATTTCAACTTTTCAGATGATTAACAATTTTCAAATTATTTTTTTACTCTTCAAAATGCATCAGACTAAACTTACTTTAAGAACTAGGGAGTTACCCAATGACATGGAAAAGGCCCTATAATTGTGAGGTTAACACAGCCAATGAAATCTGCAACGACTCTGGTATTTCTTCTTCACTATTACATTAATAGCTTAGTGTCGTTTTTCTTTTGTAAGCAACGAAATTTTATGATATCACAAAAAATAACCAATAACTAATTGCTTCATAGCCTCTGTGACAAGGATTTGACCCATACTGTTAATTACAACATAAAAGGAAGAAACCATGGAAAAGGTATTAAAAATTTACACTTAAAATGAGATGCAAAATTACAATTTAATTTCCTAATGCATATTTTTAAGTGCAAACAGGTTGTCTCTTCATTATCAAAATTTTTAGGTTAAAGACGTGGCTCTGAAAGCTGAACTAGTTAGAAAAGAAAGGTTCAATTCTGAACTTCTACTTGGATAAGACCAGAAAGAAATGATACATGAATGTAAATGCAATTTTATTTACCACTTTGATGCTCCAAATGGCACTGCCAGGAAGCTGCCTGGGTTTAAAAATTTCCCGACCTTCTGAAATGTCTGGGGACCAGGAAGGTGGGCTCACTGTATTATGGGTACTCCAAGCCCCCTAGGATATGGCAGGTGAGAAAATAGATGTGTAAAACTCAGCAACATAAAAGGTCAAAGCCAGCAACTAAGGAATTTTAGAACAGCAAAAACAAATGCAGACGTGTGGAAATTTAGGACAAATTGCTTCAAGTTAGGGAAAAGAAGCTTATCACTTACAGTGACTTTATACTTAAATGTTTGCAGCTACAAATTACATTCAATATTTTATTCTGGTTGAAACATCAGCAAAAGGAAACATCAAAAATTAAGGTTTATATGAAATCAACACTGACTTATGCATTACAATTATAACACCAAGTATAAATAAAAGGCAAACTCTAAAACTAGCACTATAAGAAACTATTTGGGGATTACTTTCTTCTAACAATAGTCACTCCACTGGAAAGGAGAATAGATAACCTTAAAGAATTCATGTAACCCACTGCTATAACAACCCAACCAGTAGGCAAAAAAAGCAATCAGAAAATGCAATAAAAAAAATGAGCAATCAATAGACACATTCATTTTAAATTGTGGAAAGTTAGTTTGTAACCTTCAGATGCAAATACCATTATAATCCTAGCATCTAATTACTCTTCCTTCAATGACCATTCATTGTGAGTTTTGGTTTGTAGTTAAGGGACTTAGATTACATACTAGGGATTAAGTTGAAAACTGAAAATGTTAAAGCAATTGTCCTAAATTTGCCAATTAAAATGCCTAAAGTATCTGATTATTTATACAAGAAATAGTAACTTATTAGAATAGTTACAATAAAACTAAGACATTTTACTACCAAATCACTACATTCAGCAATAATCTGAACTAATATGATGAAAACGCTAAGCAACATGAAGAAAAATGTTTACTCCACAAAAATAACACTTTAAAGAAAAACACAAAATAAATGTCAAACAATAAAGTACTTATTTTGAATTAGGTAATTCAACAATGCTTAAACTTTAGACAACACAGTACTTACCAGGTTTCTAGAATATTATCAAACTACCACATAGTAACCTATTAATCACATAAAAATACCACTGGGAATTTAAATAATCAACCAAAAAGAAGAGCTTGACTATCCTGTGTGGAGCAGATAGTTAATGGGAAAACAGTATTTAAGGAAAAACCACGGAGGAAGAGACTGCACTTTTAATCAATCTACCTACCTCCCTTCTAGCTCAGCTAAAGGCTACACTGCTCTCGCTCACTTCCCCACTATGAGTCTACTTCCTGCAGACCTGTCTTCTTTCCTGCTGGGTCCAGGTCTTTGGTAACCTGTTGTCACTGAAAGCCCTTTCTCTATGCCTATTTACTCAAACTCTCAACATCCACAGAGCTCTGCTGGGTTCGGAGCAGCCCCCTGTGAAATGGTTCCCTGCCGTCTGCTGCCAAACTTCGACCTTCATCAGTTGCCACGCAAGTTCTTCCTCCACCTGCCCTCCAAAGCCCTGCCTCTCCCAGGGCTGGAGCTGGACAACCTTCTCCTCACACAGTCTTATCCTGAATGGTCTTGTTGGCAATGAGGGCTGGAAACACCCAGATGGATCTGTTGTCTCACAAGTTCACATGTTCTGAGAGAACTTCCCTCTTAGCATTTCCATTTTCTCACATGAAATGTCTCAAGTTTACCATGTCTAAACTCTCTCCCTTCACCTGTCCCCTCTCAGACTCTAACCCCTTTTAGAAGTGGCTGGGAGTCATGAAATAATTCTCTTCCCTACTCACTCTGCCGCTGCCTCCTCAATCCTTTCTCCCACCACTCCTTCAATCCAAACCACTGGTAAATCTGGTTCATTTTAGCCTCCAGTCTCTTCTCTGATCATTCTGCTTCTCCGTCCCCCACTGCCTGGCCCAACCCCACTCGAAAAGGCCTCAACTTTTTTAGCCTCTTCTTTGCCTGCATCTCCTCAAGCCTTTACCCATGCAGCAGCCAGAAAGGCTTTTCAAAAATTCAAATCTGATCAAGCAAGTCACTACTGCTGTAAACCATTCAACAGTTCTCAGTGCACTTCAAACTCAACCTTGCCCACTGCCTCTCTCTAACCTCGGCGTGTAGCGCTGTCCTGCTGCCCACCCACCTCGGCTACCCAGGCTTCCCGGCTGTCCTTCAAACATGCCTCACTCTGCATACAACAGAGCCCTGCTAACTCAGAACAATTCCAACTCTGATGGCTGCTTCTTCCGATTCCTCAGGTATGACCTTAATATTTGCTCATCAGCAAGGCCCTTCCTCAAATGAACCATCATTTCCCTTACCACACCTTTGTATCTTCTCATTGGTCACAATTTGGGCTCATATGTTGTATTGCTTCTAATTATTTAGTGGTAGAGAGTAGAGGCAAGAGATGTGTGAATTAGTTCTCAATAGTTCAACTGGTTTTTCTCTGAGGGTATCTGACTAATGTACATCATAAATTCCTTTTGGTAGATTGTTTAGGTTATGTCAATAAGCAGTTCTTAAAACATATCATAAAAAGTTATACTTGATAATGTTAAATTATCCATCATAATTTAAAAGTTGCCTTTGATGCCAAAACTACTGTCATTCTAAAAAGCATTCATGTTTCATAAAATATGGACAAAATGAAGGGTTCTATGGATCAAGAATGTTTGGATGTCATTTCAGGGATGATTGGAAAACCACCCAACTGCTATGAAGAACTTATATAATAAAAGCTTGGGTAATTACATTATGAATTTTAATAAGTACATTATAAGACATTGGAAGATAAATGGTGTGCAATTTTATAGGAACAGAAGAAAAATTATAATATACTTAGATATTTTGACAAAGGAGAAATTATCCTTAGACCTTAAAACTGAAATTTAGCTGTAATTATTAACTTTAGTTATAAATTATCCTTCAGATCTCAGCTTTGATCAAAAAGAACAGACCAGAGGAAGTTAGTGTTCCCTGTCAACTGCAACATAGACTGCACTGTCGTTGCACTTGAATTTACACCAACTACACTTGTATTTATTTGTTGCCATTGGCGTATAAAGCTTGATGAGAAGAGACTGTGCTCTTTCTGTTCACTGCTGTGTTAAACATTCTGTTTAGCATTTATTGAACATGTATTTTTTTCTCCTACTTATTACTTTTTGCATGCATAAATGCATCAATAAACACTGTAGTATGGTATGAACCATACTAATTCACCCACCAGTTATTACCTAGAATCTTGGATTTCCTCATCTATAAAAAAAATTAATCTATCCAATGCTCTGTTATTCTTTATAACATATCTACAAAATGAATTAAAATAAAAAGGGTTCAAACTGTAGACAGCAGGAGACTTTCCGCTGTAAAGAAAGCCAAACAGAACCAACTTGCTATTAAATCATATAGAATCTTCTAAAAAATACTACTTGGCAGAGATTGAATTGATTCCAACAATTATTGAATCCAAAACCTATTTAAAGTTGTATTAATCTTTCTGCTTTGAGGCCAATTTCTCAGGTAAATTTATCAACCTAGTAAAGTATACAGCTGCCACAAGGACTGTGGAGCAGGGAGATGGGGACAGCGATGGCAGGGGAGGATCGGCTATTATGGGCCACTTTCTGTTAGAAGTCTAACCCTGTTGCTGGCTGTGAAATATGATCAACGCCATGCTTAGAGCCTAATCTACTGAAATCAGTTTTAGGAGTGGCCACAGAGGGTTTGGTGTCTCCTGGGCAGACTTCACATCTCCAGATCCTAAAAGTCAACCTGGGCCTACCCTCTCCCAGCATGCTATGCAAAACCGTAACAAAACAGAACCAAGGAAGCATAAAAGGATGAGTCTGGCTTAGAGAAAGTGAAAATGATGGAGAGTAGAAAAGAAAACTAGTAGGAGAAACAGAAAACATAAGTATTTATAATGTCTTTGGGGTACATACATTGACTCATACATATTACAGCCCCAGCAGCCAACACCTCAAAGCATTCTTTTCACATACATAAGTCTCATATTCAAAACAGAGGTCGGCATCAAACAAGAATTTTAGTCCTGACTTGAAGCATACCAGAAAAGCATAGAAACAGAATGTGAATTTGGCTGGTGCTAGCAATGCCTTTGTTTTGTTTTTATGTTTTTATTGATTTTGAGAGAGGAAGAGATAATAGAAACACCAATGATGAGAGAGAATCATCACTGATTCTCCTGCACACCCCCTATTGGGGACTGAGCCCGCAACACGGGCATGTGCCCTGACTGGGAATCAAATCAGTGACCTCTTGGTTCCTGGGTCGACGCTCAAACACTGAGTCACACCAGCTGGGCACTAGCAGTGGTTTTGGTAATGGCTTCAGAAATGTCATGATAGGCTTAAGGACACTAAGAGGAAAGTCTGATGCTTCTAATTTGTATGTGTGTTGGTTGACACCCCAAAGAGTTCAACATTTTTTAGGGTTAAAACTACATTTTAATTTCTCAATGGTTTAGAGTAGTGCTTCTTGGACTTGAGCCAGCATGGGTGTCTTCGTAAAATACACATTTTCACTCAAGTTAAAGTGGCCTCTGAGAGTCTGCCAGGCGATGTTGATATTCCAGGTCTGAAGGTCACACTTTAAGAAGCAAGGGTTGAGTCTTCAATTTTCCTAGAAAACAGGCCTGGCCTGCAAGCCTTGAGTATTTCCTATCGCCTACCCTGCTGGCACACAGTACCCTGCAGTCTTCTGTACTCTAGTACACATCACACACAGTATAAAAGTCTGTTGCGTCAGCCTATGAACCAGGAATCATGTTTGATTCCCGGTCAGGGCACATGCCTGGGTTGCAGACTCGATCCCCAGTGTGGGGCGTGCAGGAGGCAGCCGATCAATGATTCTCTCTCATCATTGATGTTTCTGTCACTCCCTCTCCCATCCTCTCTGAAATCA
>NW_006293699.1:1067653-1069204 GCF_000327345.1 Myotis davidii
AGTGTTTGACTCGGTCAAAGCCACAGTTTGTTTCATTTGTACAAGTCATTATTAGTCAATTTGACTGGTTGTAGGACCACTGCTCCAGCTATATTTAATATGTGATTATATCCTTCTCAAGTCTCCATTTTCACAGAATAGTTAACTGTAGCAATCCACTATTCAAGAAAGGAAACAGGCCCTAGTTGGTTTGGCTCAGTGGATAGAGCGTCGGCCTGCGGACTGAAGGGTCCCAGGTTAGAGGCTGGCCAAGGGCACATGCCTGGATTGTGGGCTCAAACCCCAGTAGGGGGCATGCAGGAGGCAGCCAGTCAATGATTCTCTCTCATCATTGATGTTTCTCTCTCTCTCTCCATCTCCCTTCCTCTCTGAAATCAATAAAGAAATATATTTTTAAAAAAGAAAAGAAACAGGGCAGCACTACCATTTCCTGTGTATCAGGTGCTTTATATGTGTTTTCGTTCAACTATAACAGCAACCATATGATGTAGTTTTACAGATGAAGCAGCAAGACAATTCACAAGGTGACTTGTTTAGTGTCACAGACAATAATGGAAGAATAAGGGTTTGTATCCAAGCAACTGCACTATGGTAATATGCAAATTGACCCTAACGGCAGAACAACTGGAGGCAGCCAATGGATGATTCTCTCTCATCATTGATGTTTCTATCTCTCCCTCTCCCTTCCTCTCTGAAATCGATATATATATTTAAAAATAGTGAAAGCATAGCAAAATCTTTGGTTTATCAATTTTAAATTCGTTTTGTATTTCTTTTAATTTCATCAGTAATTGTGGAACTGAAATTTTCACATTTATTAAAATGCTTTGCTGTGCATTGTGCATTAAGGTAGCCACTAGTCATGAGGCTATGAAGCACTTCTAATGTAGTTAGTCTAAAACCAGAGCTAGAACACTGAACCTGAAAAGTAAATGGAAAATATCTCATTAATAATTTTTATGTAGATTAAATGCTAAAATATATTGGGTTAAATAAAAATTAAAGTTAACTCACCTGCTTCTTTTTATTGGGACTATTCAAAACACTGAAATTATACTACAGCTTGCATATTTCTATTGCACAGCACAGGCTTACCTAACTTCCACTGTAACTCCATCTCCAGAAAACACTTGATCATCTAAGCAATAACTGTCACATCAATTTACAACTTACAGATTTTCTTGGTTTTTAATCAAAGAATTAATCGAATGTCTAAGTTTATTCTTGGAAAGGTTCATGTACTATTAGAAAATGGTTAAGGTAAATAAAGATTTGACCACTATGAGAGAGAATTTTAACTGATGAAACACAATTCTCACACAATTCTCTAGTTAGGATGGTATTCACTATATTGGTCAAGACCACAGAACGAATGACATTTAACAAAATATGGAAATGACACTGATATTAACAATAAAATTTTAAAAATATGGAAACCAAAGAATCTTGCTTATATCACAATAACTGCTATGACAATCCATCTCATTTTATAGCCAGTCTCCACTGCCAAGAATATGCAAAATAAGCACTAAATAAAATAAAAAATATAAC
>NW_006293699.1:1069252-1083983 GCF_000327345.1 Myotis davidii
ATGTGATAGAATAATGAATTTCCAATATAAGGCTGGACACATTCCTGTTCATGTAACATGATGCCAGTACCTAAGCAATGATTTTAAAAATGAAGTGTTACCTTGTTCTAGGCAAGGCATCTCTGCACAAGTTTGGCAGTGCATTAGAGAGCTAGAACTCATCAATGGAGGCTGTTTGCTGCCCAACTACAACCAATACAAGGGGGAGGTAAAACATGGCCAACGAAACACTCATGAGATTAGCAGCGGATTATGAAGCAGTAGTGAGATAAATAGGAGGCAAGACACTACCAGACTAAGGGGTAAAAGAGGACACAGGAGAAACAATAGCAAATATGGGGACATGGCTCATACAAATGGAATAACCCTGGAAACACACACACACACACACACACAATTTTAGAACATAAGTCAACAGAAAAATAATCTTAACGGTTTCTCAGTTGGAACAGAAGTCTCTAAATAAGGAGAAATGCTGTATTTTTTTATTTATAAATAAAGAATGTAAAGAATTTATATTCTTAAAGAATGTAAATTATCTGGACCAAAATTAAATGTGAGAATCAAATTTACATTGCTAAGATCTTTTCAGAGCCAAAACTACGTATTTACTATAATCTATTCAAGAAATAAAAAGGACAAGAAAAACAAACAAAAGAAAATGAAAACAAGAGAAGACTAAGGAGCAGGAAAACTGGTTTGAGAATAAAGATCTCTCCTGGTTTATAACTGTAACATGCCATATTTACAAAATAAAAATATATCTGGACTTTATTTAGAGGAGACTAATTCTCACATTAACATAAAATACAATTTTGTTTTGCTACTGATCTTATAATTCCAAAATAAATGACCCAGATACTAATCCTATAAAAAGTCAAAATTTTCATCAATTTAAGTCATGAGACTTGAAAATTCAAATTATCATTTTGACTAAACACTTATGCACTATTTGATATCTGGCCGTTTTATAAAAACTTAAGTAGAATTTTGTAGAATAAATCAGTCTTAGATATGGCGTCTTCACTTTGCATGTAGTTTCGCTTAAGTGCCACTTAAAAAGAACTGGAACTTACCCTCTAGAGCAGTGGTTCTCAACCTGTGGGTCGCGACCCATTTGGGGGGTTGAACGACCCTTTCACAGGGGTCGCCTAAGACCATCGGAAAACACATATATAATTACATATTGTTTTTGTGACTAATCACTATGCCTTAATTATGTTCAATTTGTAACAATGAAAATACATCCTGCATATCAGATATTTACATTACGATTCATAACAGTGGCAAAATTAGTTATGAAGTAGCAACGAAAATAATTTTATGGTTGGGGAAGGGTGTATTAAAGGGTCGCGGCATTAGGAAGGTTGATAACCACTGCTCTAGGGGTAGAGCCCACATTACCTCAAACAATTTCAGAAGGAGCTCCCTTCACTTCCTGAAAATCAATAAGAAAATTCTAAGATTTTTCCATGAAACCACTGATGTAAGTCCTAAGTTGAAATGTCAGCTGCACTATACCCAAAACTTTACTGTTTCTTTTAAAGGGTTCTATTGTAACTGCAAACTAGAACTTTAAAAAATTTTAAGTGTTTTCTATTAGAAGCTGTAATCAAATAGGTTACATTTATATATCACAAATGAGTTGAAATTCCAAATAAGATCACTTCAAGTTTAGTTCTTCCTTAACAGCATTTTTTTTAAATGGCCCATATACCTAAGTTAACACTACATTAAGTTCAACCTGAAGGCAAAAATTATTGCCCTCCAAAGCCACACATACACCTTGTTTTACAGAAATGCTCCAACGTGATTTATCAACATCATTAAAGTCACCCTACCTGTTTAGAACGGGGTCTGCCGGGAGAAAACTTCCTCTTGGTAATAGCTGGTTTACCCATGCCAATTTTTGGAGTGACAGAAAAGTAAGTGGTGGGCAGGATGTTCCCAACAGAAGCACTGAGCGCTGAAGGGTAGCTGTGCAGCATGTCGTGAGAAGGCAAGTCCGAGGAAGGAGGTGGAGAGGAAGACGCATGGGCCTTGCGTATGTCCACTGCCGAAGGAAATGATAACTCCGCCTCAGGCGGTAATTTCATAGATTTGTCTTGGCATAAACCATCCTTCACACAACTCTCAACTGCAGGAGTCGTTTCAAAGTCCATGAAGGCAGTGGAAGATTCAGAACTAACTTTCTTTTCCATTTCTTCTTGTACCCTTTCTACAGCTAAGCGTTCCATAGGGCATACAGTACTTTCCTCACAGGGGGGCACCAAGGTTTCTGGTGGAATGGTGACGGAGTCCATGATTGAATTTGGAGGCCTGGACTCCTCAGTGGATGCCACCACTTGAAGTTCCTCTGACAACTGCACCTCCTCTTGTGCAGTGGCCGGGTGTGCCAGGATGTTGACGTTTCCCGTCACATCCATTTTGTTTTCATTTTGATTTTCATCACAAGTATGTATCACTTTAGAAGACATTTCCACTTTTTCATTATCAACTGCATGAGAAATCCGATTTTCCAATTCAGGATGCATTTTATCTTGAGATGATTCTACAAAAGTTGAAATATTTGTTATGTTAATGTACATATGAATTTTTACATTTCTAACTAGGAGTAGTTGTAAGACATGAATGGGTTATATGTCTGTAGCTTTGTGGCTTAAAAATAATAGGCTTGCGCAGATTAATATCAGATCAGACCAGAAAACCTACAAAATCATCACATAAAATAGGATCCCCAAGGTGTAAGGTATTTCTGGTAAGAATATTTAAACAGAATTTCTATAACATTGTATAGGTGTTTTATAAATTGAGCACTTACAAAACTATTTAAAAATTTGTAGGTGAAGTTATACTCATTTAACAACTAGGAAATGAAGTTCAGTGATGTTATGTAAGGTCTCCAAGTTAAAGTGAAGACTAGTCCAGAATATAAGGCTATTCTGCAACAGCAGGCACCCAGATGTAAACAAAGCTCTGTTGACTCAAATGTATAATGACCACAGACAGAAAAGATTTTGCTCAGCTGTACCTGCTAACCTACTCAAGGCATGTGTTATATATATCAGAAATATTTCTAGTTGTTGACTAGTAAATTTTAAATCAGGGGACTAGTGTGTTGGACCATTAACCCAATCTTACTTAACAGTAACTTCAGGGGTCCAATCGACATGAGCCCTAAGTGCCCTAGCAAGTAAGACCACTGACTTAGTAAAAAGCACTTAGTATTTCAAATACCATCATGGTAATTTCTAAGTTACATTAAACACACTAATTCCTCCTTTATGATTTACCATGGTGACCGAAATTTATCTACATCCTTATATCAAAATGAAATCTCACTTCTCATTTCCACTTTATTGGAAGACTATAGTTGAGGATAAAGAAAAAACATCTAATAAATCTGTACCTTTTTTAAAGTTATTTTTTAATACATTTTTATTGATTTAGAGCAGAAGAGGGAGAGAGGGACAGAAACATCAATGAGAGAGAATCACTGATTGGCTGCCTCCTGCATTTACCCCATTGTGGATCAAGCCCACAACCTGGGCATATGCCCCTGACCAGAATCAAACCCAGGACCCTTCAGTCTGCAGGCCAATGCTCTATCCACTGAGCAAAACCAGCCAGGACTGTACCTAGTATTTTTAAACACAAAAATCCTTCAAAAATACTTAATACAAAATTAAACACACATGAAAAGTAAATGCTTAAGGGTTTAAAACCAAAAGTACCATTATTTGAGTGACTCAAATGAAAAAACCTTATCGTAATGCTATAGGAAGCCTAAGTCATATGCTAACAGAAGACCAACAGCCTCAAGTCACACTGGCAAAGAGGAACTTATGTAACACATGTAGAGACCACAAATATATTCCTTCTGTTCTATGCTAGGAAGTATTAAGATAGAAATATAAACACACAATTCAATTATAGTCAGCTAGTTTAATACAATGATTTTAACTTGCCTAAATAATGAACACTTGATTTAGCAATTCTTTTTATAGAATGTAAGCAGTAGTAAATAATTATTTGTGATGATTAATTTTGAAAGTCAATCGACAATGACCAATCTGTATAGAAACCATACAGGCATGGTTATGGTAGTAATGGGAGCAAACAGACCATAGGAACATGCCGCTTACCAGAAGTGAGAAGCCCCTGTGTGTCCAGACCTTCTGGCAGATTGCTCTCTTGCTGTTCTCCAGCACGGATCAGAACTGCTGGGAATAACACATGCGTGGAATCTCCAGCAAGCAGTCAAATTTCCCAAACCCTGCTCTTTCCAAGTAACTTAACATTTTTATCCTATTGTCAAAGGCCAATTTCCAATATAAGCACAAAACACCATGCTACTATTTCTTAGTAAGCAGGGTGTAAAGATGGGTATGAAAAAGAATGAGGATTCTGAATATGCACTATGAGACTTATTGTTATAGATAGCCTTTTGTCTTACTTTTTTTTTACGTTACATACCTTTTAATAAGTTGTTAAATATAAAGTTAATCTCAGAAAAATCTCAATAATTATATTCAATCTATAAAATACACAATTTTACATAAACTACCACAAACTATCAAATAAGCCCAAGATGTAAGTTTAAGAAGTAGTTTATCCCTCAACCTGGTCTCTCATTAATTTCAGATCCTCAAGTACAGTAATATTATCAATTTTGAAAAAAGCTTAATTGAAATAACTAAAACAACCCTCAACAGGATTGCTAGATGACCTCAAATAAATTTTCATTATCTCAGCATGGAATATCTCACAATCAGGAATGGCTCTAGTTAGTAATTAACAAGTATAACTCAGAAGTAAAAAATAACAAATTACTTTTTTGGGTTTTTTTTTTTACAAACTAGAGGCCTGATGCACAAAATTCGTGCAAGGGGCTCGCTCCTCCCCCACCCCTTGGCTTCGTCCAGAAGGTCCTGGGGAAGGACTTCCGGTCTAATTAGCATATTATGCTTTTATTATTATAGATCACTTTTTAATGAAAATCAATTGATCCCTAAACAAATAATTTATTTGTGATTAAGTCTAGATTACAACTCAACTACAAATATATCCGTATCCTTTCCCCTATTGAATTCTAAGGTTATTTTACTAAAAGCTCCTCTCTAAACAGTTTCTTAAGCAGTATGTATATCTTGGCTAATTTTTATTTAGGATACTAAAATTTCAGCAGACATTCACATATTCACTGTACCCACATTTTCTCCAGAAAATAGGCTCTATTCATTATGGAAAACACCCTTACCATCTGGAACAATTCCAGGTGTAGACTCTTGGCTGCGGGCGTCTTTAGGCACTGCTTGCTCGAGAAACACCACAGGGTCTTCAGAGCCTTCCACTTCCATTTCATTGTTATAATCTGTAACAGAAATGTATTTATTCTTTAGCTCAGAATGACTTTTCCTGGTTTTGTTTTTGTTCTGTTGCTGTTGTTATTAACTAAGTCAACAGTTACTATGTTGCTTTAGTGAGGGTAAACTATCACCAAAAATATCATAAACTCTTCTTCATATTTTACTATTTTGAACCCAACATATATTTACATATTTTAAAACATGGAAAGTAGCCCGGCCAGCATGGCTCAGTGGCTGAGCTTCAACCTATGAACCAGGAAGACACAGTTCAATTCCTGGTCAGAGCATATTCCTGAGTTGCAGGCTTGATCCCCAGTTTGGGGGCATGCAGGAGGCAGCCAATCAATGATTCTCTCTCATCATTGATGTTTCTGTATCTCTCTCCCTCTTCCTTCTCTCTGAAATCAATAAAAAATATTTTGAAAAAAATAAATAAAATAAAAATATGGATAGCATAATGAATTAAGAGGTAACTGGTACCCAGCCAGTGTGGCTCAGTGGTTGAGCATCAAGCCATGATCCAAGAGGCCAAGGTTCGATTCCAGTCAGGACACATGCCTGGGTTGTGGGCTCAATCCCCAATAGGGGGTGTGTATGAGGCAGCCAATCAATAATTCTTTCTCATTTTTATCCCTCTCTCCCTCTCCCTTCCTCTCTCTGAAATCAACGAAGAAAAAAAAAAGTAACTGACATTTTATTATTTTAAAAGGATATTCCACAACTGTATACTGATGCATACAGGAATAATATGAGTAATTAAGATGCATCTATTTAATCCCTTTGCAAATAATAACACAGAGACTTTTATAGAGGTTGTCACGCACACTGATGAAAATGAAAAACAATGGCAAGAAGGTCTGTTTCTTCACCATCTAAGAATCTTGTAATCATATTTATAGCTAACGGTACACTACTAAAATACCTGAGCAAAATTTGGGACTCTAGAAGTGAAAATTAACATATAAGAACAAAATTATAAAACTAAAACTTGTTTAGAGTGAAATAACCCAGATTTTGAAGTGCAAATTAAGTCCTATTACCAAACCTGGAGGAACCTGCACTGTTGGCTCAAAGAATATGCTTGGAGTAAAGCACAACAGTCCTGGATTCGAACATCCGGAGAACAGTTGTGAAAAGCTAGATGAGATGTCAGCCATCAGACGCAGGTATCAGGGTCACGTGTGTATTTAAAAGCTGAGAAATTAAGAATAAGATGGGACCTGGCACACAGAAGTCACCCATTATCACTAAAGCAGTATACTGGTGGTTGGCTGGGCCCAAGTGTACCTGCAGTGATGTCGGCCATCTCCACACCATCACCTGGCTGCAGCGCATCCATCTCGGCTGCTGCTAAGTGTTTGCAGTATGTGCAGATATACTCTTCTCTGAACTGAGAGTCCAGTTCCTGATCCGTTGGTTTGTCACATTCTAAGTGAATCCACCTGCAGTGATAAATATTTTTAGATAAAATGTTCTAGTTCATAACGTAGGGCAAAGAGAAGCAATTGCTGAAAAACTGGGCAAAGGAGAGGTTGAGGATGAGAGAGAGGTTATAGGGGTTGGCAACTGGGGAAGGACCTATTTAAGGAATGGGCGTTTCTGCATGTCATGAGAGGTGCTGACATACTTTTACTTCCATATTGTCAAACTATTTCCTCTTCAGTTCCCCCTCTTAATGCTCATTTCTGGTCTTGTCTTATCTTTTGCCCATTCAGTTCCTTACGCCTTTCAGATTCATGAAAATGTGACTTAACTTCACCTACAGCAGCGCTCAGTACTAAAAGGAACATTAGAGTGATAAAGCTCAGAGCACAGATACATGACAGAGAATGATCACACAGAGGAACTAACACAACACTGCAATGGCAAATGTCTTCTTACCTTTTGCACATATTACAGTGAAGCATGTCTTTCTGCAGTTCTGGGTTGTAGCACTTCCCGCAGAAAGGACACAAGTTGTCCTGCTGCTGGTAACAACTGTCACACACCAGGCAATTGTGGTGCCACTGAGAGCTAGACCGTGTGCCACACTCTACACATATTCTGCAATTCTAAATGCCAGGAGAAATGAAAACAAAACCAGGGTGTTAAGCATATGTATTACAGTCCTTGTATAAACCATTTGGAACTCAATGAAACATTCATAGATTATACATTAAGCTTTCATTTTCATGATGCTAATTTAGGGTATATATTTTTGAAAAAGCGATTTGTTTTGAGCCTCTGGTAAGACATCACTCAATTTGAGCTAAAACCTCTAAGAAAATATAAACAGGGGATAGAGACATCCAAGTAAACATAAATAAGAAGGGGGGAAAGCCCAAGAGCTACTCCAACTTTAAAAAAAAAAAAATGGAGCATATTCCAGAATCAGGAATTAGCTTATGTGGAATACGTCTGCTAAACCCCCATTGCAGAATGCAAATTGGTGCTGCTGGGTGCTCCATTTGCTATGGGTAGCTTAGACACCAAAAACAAGGATTCACACTAAAGAAGTATCACCACCCATTCCAAATGACTAGGTGTCTAAAATTGTGAAAATAATCACTCTGCATCAAAATCCAACTATGGCTTCTCATATTTTCTGAACAGAATGGCACTATTCTTTTCAAAATAGAGCTTTTTACCAAGTGCCAGACCTGCGAAGGCCAGCCCAAACCCTCCTTTGTGCCTGTGAGTTAGTCTGCCTTAAAGCCCTGGGCGCAAGACTGCGGGGCTCTCATTACCTACCGTGGCTTTCTGATCTAAAACACCAACAAAAGGAGCTGTATCTTTTTGAGCTGCTGGGTTGACATGAAAAAACTTGCTCACCAAAAAAGAGAAACTAGCATGAGCCATAAATCTGCTGACGTCTTATAGGTATCATATGAATGCACTAATATTAATGCAAAAATCCTGAATAATATTACAAATAGACTCCAGTAGCAAACAGGAAAATAATAAGCCACATCCTAGTGGATTTTATGCAAGGATGGTGAAATACAAGGACGGTTAAATATTAGAAATCCACCCCGCAGGTGTGACTCAAGTTTGTTGAGCATCATCCCACGCACCAAGAGGTCGCCAGTTGATTCCATTAAGGGCACATGCCCAGGTTGTGGGCTCAAACCCTGGTAGGTGGCATGCAGGAGGCAGCCAATTGATGTTTTTCACATCAATGTTTCTGTCTGTCTCTCTCCTTCTCCCTTCCTATCTCTCTCTCTTAAAAAACAAAATCAATAAGAGCATATTTTTTAAAAAGAAAATCTATTAATAAAATTTAACATATTCTTATGTCTGAGAATAATTTCAATAGATTCTGAAAAGCCTTTGGAAAAAAATCAAAACCCATTCCTAATTAAAGAACTCTTAAGAAAATAAAAGTGGGTGGGTATTTCCTTAATGTGATAAACATACATACATCAACTCTAAAGCCAGCATTTTATTTAACTGGGGAACCCTAAAGGTATTCCCACTGAAGCAAGGATGTGTACTTGATTCACTACTATTTAACATGATTCTGAACTCAATGTAAACATTGAAACAAAACCAAGGTAGAGTAATAAGAAGAAATAAAACAGCACTGTAGATGTCAAGATAATATATTTGAAAATCCTAAAGAACTGATCACAAATTCAATATAAAAGAACTTAAGAAAGTAGCATGATATAAAACAAGCAATGATAAATCAAAAGAATATACACACAAATAATAACGTTAAAAGGTATAATAAATGAGAAAATCTCACTTATAACAGCAACAAAATGGATAGAATACTTAAGAATGAACCTATACAAAGAGAATTACAAGCGCTATTAGAGGACGCCTAACTAGATCTGCCCAAACGCAAAGACATACCTGTTCATGGTTAGGATGTCTTATCATCAAGATGTCATTTCTCCCCTAACTCAATTAAAATTTTTAAAGTGATCCCAATAAAAACTCCAATGATGTTTTTTATGTAGTTAGGTAAGTTGATATAGAGTTCATAAGGAAAAGTAAACAAAAGAACAGCCAGGAAATACATGAAATTAAAAGGTTCTGAAGGGGGGCGATACTTCCACACACTGCAGAGCCTCAGAAAGATCCATGGGAGAGACCAGCAATCCCAAAAATAAACCCCAGCCCAATCTAGAGCTCTAATCTGGAATCTCAAAGTGAACGGGCAAAGAGTCTTTTAATGTCTGGTTTGTGGGCAACTGGATAGCCAACTGGAAAATGATACTTCAAATCATACACAAGCAGCAACTCCAAATGGACTAGAGCTAACAGTAAAAAATAAAGTGATGCAAAACTGGAAGATAACATGAACTCTTCACCCTAGCTGATTGTTCAGTAGTTAGAGCATTGGCCCACAAACTAAAGGGTCTCGGCTTCAATTCTGGTCAAGGGAACGTACCCTGACTGCAGGCTCAATCCCTGGCTCCAGTCACACCATGTGTGGGAGGCAACCAAATGTGTCTCTCTCACATTGATATCTCTCTCTCTCTCTCTCTCTCTCTCTCTCTCTCTCTCTCTCTCTCTCTCTCTCCCTCCCTCCCTCCCTCCCTCCCTCCCTCCCTTCTATTCTCTCTAAAAATCAATGGGAAAAATATCCTCGGTGAGGATTCCTCAGTGAGAATTAACAACAAAAAAAAAGAACTCTTCTATAACCTCAGTGTAAGGAAGAATGATTCTAACTTAAAAAATCCAGAAGTAATAGAAAACTGATAAATCTGGCTGTATTGTGTGGCAAAAAAAATAACATTAGCAAAGTGAAAAGGGAAATTAACTAACTGGAAGGAAATATTTGCATCATATAACACAAATAAAGGCCTTATATCCCCAATATACAAAGAACACTTAAATTGGGGGGGGGGGGGTAAAAAAAATCAAAATCTTCAAGGATAATAGGCAACACTCATATAGAAGAAGGTAAAAATTACCCTTACGCACATAAAAAAGTTATCAACTTCACTCAAAAGAGAAATGAAAATTAAACTACATTGAGATACCATTTTTCACCATCAAATGGGCAAAAATTCAAAAGCTGAACATGATACTCTATTGGCCAGGCTATAGAAAAAGTTGTTCTTTCACACATTACTTTCCTGGTGGTAATGGGAACTGCCATTAGCCCATGGGGAAGGAATTTGACACTATCTCTGTCAATTCCTTCAGCATTCACTCCAGAGTCGGTAATTCCACTTCCAGGAATGTCTAGAAATCTTCTCTCAAAAATTCAAAAAACCTTAAACATAAAGTTACTGCCTTCAGAACCATTTGTTATGTAAATATGGAAAACTACCTAATATCCAAGCATAGCCCATTGGTTGAATAAACTATGGTGCAGATAAGAAAGTGGGGGAGGGGAAGGGAGACGAAAAGGAAGAGGGAAATCAACTGATATGAAGTGATTTGCAGACTTTTTTGAAGTGAAAAAAGCAACATGCAAAAGAGCACATATAATATGCTACCTTCGGTATAAAGGGAAAATAATATATCTGCTTATCATTATAAAATAATACAGGAAGGACAAATCAGGGAGCAAGCTAGTAAATGTGGTGCAAGTGGTTCAGGAGGAAATAACAATTCTGAGTAGAACTTTTGAAGGCATGCTAGTATTCTATATACTTTTAAAAATGGAAATCATAAGAAAAGGGGAATAAAATCTATCACTGAAAGCGAACTGAAGTTCCTTTGTTGCAGTGAGGAACTGAGTAAATGTGTGGGTGTTGGTAGGACCCAGATTCTTACTACAGAAGAACAGACATGCAAGAACGGGAGAAGGCAAAAACCTCAGTAGGAAGGATTGGCGTTGGAGTTATTGGAGTACATCCATTATTTATAAATTATGTGAGTATAAAGTTATGTTTATGTGTGTACATGTATTTGTACATATGTATGTGAAGTGCCCACATGCATTAATTCCTGACCCCTCTGCTGAAAGGGCAAACCTAGTGCCTCTCCTCCACCACAGGCTCCTGAGCTAGAGGAGATGGCCGATTCCAGGGCTGGGGCACGAGAAGTGTAAGATGAACATCTTGTTAGCCAAAATGTTAAGGAGCTGCTCACAAGGACATGGGACCCAGCTTTAAGAGGCTGCCAAAGGGAAATATGGGACAATCTGAGCACAAAACAAATTAGCTACAGTAATTAATTAAAGCATTACTTTACAAACAAAGGGTAAAAACTGCATCAGGCAATGGGTCCTAAAATCTTGGTGGAAATTTTGATGAGGAGCAGGGTATTCACATGACCTTAAGAGTGTCTCCTCACAAGGCTTTACTCGATACACGGGAGAAATCTGCTGGCAGCTTGACCAGATTGACATCACCGATGAGGAGACATGGGCGTGAGGTGCACAGGCTGTGACACCCGAGAAGGGCACTCATCACCTTCGCAGTATTTGGGCCAAGAATGCCTAACTCTGCATAACCATGAGGAGATACAAAGACAAAATGAAGAAAGTTCTATTTGGGAAAACAAACAGGTATGTGGGAGAGAACTATTCTTCAAAAATGTCCATCTAAAAAATACAAAGAAGAGCTTGGGAAATTTTCCAGATTAAAGGAATCAAAAGAGACACAACAACTAAATGGGATGCCGAACCCAGACTAGATAGATCTTGGACCCTGCTTGGGAAGGGAGAAAATCTTATGTGGGACCTTAGATTAAGTGACAAATTGAAACATGGATGGTAGATTGGATGAAAATACTACACTGATGTAAACATATGAAGTAGGGAACAGTGTTGATTATGTAAGAATATCCCTATTATTAGGAAATACACACTTAAGTATTTAGGGGTAAAGGAAACACAGTGTATGTAACTTACCCTCAAATGGTTCAGGCAAAAAAAAATATTGGGGGGAGGAGTGTTGGTAAGGAGGGAGAAGAGAGTAGAGAGAAAGGGCAATGATGATGACGCTGAAACCCCAACCATAGGTGAATCTAGATAAATGACATATGGGTATTTTTATTTTTCAAACTTTTAAAGTTTGAAATTATTTTCAAATAAAAAATTTTTTAAATGTATAATATACCAACACGCAAGCATTCTTGAAAGAGAAACAGGGAAAAGAAACCTACCTGACAGATGACTGGTCTACAGCAAAGTTCCTGACAAGATCACCCACACTCCAGCGAGCAGCCTCACTGCCCTGAGGCCTGTGAAGGCCCCAGTGCCTCCATCTCCGACGCACAGTGTGGGCAGGTACCAGGCCTCCAAATGTTAAATTCTGACTAAAGATCATGGAGATGCATGGAAGAATTTAACAGGAGAGGATCATTCTTCAGACTGCTCAGTGGATAAGCCTTCCTACTACAAAAAGCTCCATGCAGATTCCATGGGTGCCTGGATACTCATTTTAGGCATTACGCTGGCCACTTTATAGGCACATCTCCCCAAATCCAACACCCCTGTGAGCTAAGACCTATTAACATTCTCTACATGAGGAAAACTGGTTCAGGAAAGTTGAATAATTGTCCATAATCTTGCATTTAGTATCCAGAAAAGCTGATATTTGACACCACAACCTAACCTTTTATCCACATTATAATAACTCCATAGAACAGATTTTTTTTTTAAAACACAACTATCCAATCCGATTCCCAGCACGGTTATATTCTGTCACTGAGAAAAAGACCAGCAGAATATGACAGAGAGCAAATTAGTAAGAGACCAGGACAAAGGGAATTCTGAGAACAACCTTGGGAAATAAACCTGAAATTTTGAAGACATTTTCCAAGATAATGAAAACCATGACAAAGAAGATAATGAAGTAAGAGCAGGAAACAAAATTATCTAGATGTTACTAAATAGTATTAAAGAGAATAATAAAAAGGTAGTTTTTTTTAAAAGCAAAGTTAGCCAACACTTCTCTAGACCTGGAGACTGAAATTAGTGTATAACCACAGATGCATCCTGGAAGCAAATACAAAGAAATGAGAACAACAACAAAAAGATCCTAACTCTTTTAAGCACACACACAAAAGGATTATAGCTAGGTAGCTTAAAAAAAAGATAAAGAAAAAACAAAAGTTTTTCTTCTGTGATAAGCTGAAAAAACTCTTGGGGGGTGGGGGGGAGGGATAGTTTCCAAAGTATAAAACAGAAAAAAATGTAACACAAAATTATACCAAACCAAATTCAAATTCTTGTGGTAGTCTTAAGACAACAGTATTCTTTCAGATATAGTATTTCAAAAAATTTACAATTCTCTTTTAGAGAACAATGGGATGACAAAAGATTAAAGGTGAAATGAGACTGCAATTTATAGAGGAGATATATATACATATATACACACACACATATTTATTTCATTTATTTTTTTGCAAAGAAAAGGTGACAAAGTTTATATTAGTCTGAGTTAACCAAGATAAAAAGAGAGAAAAAGAAAGAATTCTCATTCAATGGGAAGTGAGAGAAGAAAAAAAATTCTTTCAACATTGTAATTTAACATTCATAAAATAAGATTCTCAATTGCAAATCATTGCAGGAAATAGAACTTGTTTGTCTTAAAATAGTCAAGCATCTCAATCACAACCATTAATCTCAAATAGTTAGCTCTATTAAACCTTTCAGAAGAAACATTTAAAATTACAACAAAGGGTCCAAAATAAAAAAGATGTGAAAAGATCATTCAATTGGTAAACTAAAACCCCCTGTGGCCATATTGTCAAGCAAAGTGGTGAAAAATACAAGTGTTACACGGGCAGTTTTACATTGATCAAAGGCATAATATATGTATCAACAACGGCCTGACCTTGCTCAATAACAGCCACAAAATAAGTTTCTTAAAAAAAAAAAAAAAGTAAAATACAAGGAGAAATTGATATGAAAAAGCATAGAAGTCAATTTTATATACATCCTTATACGCTGTTGAATCAGCTAACCAAAAAATAAGGACTGAAATGACATTAAAAACAAGTATTACACCTTAAAAAGTCACTATTTCAAGTATCAAAATATTTGCCAAAAAAAGCACACTGGTTAAACTATCTGGTTAAACACAATTAGGGCAGAAATGGACATGCTTAAAGCACAACCTAAAAATAAATTAGGTCAAATGTATATAAATACAGACAAGCTTAAAATTATAACTACTTTGAGGACAGCTAAAACTATAACTCAAGGTAAATTTATAGTTACATATCCTTTTCCTTTGAAAGAGCGAAGAGAACAAATTCCGATTCAGCTTCCTAGTTCGGAGAAAGAAGGCAGAGGCGCGGCGAAGACCAGGGGCGAACGCACACGTCTGTCCGACAGCAGGTCCTCGGACGGCAGTCCCGCCGGAGAGCCAACCACACCACCGCACCCGCCGACGCCGGGACCGGAATCGCCGGCGGGCGGCCGCGGCCCCTCCCTCCCGGGCGGGCGCAGGGGAGGGCAGTTAAATGGA
>NW_006293699.1:1084018-1125975 GCF_000327345.1 Myotis davidii
CTCCCCCGCCGCCCACGGCCAGAGAACCAGGTGAGTCGCGGCCAGGGCCAGGCGCCATCCTCACCGGGCCCGGGTGCGGCGCAGGTGCTGGGCTCGCTCTGCGCCTTCTCCTCTCCCTCTCCCGCACTCCATCCCGGGATTCCCCGGCGGGCTCGTCCCCCTAGACAGGACCCCGCCCCCGGAGGACAAAAGACCCCTGCCCCCCGGGCCAGCGCCTCGCTCCCTCCCTCAGGCCTCCACACCTTTCCATCTCCGGGAGGAGCCAACGCCTGGAGGCCTCGCCGGGCCTGGGATCCAGGGCCCACCAGGGCCACCCGGCCACCCCACTGGCGGAAGGGAAACCTACACACGCCGACTGGGAGGGCAAATATAAGGGCCAGGACAGGGGTCCAGAAACGCATTTCTGAGTCAATGGGACAAGAATGGGAGGCTGCAGAGGGAACACAAATGTACTCTTGGAGGGCTGTGTGTTTTCTGAGAACTTCAAGTTTTTCAGGGAAATGCTACCCTAAAATAATCAATAAAATGTTAACTGGCCTGCAAGGTGCTGCAATGCAGGTCTCCATACCGTCATTTAGCACTTGTGTTTATCACTGTTAGTCTCAAGTGCTGTCAGACAGAAAGAGGCAAGATCGAACCTAGTAAAATCGCGGTACAAAGGAGGATGCTTGGCGGACGCAGGTACCTGCACCGCAGCCCTCAGCCGAAGATCCACAGAGCAGCAGAGGGTTCTACCTCCATCCACAGCACGTGGCAATGGCTGCACCGGCAAACAGCACGCCAGTAACTCACAATGAGGAACTGCTGTTCCATATTTTAGCGACCATTGGCTCGGCACCCACCATGGTGCACCTGTGAACAAAGCTGCTCAGAGCTACTCAGTGACATTGGTTACATCTAAAGCTCAAGGGCTGCCTGCTGGCCCTGCTGAGGTCTCATTTCTCTGAACCAGGACACACGGTCATCACATATCAATACTGTTTTTATAGAAATACCTGTACAAAAGCATTCTCAGTACCAACGTTACTAAAGCCAAAGAAACCTAATGTGCGGAACTGAACCTGAGATAGTATCTGTCTACTAAACTGAGACTTGGCTGTTTTGTTTCAATGCAAAACTATTTGTTAGATTAAATGAATATTTACTTTATAAATTCTATTTAGTTTTATTTATAAAGTCACTGTAATTACTGTAGATAAAAGAAGTTGATTCCTAGCTTTGTGTCTGTTCTATAAAATTAAGATTTTAATTTTTAAAACCCTCAGCATGAGGGAGTTCAGACACTCGAGTCTCCAGGTTTTTACCATCTACATCTCATGTACAACATGAAAATGAGACTCAGCAATATTTCTTAATAATTCTACAGAGCAAAGCCCTGCTACTCAGTGCAATATGACAGCCCAGGGAGATGGATAATGTACAGGATGAAACATTACACTGACATTAAGGAGACCCGAGTTCTAGCTCCTATTCTGCCTTTACAAAACAGTAAACTTTGACAAGTGAGGCTCTCACCGGCTCATAATCTAGAATTTGTTAAACTATACAGATTTCAAAAGAAGCATGTGAACTACTTTTATGATTGATTCAGCCTAGAGAACATTCAAAGAAAGGTCACAGTAAATGTCTTTGTAAATATCTCCTAAACAGGAAAAAAAATAAAGCAGTCAGTTGAGATTAAAGGTGGGCACACAGTGCAATATACAGGTCTTATATCATAGAAAAATGTACACTTGAAACCTATATGATCCTATTAAGCAATGTCACCCCAATAAATTTAAAAAATTAATAAAAATAAAGGAGTTGTTCTTACCTTCTACTTTAAATATTTTGTGCTTCCATGGACAAATAATTTGTTTACCTGATACTATACTAACTCCCCCCATAAGTAGAGTTGTCAGCCAACCTATAGGTTTATGGAGACAGAACCTCAGGAAACTTAAAGAGATCAGCATGGAACACTCAGGAACATAAACATGCAAATATCAAAATAGATGGAAGAACAGAGAATCACTGACTCAAAGAATATCCAGAAAGAATTAAAAATAACTGCAGAAAGACAGATTGTGTTAACTGGAAATGATTTAGTAATGTGATATGTATGATCAATAATGATATGTACTATGTAATATCAAGCATAATACCTTTTTATATATATTTTATTGATTTTTTACAGAGAGGAAGAGAGAGGAATAGAGAGTTAGAAACATCGATGGGAGAGAAACCAATGTACATGCCCTTGACCGGAATCAAATCTGGGACCCTTAAGTCTGCAGGCTGACGCTCTATCCACTGAGCCAAACCAGTTAGGGCTCAAGCATAATATCTTAACTGATGGAAAAAATGTCTATAGCTCTTGTCTCTTAAAATCCAAGAGAAACTTTAAACAACACCTAAAAAAATTAATAGCTAAGTCAATCATCACTTACTAAAGCCACCACGGGGGAGGCACAATATGCATATACTTATGCATATGTAATGATTCCAAATATTCAATGCAAGTGTTACAAACATACATACATACATAAAATCACTGTAAAACCACCCAGAAACTTCTCTATAGAAATTCAATGTATTTTATCTCTGGATTTTAAATTTTAAAAATATAACTCCGTTTCAGTATCCTCATATGGTGATACTATCTATTTCAGACTTTCTGTGAGGATTAAAGATAAATCACTTACAAAAAAATTTTAAGCCATAAATACCTATGCGTATTAATAGATTCAGCAGCATTTTTTAACAGCCTGAAATTATAAACAACCCCAATGTTCAGCAACAAGCAATTCAATAAACAAATCGTGGTATCTCCACTACTTGGCAACTATATGGGTGAATCTCAATTATACTGAGTTTAAAAGCCAGAACAAAAAATAGATTATATACCATATAATGTTCTTCATATAAAACTCTGGAAAATGCAAACTAATGTACGGTGAAAGAAAGAAGATTGCCTGGAAGATAAGGGTGCTGATTGGTGAATAGCTGGAAGGACTCACAGGGGCACCAGGAAACTTTTAAGGGAGATGAATATGTTTATTATCTTGAAGGTGATAATGGTTTCATAAGGGTATATATGTGTCAAATTATAGACTTTAAATATGTACAGTTTATTGTATATCAATTATGCATCAATAGAGCTGTTTATTTTAAAGTTGATGGCAGTGTATATAAATTTGCGTAAGTATCCAGTTTGTCTGCTCTATATATTTAAAAAACATACAGATGCTGATATTTTTCTTAAAAAAATAAACAACTTACTTTGCATTTCCAGCCATTGGTTGGTACTGATTTCATAACTGGTTGAAGACAAAAAGTATGATACCCTTTGTCACACGTATCACACACTAGCATCTTGCTATCTTCTCCCGATTGTCTAAAAAATAAGATAGCATTAATGATGCCTGACCTTTAAACTTATGTTTGTAACATAAGTAATCATCTAAAGAATCAACTCTGGGATTGCCCAGTTCATAAACACCTCAGTGTCTGTTTTGTCCATGTGCAGATAATGACAAAGGCAACCCCTAGATGTGACAGCATTCGCCCCAAGCTCCCTACAGGCTTTTCCTACTGAAAGCTCCCCTAGGGTGAACCTGCTTTAATCATTTGGGGATTCCACAGAGAAGGAGGGGTTAAGGCAGGACGACTGACTCGGATCTTTAAGTATCACATACTATCCTCTCTTAGGAAGGAACTATAACTGATAGTTGATGCTGAAGGAACACCCTTCAGAAGAGTGAACTGGGAAGACACAGTCATAATAAAAGGAGGATCAAATTTGGCATCAGACCTATCTTTATATTCAACTGCTGTTTTCCTAGCTATGCGACTCCTGAATAACTTAGACTTGAGTTCTCTTGGTTTCAGGTATAAAATATGAATAATTACCAAAGGTTACCTGAGAATTAAATATAATTCTGGTTGAAGAGCTTAGAATACTCATTAAGCAGTATATACTAAATAAATAGGTATAAGAATTACAATCTTATAATTATTAAAAACTATACTAAAAATAAATATCTGCCTTGATCCTTGGCTATTAATCACTCTCAGATACTAAGAATTTAACTCAAGAGGAGGGGAAAGAAAACCTGGGGAATGCAAGAAGAGCGGAGAGAGGAAATGCTGAATAAATCCTGGGGATAAACAGAAGTAAAACGGAAGATGGGTTAGTTGGTCTCCAGTTATTTCTTATTTAGCTTAACAAATTCTACATATAAAATTGCATATTTTATCTCTTCAGCTACATGGAAAGATCCCATAGGAAAAGCACTCTTTCTTCAAGTTCTCATATTCCCTCCCAAGAAACCAGGCACAGATACAAGGTACCAAATAAACGTTTATTGATATTTTCTTTAATTTTTACCAAAATATAACAGCATTTGGTCCTACTTATTCCACATAATTCTGAGATACTGATGCTTTGTTAAGAAATTAAATTATGAATAAAACAGACTGGTGGGCATAATTTTCCTAGTTAAAAAAGTCCTCAGCTTGTAAATAATTTAAAGATTGCTGTAGATGCAGGTAACATCCCCAATCTATCATGCTAATTAGTAGCATGAGGAAAATAAGTCACAGAAAAGACTGGAGAAATGACCAAAGGATGGAATAGAACAAATAGGGAAAAATCACCCCATTGCAAATGTTTAAATGCCATACAATACTCTGTTTCAGTATTGTGGTGACTAGGATCTACTGACCATAACTGTCCTTCAGAGAGATATAGATTTTTTTTAAAAAAAACAATGATCTTAGTTTAATTGTCCTTCCTGGAAAGGAAGATGACTCACTTTCAGTAGTGATGTTCATTTTGCTATTAAATCCCCTCCCCGGTCTCCCTCTAAAGAAGTTGCTGTAGTTTTCTAATATTTATTTTAAATTGTTAATATTACTCATTTAAAAAATTGTTGGCAAATTTAAATTAGCTTTTTAGGCAACCAGAGGAATTTAAATTATTAAAATTACTTTTGTGTAGCCTTTGTTTCAAAGTAACATAAATGTTAATACAAACCTAGCATTTACTTCTTAAATTAAGACATGATGAAGGCGATGTGAATGAATATAGCTGCAGTCTGAACAACCTTTAGCACATCACACAAACCTCTCGGACCTACAAATAGGGTCTCTCACAAACTCAATACACACCTGTGAGTTGAAATTAAAACTTACTTGCAGTTCTGGCACACTTTGCACTCAGGACATTGCCAACCTGCACGTTTTAATGGAGTAACCGCTATATCCAGGCACATTCCATGATAGTGCTGACCACAAGTAGTACAAAAGAACTGATCTAACAGGTCTCCCGGGCTGTCGCACACTGCACAGTTTGCATCTTCCTTTGCTATAATTAACAGTAAAACAATGAAATTGTTGTATAAGAATTTGATAATTTTCTGACTTTACAGTTTAAAAATCACTTTAAGGGAATTTGCATGGTAAATCTTTCAGACACTTTAAGTTATCCACATTGAAGTGATATCCAATCAGAATATGGTCTCCATAGAAACAATGCAATATATTTAATCTAAATGTAATCACATTCAGTTTAATCATCTGGTTTTGCAATTTGTGCCTATATGTACTTGAGACCAAGCAGTTCTGATGTAGTCTTATATCCCTAGGACCAGTGACAACGCTGGGTGCCTACTTAATGCTTCATATATGCTGCTGGAAGAACCAAACCAGTAAAGTATCAACTGAGACATTGGTAGTGTAAAAAAACAACAACAACAAAACAAAAAACATTTTATTTGGATGTTAAATATGTTTTGAAATTAACAAAATGAGACAAAAAAATTAAGAAATGTTAATATCCATTAGATTAAGATGCATCTTACGCATAAACAGACTAATTTTTATTTAAATCAAATAAGTTTTTTAATACTGAAAAATATTGTATGAGGGAGAACATTGTAGATGGAAGCTACACATTCATACCCAAATACAATACTTCATTCACTATTTTGATATTCATCTATATTGATGACAAGCTGTTTTAAAAAGCATTAAATTCTATATAATTATGGACATCATCTATCTCCTAAATGTGGATCAAAAGAAATGTCGCTTTTTAACAGTTCTTTTACCACTAAAACAAAAAAATAACTGTAAGAATAAACTGCCTTGCCAAGTACATAGTTAAACTCATTCACATTACAAAGTAAGTAAATAATGTTTTCTAAAATCATACCAATTTGATAGATAGATATAGATATATCCTACATAATAAAAACCTAACATGCTGTGTCCGTTGATTCGACCAGTTGCTATGACATGCACTGACCACCAGGGGCAGGTGCTCCAATTGGTAGGTTAGCTTGCTGCTGGGGTCCAGCCTATCAGAACTGGGCCAGACGGGCTGGACATGCCCTGGAGCCCTCCCACGGTCTCTCCCTACCGTGCACCGTGCACCGGTGAGGTTCCTCGGCCTGGCCTGTGTCCTCTTGCAATCGGGACCCCTGAAGGGATATCGGACAGCCAGTTTCAGCCCAATCCCTGCAGGCCAGGCTGAGAAACCCCACCAGTGCACGAATCCGTGCACCGGGCCCCTCCCTCCCCACACAATTATGCCTATATCGGACACTTAGGGCCTCAACTAAGTGGTCTGATTAGCTGATTACCTAGGATTGTTTTAAATAGTATATATAATTTTTTTTCTTTTTTGTATTTTGAAGGTTTCATCAGTCCTCTCTGACTATAAGCCCTTTCTACCTTCTTTGTTTCCCAGTCGAGCATCTTGAAACCGAGTAATAATCTATTCCATTTCCTTATACCAGTCAGCAAACTGGTTTTGTAGGCCATAGAAGTCTCTGGTGTAGAAACCTTTTGTTTTTATTTTAGAGTCCTTTTAAAATGGTAAAAAGCCATTTGTAGCCTGAGGGCAGCACACAAATGGGCCCTGGGACTGAGATGTACCTGGCCCCCAAGCTGGACCCTCTGGTGGCTCCACACCCACCATTCATCTGAAGCTACTTTAATGAGGCTACCAATGACCTGTGAGCTCCCAGGTCACTTTTTGGACCTTACCTTATTTGCACTTTGCAGCATTTATATTACTAACTAAGTCCCACCCTGAAGTAAGATTTCTCTTCCCTTGGCTTCTAGGATGGCCTCCTTCTCAGTAAAGTCCCCATGCCTCCATCTCTTCCTCCTGGGTTGGCTTTTGTGCCTCTCTCCCTCTAAATGCATCCTGTTCTTTCTTTTCTAATTCCCCATGCTTTCTCTTAGTGATCACACCAACTCCCACAATTTCAGTTCCCCAATGGATATTGCCAGCCCCAAACTTCTTTCTAACCCCCAACACACTATTTGCAAGTCTTCCTGAACCTCAATAGCCAGATGTTCTAAAAATATACATCCAATGCCTCTAAAATAAAACATTTTTAAAATCTAACCCCCCCCCTCCCTCTTCTCTCAATCAGCATTAGTATCACTGTTGACCCTTCAACTCTTTCCTGACCCAACACAGCCACTGGACACCAATTCTTGTTGAGCAACTTTCCCTGTCCCTGTCCTTCCATTTGTACAGCTGGGTCCTTGCACTCCCTGCTGTGGTCCATGCAATGCATTCTGAATGGAATCCCTACATATGGTTCTGATCTGCTCCCTAAATAATCTAACTATGCATCTAACTGGTTATGCCTGCTGAAACTAAAACTGCACCAGTACTTCCTTTTTCACCTAAAAGTGGAAAAATAAAAACTTTCTAGTATGAGGCAAAAAAGAAAAACACAAAACAAAAAACCATTTCCTCCCTTTCCAACTGACTCTCAGGACCATTCACCAATTCCTGATCACGTCAAGCAGTTTTCTGCACACATAACATATGCTGCTGCCCAGTGCCGTGTACTTGGACACCACCTACTCCCTCTGCATGAAATGTGGTTCCCTTGTTGTGCCCCGAGCCCATCCCAAAGAGACCTTCCAAACTCTGCACACTGTCCCCAAATATGAAATATTACCACTCCTAAGCAACTATGTGCATAGTTGTTGAATATTCTTTTCTCCATATGCTTAGAAGAAACTGCTCTATAAGTAATTGTAACACAATACTGTGCTCCCTTGAAGGGCAGGGACCTTGTCTTTTAGACTTTGCATCTTCAACTTCCTAGCACAAATAAAGTCTTATTAAATACTAGGGGCCCGGTGCACGAAATTCGTGCACTGGGTGGGGCGTGGGCAAGTGCTGGGCGAGCACTGCTGCTGCTAGAGCGCTGCTAGTTGCTAGGTGAAGTGAGGGCCTCACCCCAGAGCAGCGTTAGCTTCTTTGGAAGGACAGAGCACCTTAGGGGCATCTAGGGAAAGGGGTGAGTATGCAATGCTCTTATAATTGTGCATGGCAATTGAATGCAGAAACCTGAAAAACCTCAACATGCTGGTAATCTTTCCATAAAATAACTAGCCTTTCAAGTCTTTTTTCCCTTGTGAATTTTTTTTCTTGTATCCAACAATTGCTTTTAAAGTTATAGTCTGGTTGCATACAACTTTAAGATCCCATGAAGGGTGGGGTTTCTCAAATGTGTGGACATAGAGAAGTCTCGGAGGCATCAACTTGGAGAAGCTGTTGTGTTCTGTAAAGAGTGGCTTTGAGGTCAGCAGGGGGCTTCTTCCTGCTTTCCCTTTCGCCTCCTGCATTGTGCCTACATATGCAAATTAACCGCCATCTTGTTGGCAGTTAACTGCCAATCTTAGTTGGCAGTTAATTTGCATATAGCCCTGATTAGCCAATGAAAAGGGTAGTGTCGTAGGCCAATTACCATTTTTCTCTTTTATTAGTGTAGATATAGTTTAAGTAAATAACTTGCTTCTAAAGTCACTTTTAAAAGAATCTTTGATTGATAGGCATTAATTTAAAAATGGAAATATTATAAATTAGTTCATTTTTTGTAAGGGTGAATTGTTTTTTCTTAATACTGAAATGGAGTGCCAATATTTACTCATTCAAGCTATGGACATTTAAAAACTAGTCTTAGATCTATTTGCTACCATCAGAACATACAGAAATTGGGGCAAGTACTGGACTCTGATGATCAGAGACTCAATTCATCTTTCTATTGTAATTTGCCAGGAATACTGCCCAAGGTGCTTCCGTGGAACTTCCTAGAGTTTGACTCTGACACTTCCACTTACCATTGCAGCCACCAGCCAATGTGGCTACAAAGCAAATGAAATTCAACCAGTCCAAATTGAGATGAGCTGCACATATAAACACACCCTAGATTCCAAAAATATATTAGGGGGAAATGTGTAATATCTCAAATATTTTTTATTGATTACATGTTGAAATATTACTATTTTGTATATACTGGTTAACATGACTACTAGAAAAATGACAATTACTTCTGTTGCTCACATGATATTTCTGTTACACAGTGAGCGCTATTTTATATAGCAAAGCCCATTTGGCACCTAGATACATGTGTGTCACTATGGCAGAGAAAACTACTTCATTCTATTATAGATTCCAGCAGTTCCTTAATGACAGTGCTGTCATAGTATTTGATTAGTGTGAGTCATTAGTAGTAAATTAAACTAAGAAAACATCCATAGGATACACTGGGTCCAGAAACATTTACTTTATGACATAAAAATAATAACAGCAAAAAGTGCTACATACAGAAATAGAGTTCATTCCAACCACTGCCCAAACCAGGAGAAGATACATGCAGAAACCCTAGCACTGCCTATTACAGATCACGCATAAGAAGATGATATTACCGGACAGCTTAAGCGTCTTGTCACAGGTAAGTATATGTACACAGACATACATATGTGTCTGCACACCCCAGAGACATTAAGTTTGAAGCAATAATCCAATAACTATGTGAGACTTTTCTTTAAGCAGCTAGAAAGCAGAAGAGATTGGGTATAAGACTAAAGTTAATTTGAGAGGACAAGAGTGAAGTCCAGGTCAGGGTGGCTCCAACGGCCACGCTCTTCACTCCTCTTCAACACAGACGCCCAGTGGGAGGGCAAAGAAGGCGGAGAACACTGAGCATGTACAAACGCAGACAGCGCCAGCACAGGCATGGAGTGAGGAAGGTAAATGACGGGGGAGGAGGACGAAGAGCGGGAGAAGCAGAAAGATAAGCTTCGGACAAGGTCACTTCCTAAGTGACAGCTGTGACAAGAAAAGAGATGGAGGAAAAGGCAAAAACAATGAGCTCAAAGTAGAAGGGAGCTTACCATGGATCCTCCACCTTGGTCAAGTTGGGAGGTGAGACTATACTGCTTACCAGTGTCTAGAAGCACGTAAGAATAAACGTGCTGGTGTAAATACAGAGTGAGAAATGTCACAGTGATGTCAGATAGCATCAGTTTAAGAAGGACTACATCGGCATGGCTTCTGCTGGCACGACAGCACTGACCATCGACGCCGTCACTAACTGGCAGAACACTGTGCCAGGTGGCTGGCCTACCATGGGACGTCTCTAGAAAGAAAACGTAAATCATGGATGCTGCCCAGAGAGGCTGGCCCTTATGGTAGGTAGGCAGGTAGGTAAGAAAGAAAGGTCAGGGGACTGACAGAATGTAGGATAACAGCAAAGCAGTAGGACTTTGTGTCCAGAAATACAAGCACTACCAAGAAATAGTCTGGAGTTAAAAGCTTAACAGAAGTAAAGGAGTGAAAAGCTGAGTGGTGGCAATAAAGAGAGGGGAGACGACATAGAGGGAGAGGGGGAGAGAGAGAGAGAGAGAGAGAGAGAGAGAGGGCATTCCCACGTTTAAACCCTGCAAAGGGTCACACTGCAGACAGAATCACATCACACCCTGCCCTGTGTGACCCAGCCTGTGTTCATCAGGCTGTTGCCTTTACTATCCACCTAGAAGACACTATGGTACAGGCACAATGACAGCGACTGTCCACAGCTGTGCCAAGCTCTTTCCTCAGGCCTGTGCAGTGTTGCTCCACCTGCCTGAATGCTCTCCCCACCGCTCCTGCATGGCTGGCTTCCTGCATTCAGCTCTCCCTAGGAGGCAGCAGACTCCTCAGGAAGCATGCTGGCCGTGTCTCCACGACAAGCATTCGGTGGGAAATTCCCAGACAAGGTCCATGTACATCATCATCAGGACAACAATGCTGGAGGTATGGCCATCCATGACACAGAGCACCCTGCAACTGCTTTCTACTGAAAGTCCTGGCCTTGCTCGCTGACCCTGTCTTTGTTGGGATTTCTTTCTAATGGTGTCCGTGTCTCTATTAGATTTGTCAACTTCCATAAAAAATGTCAATCTTTCTCCTAACTCAGCTAATTATCACTCTAATATATTGCTCTACACTTAGCCACCAGTATTCAATGTATACATATAACTTGAGTCTTAGATAAGAACTAAAATCACTACCTTTCTGTAAAGTAATTAATATAGACAAAGTCCGATGCCACATGATATTCACTGACTAGTGTCTTTTCACTTATCCCCCATTTTTGAGACATAAAAGTTATGTACTTTGTGCTATGACACACAATTACAACAACTAGAAAGATTTTATGAAGACTAATGCATGGTCTTGTATATTATAGAAATACATTATATCTCCAATATTCTCTATATTCTTGGATTAAGACGGATGGTCAGGAAGTTATGTATTTAGACTGCATTTTGCAAAATCCCCAAGAAATTGCATTTCCTCGGTTGGGCTTTGATTTTATACCACTAGCTTATTTTGAGGTCTGTTATAAAAAAAATGCCCTGTGGGATTTGCTTCTTACACTACAAGGCAGCTACTTGGAGACAGTTTTAACACTGTAGCATGTAGTGTACATACAGTCTCAGTATCAAGTGAATTCTTGTCATATTGCTATGAACCAGGTAACTCTTCGTGTTGACTGCTGGAAAGCTCTGGAGCCACATTTGTAGTTTAGGTTGAGAAAGTGTGCGTTTAACTTGGGTACTGGCCTCACCATTACCTTTGTGTTTATCCTACCTGTATTTTACAATGGCCAAATTCCCTTGCTTATTTTTAGTTTTATTTTATCCTACCGTTCATGCATTTTTATCTATTTGGGAACAAGAAACAGTACCAATAATCTCAGAATATCTTTTGGTTTTATGTTGCTGGCATAAACCTTTCACTCTAGGGATGAAAAAATGATGGTAAATCATCTCACCTCAGTTCTGACACGTCATTACTTTACAAAACAATTTATGATCTCTCACACATAAATGAGGTCTACGCTGTTAGAACACAGTCTGCAGCACGGAGCAGTACAGCCATTAGGCAACAAAACACCTAACATTGGAAACACAGTCACAGAAAAGTTTACACAGTTTACTGAGCTCTAAAGCATGACTAAGTACAAAAGGCTGAGTAAAATTCAGATTCTTAAATACATACACATTGTTTTGTTCCACTGGCAAAGTGTAAAGAACCACCCAGAATGCAATCAACTCTAATTTAAACTAGCATCGTAGCTTGTGCACCTGGTGAAGTGATTCACTGCATGAGGTCTTAAAATAATAGCACCCGGTAGAGTGGCTATGCATGAATGTTCTTTTTCTCCCAGATTTTAGTGTATAATCCACAACATTCTTAAAACTTTAAATCCCTCCCCAGCCTAAATACAATTTGACATTAGGTTTTGCCTTACCTATAATTTACACCTGTAGGGTGACTATACATGTAGACACAAAATAATTGTAACTGAATATAAAATTATGGCACTAAATAAAGAAAAAAATAATGATTATGAAATCTAACTGTACTTGAGAACACTTCAGTTCATGCCCCATAAACATAGGTAGCTATACTTATGTTTCACAGAGATGAAAAAGAGGGGAAGCCTTTATTGGCATTGCTAAGAAAGAGGTGAAGCTAGCAGTTAGGCTAAAAAGACTGAATAAAGCATTTCACAATGAGATTGGAAACACAATTTAAGAGGGAAAAAGACCCCGGAGCATACATGCTCTTTGGAAATCCATAGAAATAAAAAGGTAAGATCTCTGTTTCATGACAAAGACAGCAAAGAGTCATAACTTTTGGTACAACATGAAATTCAAACGTTTAAACATTTTTCACTTAATTAAAAAATACTGTCTGGAAGAGAAAGGAAAAACCTTAAGTGTGGTTGCAGTGAACAGAGAAGACTCAGAAGCTGCAGGGACAGGTTCCACAAGGACCAGGCCGGGCTCCAGAGCGCAGAGGTCTGCGGTGACCTATCAATAGTGTACCTCCTGCAAGAATGCCTGAGTTGGAGATTTTCAACCTTCTTCATCTCATGGCACATAAACTAATTACTAAAATTCTGCAGCACAACAAAAAGTTTTGCCTGACCAAAAAAAAGGTATGGTTTTGATTCATTCACACTGGATGGCCAGTGTTGTGTTGGCTGCTGCCATTTTTTTATCTGACAATCTAAAGGAAAAGAGGTCAGTGCCCCTGACTCAGTAGTCAGATGTTGCATGTTTTAAAAGTCCTTGTGCGCACGGTTGAAAAATCTGAGTCAATCAGCTTCCAATTTTCCAGCTGGATGCTGGGTGGTTTCTAGTGTAAAAGACACTGAATACTGTTTAACTTTTTAAAGGACTTACTTTATAGTGCATATTAAAATACTATATACTCAGTATTTCTAATTTTTGACAGTGTTTTAAAAAAAGTTTTAAGTAAGAAAAACCATGTAAACTACATTTGAATTGCTGAGGAAGTAACTTTTTGTCTTTAACTTCAATGGCACTGTTGATAACAGATTTCCCCCAAGGACCTCTGGCAAAGATCCCTCAGATTATCAAGATTATACAATGTTATCTTCTAATACAAGCAGAGTGACACTCAGGGAGTGATGACATGCATTACTGTAAGTGAGTACACTGGCTCATATCTAAGAATGTGTCTAAGTAAGTGCGCTACTTACATCTTTCAGGAGCTTGGTCGATGTGCTCTGGACAAAGAAGGAAGAAGTGGCTGACGTCCTGGAAGGTGCCGGCCCCCACAGCACAAGGGTAATGGTATGTCTGTGTACATTTCTCTTCACAGCATTTGATAGTGGCTCCAAGGTGCTTACAAAATGCACATCGCTGAAGAGGGGAAAAGGGAAAAGAATTTCTTCATAAAACCTGGTAGAGGAACATTCAAATGCGGGACTAGGAAAGTATTAAAAACCTTTGTACATCACTTGTAAAACTAGTTGAATCTGCAGAATAGCAAATAAAGGATCTGTTAGAAATAATAAGATCTAAGGTACTCAATTCGATGCCTGGTATAATAGTCTCATCCTTCCATTCAAGTTTACAAAGTTAGCATTTCGCTTTTTCACTGACTTTGTACAACTAATTTTTCAAAACTACCAGTAGTATGGTTAAAAAGGCAGGTTTCTAGTTGAGCATTACTTTCGTAAGTGTTTAAATACCATCAATAAACAAGTAAAACGAATACAGAGTCTAAAACATCTATCATCCTGCCTAAAAATCAATAGGTAGTAAACTAGTCAATCAGGGTAGGAAAATGAGGGACAACTATATTGTTCAAGGCAACAGATTGACACATTCCACTGTGGTAATTCACTTTAAGTTTCTTAATAAATGCTAGGAGTGTAAAGAAAAATTAGGTCATGACTATCTCCTCTCCCCTCACTCCCACCAATTTCAATCTGATGCTACTCTGACAAGCAGTAAGAGCAAAGAAATAATGCCCCCATGACCAACAAAGTAAGTCTAGAGCAGTGGTTCTCAACCTTCCTAATGCCACGACCTTTAATACAGTTCCTCATGTTGTGGTGACCCCCAACCATAAAATTATTTTCGTTGCTACTTCATAACTGTAATTTTGCTACTGTTATGAATCGTAATGTAAATATCTGATATACAGGATGTATTTTTCATTGTTACAAATTGAACTTAATTAAAGCATAGTGATTAATCACAAAAACAATATCTAATTATATATGTTTTCCGATGGTCTTAGGCGACCTCTGTGAAAGGGTCGTTTGACTCCCAAAAAGGTCGTGACCCACAGGTTGAGAACGAACCGCTGGTCTAGAGCAACTGAGTGTGTAAGAAGTCAGTCTGGATGATCTTCGATGCTTTACTTCCTTAACTCACCTTTCCCTAAGAATGACTGGCTATCCGCCCAAGCCCATTTTGGACATCATTTCTTTTGTGGAGCTTTTGCTGTGAGGCCTACACTGTATAGTGTAAAACCTCCCTCTGTGTAGAAGAGGCTAGGCTGTCCTTGTTACATTAACCTCTGCGTTAGCATTTATGCCTCTGGCATGGTGATTTGTCTTTTCCTCCTGTTCCAACATCCCTTGGTAGAAACTGGTAGTCCTAGTTTGTTCACGTAGCACCATGGATGCTGCTGACAAAGAAAGACCAGACATACATATCCTAAGAGGATCTCACCCTCAGGACTCACATTCGTGCGTGCGGCTTACCAGCAGCACAGCTGGATGTGTAAACCTACGTAAGATAGCACATGCCATCAAAACCTCATAACCTCAGGTCCTCCGCTTCGAAACAATATGAGGAAGCTTAGCACCTTCTGGTGTGTCTGCTACACATTGAGTGCAGCCAAAAGACCACAGCAGTTTTTAAGTCACTCATAAATTCTAGCTGTATCTGTGACATTTTATTTTTATATAAAATCCACAGACTAATGCACATTTTAGTTCTTTTTTGTACTCAAGGGCATTACAGCATTAAAAACACAGAGAAGTTCAGCCAGTGTGGCTTAGTGATTGAGGACCGTTCCATGAACCAAGATGTCACCAATGTTTCTCTCTAAAAATCAATGGAAAAATATCCTTAGGTGAGGATTAACAATAACAACAAAACTGAATGTAATAAAAAAAACTCAAAGTATCTCTATATCGCTGTGGTAAGAAGATGATGGCAAAAAGCAATAATAATATTAAATCTCATTTTTTATCTACTAGCTTTGAATGTTTTATACTGGTATAGTTATTTTGGATTCTTTTAAATTGGTGCACAAAATAAACAATATTCTCTTTTTCTTTTAACTTCTTCAGTTAGAGGAAAAATTCATCCAAATTAAAAGAAAAGACACTATGGATTAGGGAATAAACAAAAATTTTATACGGATATATTATAAAATGCTACTGAAAACAAACATTGAATCTTATCTAATATATTCTCATATCATACATATAACTTGGATAAATACATATAAAATGGATAAATAACCTAAGGTAACTTGGGAATATGCAAAGTTTTTTTTTTAATATAAGGCATAATGAGCATAACCCATAAAAGAAAAAACTTAGCCCTAGCCGGTTTGGCTCGGTGGATAGAATGTCGGCCTGCGAACTGAAAGGACCCAGGTTCGATTCTGGTCAAGGGCACATGCCCTGGTTGTGGGCTCAATCCCCAGTGGGGAGTTGGCAGGAGGCAGCCGGTCAATGATGCTCTCTCATCATTGATGTTTCTATCTCTCTCTCCCTCTCCCTTCCTCTCTGTAAAAAAAATCAATAAAATATATATTAAAATATATTTTTTTAAAAAGAAAAGAAAAAACTTACAAAGTGGCAAATGACAAACTTCATCAAAATTAAGCCCTCTGCTCTTCAGAAAGCACTAAGAAAATGAAAACGAGTTGCAAACTAGGCAGGAATATTTATGAAATGCATCTCTAACAAACAACTTGTATGAAGAAATATATAAAGAATTCTGACACCTCAATAGTAAGAAGACAAATTAATTGGAATAGGGTAGGGGTAGGGGCAAAAGATTTGAACAAACACTTCGCTAAAGATACCCAATAGCAAGTAAGTACATGAGATGTTCAATCTCATTAGTCATCAGGAAGCAAAAAAGAAGCCCACAAGGAGATATCACTGAAGGAGAACAGCTAAAATTCAGAAACACTGACAATTTCCAGTGTTAGCAACACCATAGAGCAAATGCACCTCTCACTACTTACTGGTGGAAATGGAAAGTTATACAGGCAAAGTTAAACATACTTCTAAACGAACAGTGTAGCATCCATGTTCACAGCAGCTTTATAAATAATAGCCAAGAACAAACTACCCCCTGATGAATGACCATTATGCTAACTACATGCTCTATGATTCCATTTCAGTATCAGCCTAGAAAATGCAAAACTGTAGGAAGAGGAACAGGTCAGTAATGGCCAGGAGCTGGAAGGGCGGTCCATGAAAGGGGAGGAGAGGGCTCTGACCTCAGAGGGTCATGAGAGAACATTTGTGGGGTACAGGAAATATTCTATACCATGACTATGATAGTTACATACTTGATTGTACACACTTCTCAAAACATGTTCAACTATAACCTATGAAGAGGTGAGTTATATATAAAATATGCCTTAATAAAAGAAAGAATCGCCCAGCTGATGTGGCTCAGTGGATTGAGCGTCATCCTATGCACCAAGAGGTCTGGTTTAATTCCCGGTCAAGGCACATGCCCAGGTTTCAGGGGGTGTGCAGGAGGCAGGCAATGTTTCTCTCACACCTATGTTTCTAATTCCCTTCCTTACCCTTTCTCTCTCTAAAATCAATAAAAATATACTTAAAAAAAAAAGAATGAGCCACACAGAAAAATATTATTCATTGAATAAAGGCAGAGAGGCTAAAGATAAAATGTGTAGCCCTTGCATGGTAGCTCAGTTAGTTAGAGTGTCATCCCAATACGCCAAGGTTGGGGGTTCGATCCCTGTCAGTGCACATGCAAGAGTCAACTAATGAATGCATAAATAAGTGAAACAACAAATCACTATAAATTTAGTATTTTTTATTATTATTAATTTCCTGTGAGTTGGAATAGTGTGGCAAGTGCTCAATCTGGTAATGCTGATATATATTGTATTCTACATATCAACCAGATCCTGGCATAATGAATTTAATGCTTTGCCATCTAACTTGATAACAACAAAAGTGCTACATATGAAGTCCACTTTTCTTCTTTTAATATGCCAGGTATATATAACAGTAACAAAAGAAATAAATAAGCTGCCAGGACTGTACACATGGCAAACACTGTGAATTATAATTGTGTCACTGTGACTTCTACCACGTTCACAGCAATGACCAGCACGTGTGGTCTCTGCAGCAACCACTCAGCTCTGTCACTGTCATGCAATGGAAGCCACAGATAATACGCAAATGACTGTGACTTTGTTCCAATAAAACTTTATTTATGACACTAAAATTTGTATTTCCTATGACTTCATGTATTAGAAATATATATTTAAATTTGTTTAACCAGCTCAGCCGATGTGGCTCAGTGGTTGAGCGTTGACCTATGAACCAGGAGGTCACAGTTCGATTCCCAGTCAGGGCACATGCCCAGGGTTGGGGGCTCGATCCCCAGTGTGGGGCATGTAGGAGGCAGCCAGTCAATGATTCTCTCTAATCACTGTTTCTCTCTCACCCTCCCTCTTCTCTCCGAAATCAATAAAAGATATATTTTGAAAGATAAAAAATAAAAACATGCATAGTATAATGAATTAGGAGGTAACTGGTGCCCAGCTGGTGTGGCTCAGTGATTGAGCATCGATCCATAAACCAAGAGGTCGAGGTTCAATTCCCAGTCAGGGCACATGCCCAAGTTGCAGACTCAATCCCCAGTAGGGGTATACAGGAGGCACCCAATTAATGATTCTCTCTCATCAAGTTTCTATCTCTCTCTCTCTCTCTCCCTTCCTCCCTGAAATCAATAAAAATATATTCAAAACAAAACAAAACTACTCAATCCAAAAAATGGAGCAGAAAAGAAACAAACAGAAAAACAAAACAAAACAAAACAGGATGATAATCACATTAGTACATGGCCTTAAATCTCCAACTAAAAAGCAGATTGTCAGTAAGATTTTAAAAATCAAAACCAGTTCCTGCAAGAAATGCACATTAGCCTGGCAGGTATATAGCTCAGCGGCTGAGCGTCGAACCAGGAACCAAGCAGCCACCAGTTCGATTCTCAGTCAGGGCACATGCCTAGGTTGCGGGCTCCATCCCCTGTGGGGTGTGTGCAGGAGGCAGCTGATTGATGATGCAATCTCTCTATCCCTCTCCCTTTTTCTCTAAAAAATCAATAAAAATATATATATTTTTAAAAGTAATGTACATTAAATATAAAGACACAAATAGGTTAGAATAAGGGGATGGATAATATATATCCACTAGAGGCCTGGTGCATGAATTCGTACATGGGTGGGGTCTTCCGCCTGGCCTGTGATCAGGACCGTCTTGCCCAGTCCCAATTGGGGCCGGTGGCCAGGGAAGGACCGTGGGAGGGACCGCAGGAGGGCTCCAGGACATGTCCGACCCCATCTTGCCCAGTCCCGATCTGCCAGACCCCAGGAGCAAGCCAACCTACTGGTTGGAGCATCTGCCCCCTGGTGGTCAGTGCACATCATAGCAACCAGTTGGTGGACTGCTCGGTTGGACACTCAGCATATTAGGCTTTTATATATATAGATTGTAACTCACAGCGCGGAATGCTCAGCATGCACTTTCCCTCCAACCCCTGGTCTTAGAAACCTCATGTCCTTCCAAGGCTCTGTTCAGCCCCTTCAGCTGCCACATGAAGTGAGTTGCATCGTGTGTGTGGAAACCCTTTGCAGGCTCCATGGGTGTGTCTTTACTTTGCTGCAGTTCAGATTACCCAACATAAGGAGATACCCTCATTATCAGATAACACCATCATGGTAAGACCCCCTGCTCAGCATACTGCAGTGGTTTTAAATAGGTCATGGGTCACCCTAGATCAGGGGTCCTCAAACTACAGCCCGCAGGCCATATGCAAATACAAATATTGTATTTATTCCCGTTTTGGTTTTTTTACTTCAAAATAAGATATGTGCAGTGTGCATAGGAATTTGTTCATAGTTTTTTAAAAAACTATAGTCTGGCCCTCCAATGGTCTGAGGGAGAGTGAACTGGCCCTGTTTAAAAAGTTTGAGGACCCCTTCCCTAGATGGTGTGGCTCAGTGGATAGAGCCACGGCCTGCGGACTGAAGGGTCCTGGGTTCAATTCGGTCAAGGGCACATTCTGGGTTTGTAGGCTCAATCCCCAGTAGGGGGCATGTGGGAGGCAGATCGATTCTCTCTCATCATTGATGTTTCTATCTCTTTCTCGCTCTGCCTTTCTCTCTGAAATAAAAATCTATATATATAAAAGCCTAAGCGACCGAACAACCTAACAACCGGTCGACACTCAACTCAGGTGCTGCCCCCTGGTGGTCAATGCGCTCCCACAGCCAACCTCCCAGGGCCAGCCAACCTCCCAAGGCCCCAATTGGCCCCCATCAATGGCCAGGCCGAGGGACCCCACCTGTGCATGAATTCGTGCACTGGGCCTCTAGAATATTAATAAAAATAAATAGGCCATGAATCAAATGGCGCTGCTCTCCGTCCATCCAGTCCCCTCACCCCTCTTTGTCTTCACTACCCCTCCCCCCCGCCACACACACACACACACACACACTCTGCTGGGGTCTGTAAAATGGGGTCAGGATTTCTGCTTCAACCAAGGGCAATGCTTCTGCACGGCCCTCCTTTCCTGCCCATCTCTGTCCCTAGTTCTGTTGGGTCTCTCTCTCCCTTCCCTCCATCTAATTTGGTGGGCCCTGCTCTACCCTCCTCCTGCAACCTCCTGTCTGCAGCCTCCCCCTTTCTCCTCCAGGAGCACAGCTCACTAAAGGCTGTGCGGGGTGGGACTGTGCAGGGCAAGGCTGTGCATGCCCTGCAGCGGTGTGGAGATGTGCTGGGCGAGCCCAGATGGAGCCTGGGAGGAGTGCTGGGGTGACAGGTCACAGGGAGGAGGAGGGAGGGACGTGGAGCCTGTCCCATGGGAGATGCACCCGGTTCCTTACCTGCCCGCAATCCAGCAGCTTTTCTAGGCCCCTGCGCAGCTGTCGCCCTCCGCCCCTCGCTGCCTCCCACTTCAAGTTTTGGACTCAGTTTCTCCGACTCGGCCTCACCCCTCTCTCTGCTGCGTCCCAGGGAATCCAAGGCCACCCCTTGGCCTCAGGCAGGTGCACCTGGCCTGTCCCCCCATAATGGTGCTATCCACGGTCCTGGAATAGTTAGTGAAACTTAACAAATAAAAAGAAGCAGCTCTGAAGATTATAAATTGTGCACTGAGAACGCCACAGGCTGCAGAGGGCTGCACAGTCCATGACTCTCGGATCACGCATAGCAACCACCTGGTCCCCCCTGACCCCCGCCCCAGCCCTCCTCCACTTGGGGCTCGGACCAAACCCTTGGAGTTTCCTGACAGCTCTCACCTCACACCACACTTTCCAGTCCAGCCCACCAGCACCCACAGCAAGCTAGCCTAGGTTGGAGCATCTGCCCCCTGGTGGTCAGTGCGTGTCATAGCAACTGGTCAAGCAGTCAAACTCCCAGGGGAACTAGTGGTCAAGGGGACAATTTGCATATTAGGCTTTTATTATATAGGACGTTTACACTAGTCAAAAGAAAGCTGGAGTAGATATATTAATATTAAACAAAATTGATTTCAGAGTTAAATACAGGCTTTTTCTATTAAAGTATCCTTACCAATATCTTCCCTCTGAACAAAGTTATTTTATGTAACTACTAGAGCATTATCACAGCCTCTCTATGATGGAGAATAATTCAATGTTGTACAATAAAAAGTACCTACTACAATCCTGTAGAGAGGAATATACTGGAATTGAGATACAATCCAACTTAAGAACTAAGCAAAAGGGTTAACATAACTGGCCCGAGACTACTATTCTTACAAAGGCCTGCTTGCAAGCTGGCACCCTCGGTACCCCAAGTGAAAGGGCAATTTTTTGCAGCTAGACTAAGTGTGCAAAGAGTGTGGCTTTCCTTCTGGTAAGATCAGGCCCAGAGTGCCATTGTGGCCAGGCCCCAATAAAGACCTTGAAACTCTTGGTGCAGGAGCATCACACACATGTGGCTGCACTTTCCTTGCTGGAAGAAGAGGGTGCTCTATGTGCCCCCTCATGGGAGGGAGAGAACCGAAGGAAGCTTGCACCTGGATTCTTCCAGAGTCTGCCAGTGTCTTTTCCGGCTGAGATGCTCACCAAATCACATAAGTCTCAGCCATAAGCACAACTCTGTGAGTCCCAGGGGTCCCTCCTGGGAGCCTCCAACCTGGAAACAGTCTTTTTTTAAAAAATATATTTCTTTATTGATTTCAGAGAGGAAGGGAGGAGGAGAGAGAGATAGAAACATCAATGATGAGAGAGAATCATTAATCGGCTGCCTCCTGCACACCCCCTACTGGGGATGGAGCCTGCAACCCAGGCATATGCCCTTGGCCGGAATCGAACCTGGGACCCCTCAGTCCGCAGGCTGACGCTCCATCCACTTAGCCAAGCCAGCCAGGGCCTGGACACAGTTTTATAGATGCAGCACCACACTGTGAATGTGTGCCTTTTCTCTTAAAAAACTATAGTGGAAAAGAAAGAATATATACTTTGATAAATTTTTAAAATTTACATTACAGATCACTACGATTATATTAAAACAGTATTAGACATTAGTGATAAAATAGGTACTTGCAGATCACCTATCATAAAGAGGCAGACCAATATTTTAAATCTTATTGGACCTACTTTCAATTGGTTAGAGGAAGGGCGTGGAGATAGACTTTTTACTGTACTGTATACTGCTTTTATTTTTTTTTTAACTAAAAGCACACTTATATTACATTGCTTACTTACATTCTTTTTTTAAAAATATATTTTATTGATTTTTTACAGAGAGGAAGGGAGAGGGCGAGAAAGTTAGAAACATCGCTGAGAGAGAAACATCGATCAGCCGCCTCCTGCACACCCCTTACTGGGGATGTGCCCACAACCAAGGTACATGCCCTTGACCGGAATTGAACCTGGGACCCTTCAGTCCGCAGGGCGACGCTCTATCCTCTGAGCCAAACCGGTTAGGGCGCTTACTTACATTCTTAACGAGTAATACCATCTTATGACAGAAAAGCTTTTTTTTTTGCAGTCTACAAAAAGAACGCAAAATATGAAAACAAAAACTTACAACTCTTCTCTCAGAACTAAGCTGGCTTTACACAAAGACACCTGGCAAAAAAATCAGTTTAATATGATGGAATTTCAATATGGGTTTGTGGTGTAAGGGTGAGAGTAGAGAAAATATAAGAAATTATCAACTCTAAGGGAAATGATATAAGCAATTTTTAATTATTTTTAATAGAGTATGACACTACATTTGATTCAGAAATAGTTAAAAGGACAGAAATATGTGTTAGAGGTTGATGAGTTATTTCTTTTCAGAGGGGAATGAGGGGAGTGCAGGAAAAAGAGACTTCAGTGGTTCTCAACCTTCCTAATGCCGCGACCCTTTAATACAGTTCCTCATGTTGTGGTGACCCCCAACCATAAAATTATTTTCGTTGCTACTTCATAACTATAATTTTGCTACTGTTATGAATCGTAATGTAAATATCTCATATGCAGGATGTATTTTCATTGTTTGCGACCCACAGGTTGAGAACCGCTGCTTTAGATAAAGAAATGACCAAGCATCTGTAGCATGCAGAATTAAACTATTCCTTTGGTAATATTCAAACTACCTAGATTTCCAAGATGTTGGTCGCACACCCAGGCTTCAAAGAGCAAACTAAAAGAGAAACATCATTACCATTCCTGAACACAGGTTTATAGTTTCAGCATATTCTTCCACCTAGAAAATGATAATGTTCCCCTGGAAAAACTGAAAAGCAGTCCGAGGGAAATTCCACAAAAACTGAACTACTTGATAAAGAATGCCATTTAACAACTGAGGAAATTATATTAATTATATTAACTTGAAAAGAATAATATTATTAGTCAAACCAGGATTTCTCAACCTCAGCACTATTGGCATTCTAAGCTAGATAATTAATTCTTTGTTGTGGGAGGCTGTCCTGTGCATCTCAGGACTTTTAGCAGCTGCCACTAGGTGACAGTAGCACCTTCCTCTCCATTCCAACAAATGCATTTCATTGGCAAATTCCAGTCATGCATACATTCATCCCATAAATGACTCGCTTGTGTTCCAGGTACTCTATTAAATGCTAGAGATAAAATGATAAACCTAAACAGATATTATCCATGCCCTCATGGTGTTTACAGCCCTAGTCAGGGGACCAAAGAAATAAAGATACACACAAACAATGTAAGTATACAATTGTTGCTAAGTAACGTAAGGAGAGCTACCTGTCCCAATGAAAATGTATAATGATGCAAGCTCAAATATTTATTATTAAAAGACCAGAGGCCCGATGCATGAAATTCGTGCAAGGAGCTTGGCCCTCGCAGCCTTGGCGGCAGCCCTCGGCCCTCACAGCCCCAGTTTCATCCGGAAGGTCATCCAGAAGGTCATCTGGAAGGTTGTTCAGCTGTCCCGTCTAATTAGCATATTACGCTTTCATTATTATAGATGTGCACATTCAAAAAGTTAACAGAGCCTGGCCAGTGTGGCTCAGTGGTTGAGCATCAACCTATGAAGCAGATCGTCATGATTTGATTCCTGGTCAGGGCACATGCCTGGGTTTTTGGGCTTGATCCCCAGTAGGGGGCATGTAGGAGAGGCAGCAAATCAATGATTCTTTCCTATTACTGATGTTTCTATCTCTCACCCTCTTCCTTCCTCTCTGAATTCAATAAAAAATATGTATTTTTTTAATTGAGAGAGTACTGCAACCCTCCATCTGAGCTCTATACCTTGTTCTCATACTTCTTAGATTAAATGGCCTCTTGATTTCAATTGCTGCCAATTGGGGGGCAGAGGGGTCCTCATAAAAATAAGGAGACTTGTCTTGGCTGGCTTGGCTTAGTGGACAGAGTGTTGGCCTGCGGATTGAGGGGTCCCAGGTTCGATTCCGGCCAGGGGCACATGCCTGGGTTGTGGGCTGGATCCCCAGTTGGGGGTGTGCAGGAGGCAGCCAATCAATGGTTCTCTCTCATCATTGCTGTTTCTATCTCTCTCTCTCCTCCCTTCCTCTCTAAAATCAATAAAGAAATATTTTTTTAAAAAAATAAGGAGACCTAAATAGAAGTCGTGCATCATTAGCAACCATTATTTTTCCCCAGTTGAAATTTAGCCAATACATTTTCACCTTCTGTAATCAGAAAGTAGTTTTTTTCTTCCTAACAAATGGATTTAAAACATAACAAAAATCTCTAAAAATATTTTAAACAGCCCTAGCCAGTTTGGTTCAGTGGATAGAGCATCGGCCTGCGGGCTGAAGGGTCCCAGGTTTGATTCCGGTCAATGGCATGTGCCTTGGTTGCAAGATCAATCCCTGTCCCTGATGAGGGCATTGGTGGGAGGCAACCAATCAGTGTGTCTCTCTCACATCGATGTTTCTCTCTCTTTGTGTGTCTCCCTCTCCCTTCCACTCTCTCTAAAAAATCAATGGAAAAATGTCCTTGGTAAGGATTAACAATATAAATAAATATACAAATAAATAAGTTAATTAAAAAATATATTTTAACAGATCAGGAAATTCCGTGTCCAAGATTTTTTAATGACAAATGTCAGCATATTTTTTCATTGTTTGTTTTTACAAACTTTTCTTGATTCTGTTAATAAAATATCAATAGAAATAGTCCCAAATATTCATTTTTTATAATCCTCACCTGAGAATATTTTTTCCGTTGATTTTAAGAAAGTGTGGAAGGGAAGGGGAAGAGGGAGAGAGGAAAGAGAGACATCAATGTAAGAAAGACACATCGATTGGTTGGCTCCCGCACACCCCGACCTCTACGTCCTGGGAGCCTCCAACCTTGACACGGAAGTGAGCCCAGGTAATGCCCTAACCACTCAGCAATGCCAGCAAGGGCCCAAATATTCATTTTTGAAATGCTCAACCCCAGCACACTTATTTGAAAACTCATTATGTTCTCACTGTTGATGTCACATTTATCTTAAAAGAGGCAGATGACATACCACGCACGACATTCAGACATGTCATTATAATGAAAATCAATGAATTTAAAACATCTGTCTTTTGGTAAAAATAAAAATGTAGTCTAAATTCAACAGCACTTTCACATACTCTGCCCCAGGGAACCTGTTGAGATATTAAAGATTTTTGTCATTCGTTTTACAGTTATCCAGTCAAGATACTGTTCCCAGCCTGGCTGGCATGGCTCAGTGGTTGAGCATCAACCTATGAACCAGGAGGTTCGATTCCCGGTCAGGGCATGCCTGTCCCCAACCCCTTATTCCCATCACTTGTAAAAATTTACTCCGTTTTAGACATTATTTGGACAATTATAAATATGTAAACTTGTGTAAAATGAACCACATTGACAATCTCCTATAATACTCTGGACTTCTTACTTATAACTATGAATGAATGAATGAATGACTCCATGAACGATCTTTAGTGCTATTCATTTAGGCTACCAATATTTCTCGAGGAACAACCAAAACAGAAAAAGATCCTGTGAGAATGGCACTATTATTCTAGTGAGAATAGAGAAACCAGACTGCAAGTAAGTACACACTACTAGCATGTCAGATGGTAATACATGAAAGGAGGAAGAATAGCCCGGCAGTGACTCAGCAGCTGAGCGTCGACCTATGAACCAGGAGGTCACAGTTCGATTACCGGTCAGGGCACATGCCCGGGTTTTGGGCTCGATCCTCAGTAAGGGGCATGCAAGAGGCAGTTGAATGATGCTTCTCTCTCATCATTAATGTTCCTATCTCTCTCTCCCTCTTCCTTCTTCTTCAAAATCAATAAAAAAAAAATTAATTAAAATGTATTTAAAATTTTTAAAAAGAGGAGAAACAATAAAGCAGGGGTATTATGGGAGGAGGACAGACTTGAAATTTTTGATAGGGAGCCCAGCCAAGTCCTCACTGATAAGATAACTTGAATAAATATCTAAAGGAAATGAGAAAGCAAGCCACTCATATATCTAAGAAGAATATTCAACAGAGAAAGAACAAGAAGTGCAAAGGCCCTGAGGTGAGAGATGTCTGGCATACTTGAGGAAGACCACGGAGTCAAGTTGTCTGAAGGAAGCAGGGAAGGGGAGAGTGCTACTGGGTGGTGTCTTAGAAGTACTTGGGGGAGGGGGCACAGAGCCTTGTTGGTTAGTTAGGACTAGCTTGTATTCTACGAATGAAATGGGAAGTCATTGAAGAATGTTAGGTAAAGGAGAGATGTGTCTGACTTGCGCTATTTATGTATTTATGTCAGTCCAGACTCGTGAGTACTTAATTTATTCTGTGGATGAAAACCCGTTACGGTCTTTTTTTGTTGTTGCTCCAAGGAGCTCTGCGGAACTCACTCAGGTTGGCTCCCTGCTCTCTGTAAGTGCCCATCTTTCTATCAATTCCTGACATCCTCGTGCCTCATCACGTGTTTTCCCTGCACCAGGAACTACTTTACTTCTCAAGGAGAACAGAGGTTAGAAGCCAAGGTCCGGGCACAAGGTGTGCTCCCTGCTCCGGGGGTCCCGGCTTCCGGGCCTCGCAGGACAGAGCTAGGAAATTTGTGTAGAATGCCAATTCAGTCGTCTATACACACCTATTGTTCTGTACGTGTCTGTGTAAATAGTAAACACCATGAGTTTACATCAATCCTTCTTATTCCATTCCAACACCACACATTCGGGCCAGCCTCTCCCTATTTGTAGCTCCTTTCTCCAACACTGGAAAACCTAGCTCTCGTTACCTACCACATATTTACGTATTGTTCACTTATGTTATATCCGTAAAGCAGTTGCAAAGTTGCTAACCCACAACTGTGAGAAACTCATTTACTCCCTGATTATACCACATCCCTGCAGTTCTTTGTCGTTAGTTTTACAGTTATCCAGTCAAGATATTGTTCCCAGCCTGGCCGGCATGGCTCAGTGGTTGAGCATCAACCTATGAACCAGGAGGTTTGATTCCCGGTTAGGCCACGACCTGAGGTTGCAGATTTGATCCCTAATGTAGGGCATGCAGGAGGCAGCCAATCAATGATTCTCTTATCACTGATGTATCTATCCTTCTCTCTCTCCCTTCCTCTCTGAAATCAATAAAAATATATATTTTTAAAAAGATACTGTTTTCCAGTAACTTAGATTAGCTCTTTTCTTTCCTATCCCTCTAAGTCAGTGGTTCTCAACCTTCCTAATGCCGCGACCATTTAATACAGTTCCTCATGCTGTGGTGATCCCCAACCATAAAATTATTTTCATTGCTACTTCATAACTGTAATTTTGCTACTGTTATGAATCGTAATGTAAAAATCTGATATGCAGGATACATTTTCATTGTTACAAATTGAACATAAAGCATAGTGATTAATTACAAAAACAATATGTAATTATATATGTGTTTTCCGATGGTCTTAGGCGACCCCTGTGAAAGGGTCGTTCGATCCCAAAGGGGTCGCGACCCACAGGTTGAGAACCACTGCTTTAAGTGTAAATTTTGCTTCCCAAAATATTCTTTTTGGTTCCCCATATCCTAGGTGGTTGTAATTGCTTGTTTAGGGGTATGTGAGACATTCCTACGGCTCTAAGTCAGAGCTTTACAAAAAGATGTACCTGAGTAGTGTCTGTCTGCTATGCCAATCCATTCCCTCTTCTTTATACCCCTTTCCTGCTCATACCCACTGGGAACCAAGCTTCAGTTCTGGTTTATCCTCTGTATACCTTTCCCATAAATGAGCATATGCATGTCCATTTCCTTATATCTTTTACTTTATTGCATAAAGGGTTTCACACCATAAATGGTCTTTTGCACTTTTTTCCCCACTCAACGGTACATGCTGGAAGCCACTGTGCATCAGCTTGAAGAGCTGTGCCTGTTGTTGTTTTCAGCCGCACCATATTCCACTATATGAACCAAACCATAGTTTACGCAACCATTCTGTTATATGTGGTCATTTGGGTTGTTTTCAACATTCTGCAAATCAAACAATGCTACAACTATTAACTTTTAATAGTGCAAGTGTTTTTGCAGTAATGCAGGCACGTTTTCAATGTAGATTCCTAAAAAGGTCACAGGGTAAGTGCATATGTAGCTTGTTAGATATAGCCAAACTTTCCTCCAGAAAATTTTATCAGTTTGTATTCCCACCCACAAAGTACAGAGTGCCCATTTCCCACAGTCTCATCAACAAATGTGTTGTTATATGCTTAAATTTTTATCAGTGAGACAAACTCTTCTTAGGAAACAAAAATTTTAAAAGTTCTAACTAACTGGTCTATCCTGTGCCTATTTGATAAAGGAGAAAACAAACGCATAAAAATGGCAACAGAAGACTGACGCTACCCTGCTTTGACTGAATGCAGTGGAGAAGTAAAGGTTTGACAAAGCTGCCCCTGGTTCCTTTCTGACCTCATCTCTCCATCTATTCCCAGCATTCTGTCTGCATTCTACTTGCTTGGGCCCAGTTCACATTAATGCCTAGATGAAGTGAGAATGAATGCAGCCCGCCTGGTGTGGCTCAGTGGTTGAGCTTCAATCTGTGAAATAGGAGATCGTGGTTTGATTCCAGGTCAGGGGTCAGGGCACATGCCCAGGTTGTGGGCTCGATCCCCAGTAGGGGGCATGCAGGAAGCAGCTCATCAATGATTCTCACTCATCATTGATGTTTCATCTCTCTCTCTCTCCCTTGCTCTCTGAAATCAATAAAAATATATTAGGGGGGTGGGGGGGAGAAGAAGGAATACAGGTTTCTCATGGCCCTGATTCCTCTGTCAGGGGGAAGGCATAGCCTTAATCTCTAAATTCCATCTAAATATTAATCAGTATGCATTTAAAGAACAAGAATGGTATCTTCTGTCCAAGACAGACAGAGTGAGGCAAGCTTTCCTTTACCCTCTTTAGCGAACAGAGCTAGGAAAAATGTGTTTACACACTAACCCAGGTATATGCACATCTCTACATTTCTGTACCTGTGTAAGTACTAGAGTTCATATTGATTCCTTCAATTCCAATCTAACACCAAAAGTTCACTTTAGCTTTTGTGTGTTGCCTTTCCTATAATACAGGCAGACCTAGTTTTATTGTGCTTCATGAAACATGTTGAGTTTTCCACACATTGAAGGCAAGACCCTCCGCCAGCAAGATTACAATTCCCTTTATTGTGATACCTGCTTTACAGCAGTGGTCTGGAACCAATCCCACAATTATCTCCAAGATATGCCTATACTCTTCAATGTCACAAAACTACTTGCGAGTTCACAGAAAAAAATAGCTCACTGATCTATCATAGTCTTGATCTGGCCACCTAAGTATTTCAAACAGTAGATAGAATTCACTATTATGCATCACATTGTTCAAACTTTGATAACATAGCACTCAAAAGTAATGTCACACTAACAAAGCAAGCACTCTTACTTGACTAATCTTGAGGTGAGAGTTACTTATCCATGTAAACCATTGTGATAATCTGAGTAAAGCTAATATTAAAATTGGATTGGATTATTACTTGAATCTAAGTCCTTACACTTTTGGAAGTTTTAATTATATTCAACCTATCAAAGACCCTATAATTTCTATGTTCAAAATTTCCATTTTTAATATTTCTTTGGAAGAGCTATTCACTTCGCCGAAATATACTTGTCAAAAACCAAAGAGAATTTGTAGGCAGCAAAGCAATTTCACTTCACGGGGTTTGTTGTCTTTATAGAGGGAGGGGAATGTTGCATTTATTTCTCTACTTGTTTCACAATGAAAGCTCTGAAAGATGGCAGACTATGGACATGATGTTACTTGGGGACAGTGCCAACTTAGCTGAAAAGGAATATTTTTATCAATTTTTAAAACATCAAACAGGGCTAGTCTACATTGTGGACTAAAGACCTGCCAAATCTGATCTCTGTTAGGTTAAATCTTCACCAAATAATTTTGTCTTAAAAAGTAACCACATGGCCTGGTGACAAGCGTGGCTCAGTGATTGAGCATCCACCTATGAACCAGGAGGTCACAGTTCAATTCCCGGTCAGGGCAAATGCCCAGGTTGTGGGCTCGATCCCCCATGTGGGGCATGCAGGAGGTAGCCAATCAATGATTCTCTCTCATCACTGATGTTTCTATCTCTCTCCCCTTCTCCCTTCCTTTCTGAAATCAATAAAAATATTTTTTTAAAAATGTAACCACATGGATTTAGAAGTTTAGTCACTAACTCTCATTTCTAAACATCTTAACTTCTGTTTTAAATGTAAAATATGTATCTTAAAAAGTTACATGTATTGCATAACTTAACATACTATGTTTCAGTGGTTTGCATAAACAACTCTTGGATACAAATTAATCATTTCCTATTTTAAGGGTTTTTGCATGACAGTAATCATTTAATAAATAATTCTTACAAGTGAGCTTCTATGTTGACTACAGGAAATGTTACAAAGCTGTGCTTAAATGTCTGTTTCTTCTACTTACCTCTGTGCTCCCTGAGACAACAGCTTTGTCCACATTCACTGATAACGGTTCTTCCATCTGGCACACTCCCAGTGACCACTCCACACAGCGGTGATGAGCCCAACAAGTGCCTGAGATCATTGAAGTGAAAACGAGCATATGAATAAAATTAACAATAGGAACACTAATAAGGAAAGACATAAAACCCCCAAATCCACTCTAAGGTGCAAATCACAAAAAAGGCGCTAAAGCAGCCCTTCTCAAAACATGGTCCTGTACCAACTGGGAACTTGTCAGAAATACAAAATTTCAGACCCCAACAAACACCCATGGAACAAAAACTCTTACAGTGGTGCCAGAAATTAATGTTTCAACAAGCCCTCCAGGTGATTTTGATGAACACAAAAGACTGAGAATCACTGAATTAGAAATTATTTCTCCAACAACAACAAAAATCAGTTTTTAGTCATTTTGTTTAAAAACTAGAGGCTCGGTGCACAAATTCGTGCACCAGTGGGGTCCCTCTGCCTGGCCTACGGGATCAGGCCAAAACCAGCTCTCCGACATCCCCCGAGGGGTCCCAGATAGCAGGAGGGTGCAGGCCAGGCTGAGGGACCCCATCGGTGCACGACTGGAGCCAGGAAGGTTGGCCAGCCGGGGAAGGATCGTGGGAGGGCTCCAGGGCATGTCCGGCCCATCTTGCTCAGTCCTGATCAGCCGGACCCCATCAGCAAGCTAACCAATTAGTCGGAGCATCTGCCCCCTGGTGGTCAGTGCATTTCATGGCGACTGGTTGACTGGTCAACTGTCTGCCCCCTGGCGGTCAGTGTACATTACAGTGAGCGGTTGAGCGGCCTTAGCATATCATTAGCATATTACTCTTTGATTGGTTGAATGGGTGAACAGACGGACACTTAGCATATTAGGCATTATTATATAGGACTAGAGGCTGGTGCATGAATTCGTACACAGGTGGGGGGTCCCTTGGCCTGGCCGACAATCAGGACCATCTCACCCAGTCCCAATCGGGGCTGATAGGGGCTGGCCGGCCAGAGGGAGGAACTGCGAAGGTCTGCTGCTGGAGGGCTACTGGCCAGCAGCAGGAGGTTGGCTGTGGGAGCACACTGACTATCAGGGGGCAGCTCCTGCATTGAGCATCTGCCCCCGGTGGCCAGTGCGCCTCATAGCTACTGGCCAGTCGTCTGGTCGTCCGGTCGTAACAGTGACTTAGGCTTTTATTTAGATTACTGGAAGATATTTTATTTGGAATCTTACACATCTTACCTAATAATAGACAAACAGGTAAATTGACCGGCCCTCCGCTACACTCAGCAGCCAATCAGGACAGTATGCAAATTAACCCAATAAAGATGGTGGTTAACTTGCATATGTAGGCACCCAGCGGCCTGGGTCCTGGGAAACTCATCGGGCACACAAGTCACTCCGAGGTAGGCCCCTTGTGAGCCCTGAGCAGCCTAGGAAGGGCCTGAGCCAGGGGGCTCCTGGGCAGAACCTGAACCTGCGATCAGAGCCGAGGGGGCCCCTGCCCAGTCCTAAAGCCTCAGCCAGAGGCGTTAGGTGTGGGCAGAGGTGGAGCCGGCGATCAGAGGGAGCTAGGGGTCCCCTGTCCAGGCTGAAAGCCCTGGCCAGAGGCCTTAGGCCTGGGCAGGAGCAGAGCCGGCAATCGGTGGGAGCAGGGGCAGAGCTAGCAATCGTAGGGAGCTGGGGATCCCCTGCCCAGGCCCCAAGGCTGTAGGCCTGGGCAGGGGCTGAGCCAGTGATCAGTGTGAACTACAGAGGAAACACCTTTTCTGACCGCTCATTGGCTAAGCTCCCTGTATGCCACTGGTAATATTCTTAGCAACTTGGGTAATAAGAATCCAAGAAGGTGATCTGGGGTTTTTCCACTACACTCCTGGAGAAAAAAAACGAAGGTCCACTGCTGGAGGGTTAAGAAATGTCATATCCTGCCCTAGCTGGTTTTGCTGAGTGGATAATGCCTTGGCCTGCCCACTGCTGGGTCTTGGTTCAATTCTGGCTAAGGGATGTACCTAGGTTGCAGGCTCCTCCCTGACTTGGATTCAGGTCAGAGCTCATGCAGGAGGCAACCAATCAGAGTGTTCCTTTCACTTTGCTGTTTCTCTCTGTCTTTCCCTTTCTCTTCTACATTCTCTAAAAATCAATGGAAACATATCCTCAGGTGAGAGAAAAAGAAGAAAGAAAGGAAAGAAAGGAAAGAAAGGAAAGAAAGAAAGAAAGGTCATATACTACACACACACACACACACACACACACACACACACACCAGTGCATGAATTTCGAATATATATAAAAGCCTAAGCGACCGACCATCCAACCGGTACCTATGACACACCTTGGCCACCAGGGGCAGTCACTCCGACCGGTAGCTGTAACATGCAATGACCACTAGGGGGCAGACACTCAGCACAGGAGCTGCCGTGCTGTGGTGACTTGGCAGCTGCAGTTCTTGGGTGATGCACCCAGAACCAAAGAGGCAGGAGACCGATTCTGGGTCCCCTCAGGGGATGTCAGAGGGCCAGTTTCAGCCCGATCCCCATAGGCCAAGCCAAGGGACCCCCACCTTTATGCACAAATCCATGCACCGGGCCTCCAGTAAAATATAAAGGACATAATTTAATACTCTGTTTATGACAAACAGGCTATATTGCAAATAGGCTACAATATACCAGTACACCTCTATTTTGCTCTATCGCACACCCACCAAGAGTCCACGTCATCACTGATAACAGCTCAGTCATTAAATTCTCTATCACAGAGCACTTGAGCCACTATCAATAAGCAGTTCATCTATGGAATAAACTTTACTCAAAACTCCAGCAGCACCACTTCATGAGTACGCATTACTATTCTGTTATAATGGGATACCCACATGGCTAAGAACTAATGTTCTTTACCCCTACAGTAAATATACCACACTGCCATGTTCCCCATGTTCTCACAGATCCCTTTAAAATGTCCTGTTTTCAACTGTCAGATCACCATGGCATTGCTGCCTATACAAAAGTAAATACAAATATTTATGAAAGCATCCAATCTAGGGTTAGCTCTGCGCAGATGCTAACTAAATTAGCTCAACATAATTAGACAATGTATTTTACCTAAGTAGGCATACTTAACAATGGCATTTTTTACAATGTGAAAGGTATTTATTATGAAGTTGGCAATTCACTAAAATTAAGACACTTAAAGAATCAAGAGGTAATTATGATTGAAGACCAGCTCCTACCTGTAGGATCAAATAAGGCTTGGACATCAATGGCATCGGGAAGACCGACAAGACTGAGCTCATCCCATAACTGAGTAACCTGGTCATCAGAAGCAGTCTGAGTGCTCACACTCACACACGACACTGTATTCTGCTGAGGAGACCGTTCTCTGGGGAAATAAAATAAAACTGATGTGGAAGTGGTAACAACAAAAATGTTTCGTTTTACAAGTTAAATATCACGTATTGCCAGGTCATCTTTAATTTATTAGGCATAAGCTGTCATAAAACAACTTTTAGAACACATCTGTTACCATTTATACATAGTATAAAACGTTGTGTCATGTAAGCAACAACTAAATAAGTCTCTAAATCAGTAAGAAATGTCAAAATTAGAGTTTCGAATTTATTTTGCTATTCTATAATTTTTCTTTTTAACTTGAGCTCCAAAATTCTTATCAGGAGCCATATTTTATCATATAAAGTGAATATTCTCCTTGGTCTTTCTTTAATGCTTATAAAACTTAACTCATTCAAATCAGAAATTTGTTTTTTGTAAGTGAGGACTACAACCGCAGAGCTGGCAGTTGTTTACGTAAAGAAAGGTTATTTCTCAGGGGAAATGAGAACGCACTACGTGTGAAGAGGGAGGCGTGGGAGCAGAACGTGTCAGCTGGAGCTGCTTATGGTCCCCTCGACAAATCTCGGCAGCTGGTCCGCCGCAGGATGTTGCAGGTTCTCTCTACCAAGACTGCACCTCACAAGTCAGAAGTAAAAAAGCAAAAGCAAAATACTTCCAAGCAGCTGACCCGGGTAAAAAAAAAAAAAAAAATAGCCACCAGTGGGTTAGGGGCAAGGAAGAAGATGATATAACAGCAAAAACCAGAGTATACAAATGAACACTGAATAAGGTATACAATGGGAGATTTCAGACTTCCAAGGCCCTTCAACTTCAGGTATTAATTAAGATAATTACGTAAATAACGACTGCTATTGCATTTAAACATGAAGCATGGCCAACCAGGTAGCTGTCAGTAAAACGTTAATGTCTCCTGAGGGCACAGTATTTAACCTACCATCTGGATTAAATGCTTACAGAATTACACACTATTGAATATAGATCACAACTCACTGCACTTCTGTCTGCTGGGTATTTATCATGATTCCTATTAAGAGAATATCGGCACAATGACCAGGGTACTAAACTTTTTATACCTGGAATCATTGAAAGAAAAGAAAGTATTAACATATTTCAATAAGTACATTTAAATATCAAACCATGTAAAAATAACCAATATGTTTTATGTTCAGCATTAGAAATTCATACTTATTTTTTATAAAGTTTAGCATGCTATGCTATCTTTAAATTCTCATTTTTCTAAATGTCCACAGTAAAATGAAAACAAACTCTTTCCTATAAATATAATCTCCATTCCTACAAATATAGTTTTCATTATTAATCATTATTATTTTATTGGGAGGGGGGAAAATTAATAGCCCATTTATAAAGACTAATGTACCATTTTTAACATATTTCCTTTGTACCAGTATTTTATGGGAGGATAGGTATAAAAATCAATGGGATGGCTAACCAGTCTATTACTAACCAGTTCCTAACCCAGGGCTTAATCAAATTTCCCCTTCGGTTTGTACATATGCATCACATCAGTAAGATGCCAATGTCAACCCTAAAGATGACAGCAACCCTCCTTAGGAAAGAACATCAAGAGAAGCCAGATGAAGAACATACCCCCAAAATTTTAAGTCTAAACAAAAGGAAAGAAGAAATAAACCCTTGATTATATAGTCTTCCATTTAGCAAACCAAGAAGAAAGAACTATTTTAAAACCTCCTTTACAAATTTAAAAAACAACTACCTGTTCACCTAATTTATAGCCCATTAGTAACATATTCTGTAAATATTTAAAATTACTACCAACCTAAATTAATTGTTTACTCTTAAATAATTTCCAAATTTTATAATAAATGTGCTTTTATTCCTAAGATCCACTAACTGGCTTATTACCGTTACTTAATAACTTGGTAAACACTAGGTGTGTATAAAGACTTTCATTAAACCAAGGAAAGCTATTTTTACATACTGAACATCTTAGCTCATAAACACTTTCACTAAAAATTAGCTTATAAAATAAGTAAGTTATGAAGCCCAACTGTATTTCCCAGAACAGGTGTTGATATAATTGCCATTATTCAAAGCAGAACATGAAGATATAAGATATAACCTGGTCCAATCCATAAATTTGTATTATTGATGGACGGTGTAATGAGGGGATGGGTATAAAAACCAATGGAATGGATAACCAGTCTATTACTAACCAGTCCTAACCAGTGGCTCAATCGAATTTACCTGTCAGGTTTTAAGATGCTAATGTCAACCCTGAAGACAGCAGCCCTTCTTAGGATTACAGCAGTCCTCCTTAGGATAAAACCACTCATTTTATCACAATGGGAAAGCTCGTGTGTGATTAAAATATCAGGACTCCAGATACAGTACTTCTAAACCTCCTTAAACTGTTCCACCTTAAATTCTTTTAAAAGATTCTCTCTTGTGATTGTTTCATTTCCTACTTCAGGTCTTCAAGGCATTGGCAGCAGTCCAAAAGAAGGAACCAATCAAATAGGTACAACACAACAATGCCTTAGAACTTAACTCTGGAGAGAAGCCAGATAAGCACTTGGATGACATCATCACCCTCCAGGGGCAGAACTGGGGAGCTTTCCAAGCTAACTTAATTTTACACTTTCTCGTGGACCTCAGAAAATTTTGTTCTCTCGACTACCAAAGCCAAATCCACAGATTAATAAAATGGCCTTTAACCAAAACTCTACAACATATAAAGAGATTTTTATGATTTGTCTAAACATATTAGACAAGTTTTTAATATAAATATAGAGATATACAAATACCTTAGTAAATTCTTGTTTCGTTTAAAAAAAAAAAAAGACATCTTTAACTTCAGAAAGGGCATTCTCAGCATATAATTAAGTACTTAGAGAGAAAGTCCACACTATATTGTAATAAGAGTTTACAAGACAGTTCAACATTCTCTGAACCATAAAAATAAATCAATAAATGGCACATAAAGAGCATTAGTGAAACCCTAACTGGTTTGGCTCAGTGGATAGAGCGTCAGCCTGCAGACTCAAGGGTCCCAGGTTCGAGTCTGGTCAAGAGCATGTATCTTTGGTTGCGGGCACATCCCCAGGAGGGAGTGTGCAGGAGGCAGCTGATAGATGTTTCTCTCTCATCAATGTTTCTAACTCTCTATCCCTCTCCCTTCCTCTCTGTAAAAAAAACCGATAAAAAATATTTTTTAAAAAAAAGAACATTAGTGAAAAACACTTTGATTTTGCTGTTCTCTTATTATATTCTTACAAACCATTAAAAACTTACTTAGAGGAAGGAAAGACTTCACTAATTTTTTTTACCTTCTTTTCCATTTACGTTATGTTCTTTAAAGTTCTCTTCCACAAGTTAACTTTTGTGATCACACTGATTTTGTTAATATACAGTTAAGATAGCAAATTTTTAAAAATAAGAAAGAAATTTTGAGAAAAGTAGTGTTTTTTGGGTTAATGCTGAGTCATAGAGCACCCTATGAAAGTTGAAAACATGAGAAACTGTTCATTAACACCATTTATACAGTCACAAACAATGCAATAAAGATAAGCTATATACTCATAATGCATCCCAGCCATTTAAATTAAAATTGCTTATTTTTGCCCTAGCCAATTTGGCTCAGTGGTTGGAACATCAGCCCTTGGACTGAAGAGTCCCAGGTTCTATTCCAGTCAAGGGCACATACCTCGGTTGCAGGCTGGATCCCTCTGGCCCCTGTAGGGGCGCGTGTGGGAGGCAACCAATTGATGTGTCCCTCTCACATCCATGTTTCTCTCTCTGTGTCTCTCCCTGTCCCTTCCACTCTCTCTAAAAATTAATGGGAAAAATATATCCACGGGTGAGGCTTAACAAAACAAAAACAAAAAATTGCTTACTTTCTCTGTCCTCTATGTTTTCGCGGTGCTGAGTTTTGAATTTTCTCACAGGTCCCATTGCTGTTGTCATCAATGTCCTTCTTGCTAGAAGGTTGGTTTTTCCACGGCAAGATAAATCCAGGTGTTACTCTAAATTGTCTTAAGTCTCCTTGTCCTAAGGAACTTTTTTCACCACAGTAACAAAAAGCACAGAGCTGTTCACTGGTAGAAATAAAAGTAAGGGAAACAAAGAAAGAGAAATTTAATTTTTCAAAGTGACAGCTACAGACAGCTGTGCTTTAAAATTAAATTGTTTTTAGTGTAAGACAAGACATTTTTAAATGCTAGTATGGTAACAATTATACATTTGCAATTCTACTTTTCCACAGCATGATTTTTTTAAAATAACAAACATACCAAATCAAAAAATTATAGTGTTTACTTAGAAACACGATTTTCTTTTAAATCTGATTCAAGAAACTCAAAGTATTAACAAGAATAGCGAAAGTAAAGCTAAGACTGGGAAAGAGGATAGTGTTTAATGGCCACACAATTACATACCAGGTTTGTAAACAAGTGGTGACAAAGTTTTTATTAACCGCCTGATAGGACGTTCTTTATGCACCATACATTACCACACACACAGATACAGGGAGAAACATGAAGACATAAATGTAAGTTGTTTCGGGGCTGGACAGCTAACGAAGGGAGGAGCGAAAGGGGTTCCACAGGAATGGGAAAGGATGAAGAAGTGGAGCAAGGACTGGGAGAGCAGAGAAACTGTTTCCTAGGACACACTAATGACAGGTACCTGAATTATGCAATTATGAAAACTATGTAACACAAAGATTGAAGCCTAGTGTAAACTATGCACTTTAGTTAATAATAATATATCACAACTGGGGTATCAGTTGTAACAAATGCCCCACACTCATGCGCAATGCTAACAGGGGAAACAGAGGCGGGAGAAGGCTGGCACCGGAACTCTCTGCATCCGCTTGATTTTTCTGTATACCTGAAATTGTCCTAAACAATAAAATCTATTAATTTTTTTAAAGAAACTATTTTAAAAGTTAAAGGACAAGAACAATATATGCTTGTGGAATATATGCTTAATGAGGGACCTTAGAAAGAACAGAATAAAAAGTACTGTCTCTCTTGGATATATTTCTTTTCACAGCTCATTTGCAATAGCTGCACCCAAATCTTTCTTCCCATGAATCAGTTTCCACCATCACCTCTGCCGTATCTACCCCACGAACGTCATAATGTCTTGCATTAACAGGTGATAGAAATAGTCTATAATCTCTTTTAGGTAATTTTTTTATTTGAAGATCTAATTGGCTTTATTAAGTGATTTATGAACGGGCAGTATCCCATCTATCAACTAGAAGGGGCTCTAAATAATTTTTTTTAATGTAAGTTAAATTCATATAGGGTCTCTCTCAACTAATTTCCTTTTGTTTATTAAAGTTGACTACTTACGTTTTTCCAATATTACCTATTTCAATTTAATGATAAATGTGTTGCCCCTGGATACACACACACACTTAAATGTGGTCTACTTTCAGAGTAGACTCAAATAGAAAAAGAAAAATTTTTTCTTGCCTTCCTTTGCCAGTGTTGTATTAATTTTGTAGCTTTCTGTGTGTAATTCTCTCTGCACTAGTAAGCTGACATTTCTCTCCGCATACCTAGTTTCTGGCTTGTCTCTCTCCCCTGGAAACATTAGCTAGGAGCAGCAACAGTCGGGCTGACACCAGCCTCACTGACAACACTGATTAGAAAGCCAACCAATATTTTTGAAGTATTAATAGAAAATATCTTAATCTTCCATTTCATATCCAAAACCATCACTCAAATGTAAAAGTGTTGCTTTGGCCAGTGCGCTAAATGGTTAGAGCACTGGCCCATGCACCAAAGGGTCATGGGTTCGATTCCTGGTCAAGGGCACATACCTGGGGTTACAGATTCGATCCCTGGCCCTAGTCAGGGTACTAGGAGGCAACCAATTCGATGTGTCCCTCTCATATCCAGGTTCTCTCTCTCTCTCTCTCTCTCTCTCTCTCTCTCTCTCTCCCTCCCTCCCTCCCTCCCTCCTTCCTTCCTTCCCCCCTTACTACCACCCTCCCCACTTCTACTCTCTCTAAAAATCAATGAGAAAATAGGTCAGGATTAACAACAACAAAAATGAAGGCGTAATAAAATCATTCCTAGGCTTATAAGATCTCAGAAATTTTACCATACAATAGGCCCACATGAAAATATTTTTAGTGAAGTACTCAAATTATTGAAGCATTAGGAAAGGTTGTAAGAGATGTAGAAAGAAAGTTGAACATCTCAGAGTAATTTGTTACTTTGGGGGTCACAGGGGGAACCCCTGGTCTCCACTTTTAGAAAGCTGCAGAGCATTGCTCCCTCCTTGCCACCAACACTCGCCAGACAATCTACAAGCTCACTTCTCTTGGCCCCATCAGACTGCAGGAGGTGTAGGGCCACCAATTCACCTGCAACTGAAGGACAGTCATTTCCATAAGGTAATGAGATACACGCACCTGCTGCAGCTGGGGAAGAGGCCGCCTTATGTCTTACAAGCAAGATAAGAAGAACTCAGTAAAAAAAATTAAGAAACTGATGAAGGCTGAGTGTCAGAGTGTAAAACATCCATGACCCACAGACACAAGAGGAATCTGTCTGTGGACCTCCCAGGTGCCCATGTGCAAGGGACAGAGTCCCATGGATGTGCCAGTCATGGTCCTAGCTAGGGGAGGGGAATCTGGGAAGTCACAAAGATTCACCCAGATTGTCTCTCCCATTTTTCCTGGGAAACAAAAACCTTAGTCTGGTGGGGGGGACAGCAAAAATCACCATGCTGCAATGGTGACAACCAACTGTGGATGGAGGAATAGAATTAGAGGGATGGACTTTTAACCCTGGACAAGGAGCAAGACTACATCCTGGACCCAGGTCTCCCACAGCTGAGGCAATGGCATGACCACTGAGAATACCAATCCCTGAAACCTAAGGCACTGTGCCTACCTAAGAATCAATTTGAATCGGAACAAGAAGCATCCTTCCTACCCACTCTCCAGTGGAACTCTCACACATCACTGGTGGGAGCACAAAACAGTACAGTGCACGAGGAAACATGTTGGTGTTTTCCTTAAAAATGATCTCTTTCCCAGGCATTTACCCAAATGACATAAAAACCCTATGTTCACATCAAAACCTAGAAGAGACTATTTACACCAATCTACACTAATAAAAGAGAAACATGGTAATTGGTGTACAACCGCTACCCTTTTCATTGGCTGATTGAGATATGCAAATTAACTGTCAGCGAAGATGGCAGCCAGCAGCCAGGCAGCTTGAAACTAACATGAGGCTTGCTTGCCTCAGTGACGGAGGACTCCAAC
>NW_006293699.1:1126488-1137757 GCF_000327345.1 Myotis davidii
TTCATAATTGCCAACAAAAGGAAACTGCCCAAATACTCTTTACTAAGAAATGCATAAAAAACTGTGGTAGGCAACTCCATAAAACAGAACCCTACTCAGCAATAAAAACAACTACAACTTATGTAACCTCACAGATAAACCAGAACTGTTCTGTTTTTTGTTTGTTTTGTTTTTTGTTGTTGTTGTTTTATTGATTTCAGAGAGGAAGGGAGTGGGAAGAGAGAGATAGAAACATTAATGATGTGAGAGAATCATTGATCGGCTGCTTCCTGCACACTCCTCCCTGGGGTTGAGTCCACAACCCAGGCATGTGCCCTTGATAGGAATCGAACCCAGAACCCTTCAGTCCACAGGTTAATGCTCTATCCACTGAGCCAAACCAGCTAGGGCTGTAACTGTTCTTTACCTTCTGGTGACAGGCGTTATAGGACTGTACATATCTAAAGTAACTAGAAAATTAAATGCCACAGATTGCAGAGATAAGAAAATATAAGACTTTTTAAAAAAATCAATCAAAACTGTAAGTTTAAAATTCTTTCAAAATTAAATTCAATAAAGAATTATGAAGTCTGAGCCTTAAGTTAAGGGACACCATCTTAAAAGCAAAATATAATGTATAATCAATAGGAAAAAAATGATCAATCCAATAGAATGCAGAAAAAAGCCCTGCTTTCGTTTAATTAACCCACCTCTAATACCTTGGCAGGGCCAGACCACATGATTTCCCAGGCATCATATGGCTCTTGGGCCAGACGTTACCCACCTCTGCGCTAGAGTATCACTTGGTTCTACACCTGAGCGCACAGACACCCCTCTCCCCAACTACACAGCGAGAAAGCAGCCTGAAATGTAAAGCTACTAAATAATAAAATTCCATCCAGGTTCACATCCTAAGCTGTGCTCTGCTGTTGCTCATCTCCATCCAGCTGCATTCGTCCTCTAACCTGATTTTGGCTTCTACACCAACTGAGACCAGGGAGCTCGCCGACTCTTCAGACACCGAGCGCTGCAGGGCCGGGGCCAGCCGCTTGCTGCCATCCGCCTCCACCTCCGCATCCTCCTCTGCAGACTGTTCTTTGATTTCTGCTGCATAGCGAACAAGAAAACGGAGAGTCATTTTTGTATTTACATTCATCTTCAGTGAATTTACCTATAAGCACATGTTATAAAGAAAAAAGGGTAATACAATGACAATACTTCACTAACAGAGGAAAAGTTTATGTACATGATTAATGGCATGGCTTATATATTCATTCTCTACTGCAAAATGATAATCAAATAATGTAAAACAAGCCATACATTATCCTTCTCCTCAAATTACAATTCACTCGAAGAAGTTTTCTCCTAGTAGGAACTGTTACAAACCTGATGTTCAGGATTACAGCAGTTCGTCTACAGAACAAATGTATTTCAAAGTAACTCATTAAAAAAAAACTTTCTTGCCGAAACCGGTTTGGCTCAGTGGATAGAGCGTCGGCCTGCGGACTGAAGGGTCCCAGGTTCGATTCCGGTCAAGGGCATGTACCTGGGTTGCGGGCACATCCCCAGTGGGAAATGTGCAGGAGGCAGCTGATCGATGTTTCTCTCTCATCGATGTTTCTAACTCTCTATCTCTCTCCCTTCCTCTCTGTAAAAAATCAATAAAATATATTAAAAAAAAAAACTTTCTTTGCAATTCATAAATTGAGATTATGGTCAATTTGAAACAATCATTATGCCCTCTAATAATCAGCCACTCTAAAAGCTAAATAATTGAAAAAAACACACCTTCACTCTATTGCCTTTTCAACTACCCTCAAGACTCCACCCCAAGCACCTCACATGTACGTACTTTCTAAGGAGGCAACATAACTGGTGCAAGGATTTTCTAACACGATCACCCTTCATATCATTCTTCTCTGCAAACAGAATTCTTGGCTTAGACCTCTAATTTCACTCAGATCTCTCTGCACCCCTACACACATACACACACCCCTCACGGTCCCTCAAGCTCCTCCTCTCTGCCTGTCCTCCTTTCACCACCAAACTTTATGAAACGGGCCTCTGGAGTGACTGCACCCATGCTCCGCACCACAGCAACCGGCCTCTCCACCACCCAGGGCAGCAGAACCAACAATCGGAAATTCACCTGACACCAAGGACTGCCTCCTCCTCAGCGAGATGCTCTTCTATCTTTGTAAGCACGAGGACAACAGGTTACCATAGGCTCTGGTGTCATAAAGAACTGGTCCCAGGCCTGGCCGGCGTGGCTCAGTGGTTGAGCATATAAAGACTTAGGAATCAGAAGGTCACGGTTTGATTCCCATTCAGAGCACATGCCTGAGTTGCCGGCTCGGTCCCCAGTGTGGTGTGTACAGGAGGCAGCTGATCAATAATTCTTTCTTACCACTGATGTTTCTATCTCTCTCTCGCCCTCCTTTCCTCTCTCTGAAGTCAATAAAAACATTTAGAAAGAAAAGATCTGGTCCCAGATACCAGCTCTACCAACTACTAACTATAGGTACAGTCATCTGTCTCAGCCTCGATCTACTTGCCCATAAGTTAGAAGATGCTAACAAAGAGGAACTGGTCTAACATCTGTCCCTGCATCTGGTTTCTCTCAGACCTCAAAATGTGGGTACAACCCTCTCTGCATGTGCTCTTCTGTGAGGCACTTCATTACTATCCAGGCCTCAACAGTCTCCTCTGGACTTAACGATTCCTAAATCAACATCTCTGACCGTTTCCTCTCCTGAATTCCAGATCCAATTTCCACTGCACACGAGACATACCCAGCAGCTGGAATACTGACCCTCACACCACATTTGAGCTCTAATTTCTGGGTTAGCACTTCAATCTGTGGCCCCTACCTTTGGGACCCTCAGAGTCCTCTAGGGAAATATTTTTTTTAAATATATTTTATTGATTTTTTACAGAGAGAAAGGGAGAGGGATAGAGAGTTAGAAACATCGATGAGAGAGAAGCATCGATCAGGTGCCTCCTGCACACTCCCACTGGGGATGTGCCCACAACCAAGGTACATACATGCCCTCGACCGGAATCGAACCTGGGACCCGTCAGTCCCCAGGCCGACGCTCTATCCACTGAGCCAAACCGGCTAGAGCTAGGGAAATATTTTGACAAATGAATAATTTGGAGAACTACTAATTGTTTTGTTAGAAAAAGGACAAATAATTATAAATCCTGTCAAGTAATAAAATTAATGATAAGATGAGGCATCAAACAGATGGCTTTGTTTTTCCTATTTAAAAGAACATGTTTCTTTTTAAAATTGAAGAGAAAAGTCAGTCATAAATTACATTTTTGTGAAGCCTATCAATCATGGCACCTATCCTGCCTACCCCAGCCACAAAATGGATGTAAAGTACCTAAAACCAAATCTACCAACATAAAGTGCACTCCATCAAAAGTTATAAAAAGATCTCCAAATTTTACTATATTAAAATTTTTAACTTATATACAACAAAGCCCTCCCATGGACAAAATGAGAAATATGCACAGATTGAAAGAAAATAAATGTAATCTGTATCCCCTAAACGGTATTTAAATCCAGAGTAAGTAAGGTATTCCACAGATGAATAAGGCACATAACCAATAGAAAAATGGACAAAAGCCGTAGCCGATTTGGCTCAGTGGAAAAAGTGTCGGCCTGTGGACTGAAGGGTCCCGGGCTCGATTCCAGTCAAGGGCATGTACCATGGTTGCGGGCACATCCCCAGTGGGGGGGTACAGGAGGCAGCTGATCGATATTTCTCTCTCATCAATGTTTCTGGCTCTCTATCCCTCTCCTTTCCTGTCTGTGAAAAATCAATAAAATATATTTAAAAAAGAAAAATGGACAAAGGACAAAACCCATACTTCATTCCCATACACTATATTTCCCAAGGGTTTTTTTGTTTTTTAATAATATTTTTTATTGATTTCAGAGAGGGAGAGAGATAGAAACATCAATGATGAGAATCACTAATGAGCCGGCCCCTGCACATCTCCCACTGTGGATCCAGCCAGCAACCTGGACATGCACCCCGAAGACCAGGAGTCAAACTGTGACCTCTAGGTTCATAGGTCGATGGTCAACCACTGAGAAACACCAGCCGGTCTCCCAATGTTTTTTTGCAGCCAAGCCTGACAAGTTCTCACCATCAGAAAATGACCAGAAGTGACCATGCAGCTTCTACCTCCCCTGAAAGGGCTAATCGTTCCCCCTTCCCCATGCACTATAACATGGACATATCAGCCACCTAGGTGTCGCACCCAAGGTGAAAGCAATGTACCAAGGGAAGACAGAGACACAAGATGGAGGGAACCTGGGACCACAGACTACCAGAGGGAGCAAAGATGCCCCATCAGTCGGGACCTCTCGTCTCAGAAATATTACACAAGAGAAAGTTGTTTTGTTTAAGCCACTGGGGTGTCTGTCACAGCAGTTTATCCCATGTCCTAACTAACACAGAAACTGGTATCAGGAGTGGGGAAATGCCACAACAAAAACTTCAAATAGGTGGTTTGGTGACCAGGAAATGAGAACAGTGACACTGGAGTTTAGAAATCAAATGACTCTTCTTATGCTGTATCAAAATATGTGACAGATTTTTCACCTGCAATGACATGTAAAGTAGACTGGGTATCTACAGAGCCTGCAGATTTAGGGAAAAGCATCTAGAAAGAGCCAGGATTTGTACTGCCGGCCCTCAGTCCTTTTACAACCAAAGATACAAAGCAATACAGATCTGCTAGACAGTCTCCCTGTCCATTACATATAAAGTCTTATACAATGACCACATGTAAAATCCCCATATGGGAGCATTTCACTTCTACTCAGGGATGCCCAGAGCATCTGTGGGGTACGCTTTTCTGGCACCATTTCTATTACTAGATAAGGAGAAAGAGTCAGAGTTCAGAGAAGAGATGAGAAATATAAACGAGGAGGAAGAAGACTGTCTCAGAAGCTTGGAGGATTGACCCCAAGGGACCAGGGTCACAGGCCATTACCGTTCTAAGAGCAGCTCCGTTTAGCCTCCATCCCTAACCTAGTCCCTACTCAGTACCACTCCCAGCCTCTAGACAGAATTTTTCTTCCCCTCAAAAAGAAAGTACATAATAACACTTTTAACATTTTTAGTGTTGTGTTGTTTGTTTTTTTATTTGCTTACAACTAAAAAGAAGCAAGTGGGAGGACAGTGTGTCTGTCTGTCTCTCTCTCAAATTAGGCCTAAAAGGAAGCGGGCAAGGTTAAACTTAATGGTAGGTTGGTAGTTTTCAAGTACACAACCTTCTGAAATTAGGTTCACTACATTTAACAGGGAAGAAAAACAGATTCCTAACTATAGGCTTTTCCCCCTTAGAAATGGGAGCAGGAAGGAATAAGCCTGATCCACGGAGAGAACATAAGACAGGTTCCAGGGGTCCATCCTGTTCTCTCTCTTCCCCCTGCCCATGACCCTAACCCGCATATACTGAAGAAATAGCAAGGACGGTGGGTTTGGTTTTACTTTTGGTTTGGTCCTTTGTCTTTAAGGAGTAAGGAAGACTCTTATACCTACTTCTTAGCTGTTACAGGCACAAAATAGAAAAAGAAAAAGGTACCAATAAAGAACCAATCTTTTTTAACTGTCGCTCTTCATCTAGTGGAGTAAGTCGGGTCTTACTGTCCATCAGCGTCCAGGCAGGACAACTACATACGTGACTGTGTCCCTCTCTTCCCCCGGCCTGCGTCATCAGAAGGTGTCAGAGTGTGTCAGCAAGATGTGGAAGACAGTGCTCTGGATGAAAGGACTATCAACCAGTGGCAACGCAAGAAACAGTTCTGACGCCGGTTGCCAGTTATCAGTTTATTATTGAAAATGCACTCATGAACACTATCCTGGGCTGGTGCCTAAAGCAAGGCACTACACCCCCGGGGTGCCTGGAGGGGGTGATTTTATCCTCAGCCCCTACCAGTGCTTAATCTGGAACCACTAGGTGGCACATGTGCGGGGTTAACTACACTAAAGAACCCATCAGAGAGGGGGTTCCTAAGAGAAGTTGACAGCCAGTGCCTGTCACTCAAAAGACACTGCTTTGTGCTGGGCAATTCTTTGGGGAAACAAATGTAAATGGGATATGATGGTAAACTTGATCTAAAGTCTGCCATTCCACCTCTGACAACTGTTACTTAACCCTAAATAGTTGGTTCTATGACAAAAATAAAATTTAAATGAATAGCAAAGGCTATTTGTTGGGGTAGTTAAAATCAAAGCCTTGGAACTGAATGGTCCAGAATTTGCATCCTAGCTGAGTCATTTGCTAGCAATGTGACATTGGTAAGTTACTTAACCGCATCTCAAGTTCAGTGTGCTAATCATTTAAAAGGCAGCTAACTACTCACCTGGCGTGGCTCAGTGGTTGAACATCGACCTATGAACCAAGAGGTCGTGGTTTGATTCCCAGTCAGGGCACAGGCCCTGGTTGCAGGCTCCATCCCCAGTGGGGGGGTGTGCAGGAGGCAGCTGATCAATGAGTGTCATCATTGATGTTTCTATCTCTCTCTCCCTCTCCCTTCCTCTCTAAAATCAGTAAAAATATATTTTAAAAAATAAAATAAAAGGTAGCTAATTAATACCCTCTAGTATAAAACTGTCTTTAGGATCAGAAAAGATAATACATGCAAAGACCTAGCCCCCTGCCTGAAGTATACAGTAAGTGCGGGTATGTGATTGCTATTCCAATTATCCACATTCACACACGCTATTCTAACTATATATTAACTTTCCCATCTAGTTGGACAATACCCCCCAGACATCGAACACATGACGTCAGATCCCACATTATGAAACTGTGTTGTGAGAATAGGAATGAAAACTTATTCGGCACCTCCTGGCCTCGTGCTAGGGAATTAATAAATCACTTCTTTAGAACGATTTTTCACCAAACAAAATAACTATTGACATACATTCTATTCAAATAGTAGCCAGTACAAAAACAGAATCGGGATCCTTATCTGTAAGGAGTCTAGTCAGGAGATAGCAAATGGTAATGCCAAGACACAGTAATTGTCGAGGTGGAAGTACGAGATGTAATGAGGTAAGGGAAGAGATGAGGATGCAGCTGAGAAAGGAATGAGAAGCCCAGCTAAGAGTTCTCTCACTCCACCCACCCTTTTAAATAATAATATCTGACATAATATCCTTATTTAAAAGATAAAAAAACTAAAGTCTGAAAGAAGAAGAAGCTCAGATCACTGGGTAACAGCAAGCAAAGCTGAGAGTCAAAGCCAGAGGGCGCTCTTTCCATCAGCACACAAGATAACGGTACTGAGGCACCTGGCACAGCAGCTGGCTGGAGTGCAGGAGCTCTATGGCTAGATTCATGATAAAGCGAAATGTTCACTTTCTACTAAGGCTGTGTGACCGAGGAACATTTGTTGAATATGAGATGATATCTGAAAATACAGAGTTTTTCTCTATTTTTTAAGCACTATTGAATAAGATTATAGAGAAAACACCTCACAGCCAAGTTCACAGAAATAAAACATTTTGATTTGGGACAATGATGAAATTAATTCCCTTAAAGATTAATTTATTTGAAAGGGCTATAGGTGTCCTATGAATATATTCAGCACACTCACCAACATGACAGCATGACAGACTACAAGATGTCAAAAATAGCCCAGCGCCCTATTACGGCTTCCCTCATTAGCACACAGTACATGCCCTCAAAGCACCATATCTTTTAATGAATTTCTAAAATGCATTTAATCAAGTGTTCTTAGATCTTGGAGAGAGAAATTACATCTTTATCTTTACTAACCTTTGAGATTTGGAGTTCTAAACAGCCGTTTCATTATGAATGTGCACACAGGCAGAGCTGGTATAGCCATAACTGTGTCTCGACACTAGCAGGAAGCAGGTAATTTCTTATCACATTCAGTGTTTGCAGATATCTTAAAATATCATTTACCCTCATCTCTACTTCTAAATTACAGTAATTGTTAAATTAGATTTTATAATTTATGGGCAATTAAAAAAATCACATTACAAAATTACAAATTTGGTTTTTACTATTTTGATCTTATCTCTCTATATAAAAGCCGAAGTGACCGTTACAACCAGTCACTATGACACACACTGACCACCAGGGGGCAGGCGCTCAATGCAGGAGCTGCCCCTGGTGGTCAGTGCGCTCCCACAGCCAACTTCCCACGGCCAGCCAACCTCCCATGGTCCCTCCCCCTGGCCAACCCCAATCACCGGCCAGGCCGAGGGACCTCACTAGTGCACAAATTCGTGTCCTGGGCCTCTAGTTAAATATAATTATCTTTGCAGTCTTATATATTTTATCCATTTTAAAACACAGCTTGGAAAAGAGCCTGCCAAAGGGGTTAATGGCACAGAAAGCATCCAATTCATAGGAGACAGCACTTGCACTGGACTGCGCTCTATGAAAACAGGCACCAAATCTGTTTTCAAACCAGAGTCTATCACAAAACCTGGATGACATTCAATACTTGTTGAACTCATTATATACCATGTAATACAAACCATGCAGATAAATATTATACACATATAAAGACTTACAAAAAGCACAGAGAAAGATACACAAAATATTTTAAATTGGCTAGTATTTACTAATTACATTAGTCAACACTAGCAAGTTTTTCTAGTAATCCAAACAATATGCTGGCTTCTATTAAGTAGAATAAAAATTATTTTTCTCTCCTAACTCCCTTTACTTCCACAGAATGACAATACTTTTCATGCTTCTTTACTACTAAGACTACAGAAGAAAATACGTCTAAGAAATTGTGTGAGTGTGTCCTTTCCTTCTTTTGAATAGCAGTGGCCAAAAAAAAGTTGGCATTTCAACAGTTCCACTTTCTGGATGTGTTTATATCTTACTGAATCTACCATATCTGCTGCAATCAAAATGTTAGCACTACTGCAGAAACAGAAAAAGAATTAGCACTACCATAGAAACAGAAAAAGGAAAAAACAAAAAAATATTTCATTTATCCTACCCTTTATTCACTAAACTACATAAAATATTGATGCTGATTATTAGTATAAAGTAGCCACTTATTTTCACAGAGCACAGAAAGACTTTTAAATGTAGCAACTAAAAATCTATATACATAAAAGCCTAAGCAACCGTTCGACCATTCAACCAGTAGCTATGATGCACACTGACCACCAGGGGGTAGACACTCAATGCACAGGCATGGAAACATGGAACAGACTGATGAATCTCAGAGGGAAGGAAGGGGGTAAAGAGGAAGGAAGGAAGAGATTAACCAAAGGTCTTATATGCATATATACTACCGGCCCAGAGCACAGATTCATACACCGGTGGGGTCCCTTGGCCTGGCCTGTGGGGATCGGGCCAAAACGGGCAATCCAACATCCCCCAAGGGGTCCCAGATTGCGGGAGGACACAGACCAGGCTGAGGGACCCCCAGGGCCACTAGTAAGTACATAAAAATGTGGCCCTGTTGGTGTGGGTCAAGTGGTTGAACGTCCATCCATGAACCAGGAGGTCACCAATTCGATTCTCTGTCAAAGTACATGTCCGGGTTGTAGGCTCAATTCCTAGTAGGGGGCTTGCAGGAGGGAGCCAATCGTTGTTTCTCTCTTTCCATCCTTTTCCCTTCCTATCTCTCTAAAATCAATAAAAACATTTGAAAAAATAAATGAATGAATGAAAATGTGACCCTAACCAGTCTGGGCCTGCGGACTGAAGGGTCCCAGGTTCGATTCCAGTCTAGAGCATGGACCTTGATTTTGGGTACATTCCCAGTGGGGGGCAGGAGGCAGCTGACCGATGTTTCTCTCTCAACGATGTTTCTAATTCTCTATCCCTCTCCCTTCCTCTCTGTAAAAAATCAATAAAATGTATTTTTTTAAAAATGTGAAAGATTGGTTTCCCTTCTCCCAGTCTCTCAGCTCATGATGCCTCTCTGTGCAGGAGTTGCCTGCAGAGCTGAGATGGCTTTAAAACTGCCAGCCAGTGTCAGGAAAATTGGGTGCTGTTATCAGGTAGCTGGGGTTATAATTAGCCCAGTTGCTAGGGGAAAACTGAGATTCTGTAGGCATGGACTGCCAGAAGCAGCTTTCCCCTGCTGGTTGAACTGACTCCTTTGCAGGAACAAAGTGGATAGGGATGGAGTGTTTTCATGTGTTTTTAGAGGATTGCTAGAAGGCCTAGGACAGTGGTCGGCAAACTCATTAGTCAACAGAGCCAAATCTCAACAGTACAATGATTGAAATTTCTTTTGAAAGCCAAATTTTTTAAACTTAAACTATATAGGTAGGTACATTGTTTTTAACTTAATTAGGGTACTCCTAAGGCTTAGGAAGAGCCACACTCAAGGGGCCAAAGAGCCACATGTGGCTCGCAAGCCGCAGTTTGCCGACCACGGGCCTAGGATGATCTGTCTAGAATACAGGACAGAGGTCCAAAAAGAATTAAAAAATTACAAAAAGAGGATAAATGGCAAAAAATACAGTGATACAGTATGATGAGCATTTAATTAGAGAGAAGAATGGTACAAAAGCAGTATGAGAATATATAATAGCTGAGAATGTCCAAAAACAAATGAAGACTTCAAGAAACCTCAAATACCAAAATGAAAAAAGTGTACCAAAACAACACAATATAAAAAAAACTATAAATTAATAACAAAAACAAAAAAGAAAATCTGCACAAATACTTAGAAATTTTAAAGAATCTCTCAAGCCCTGACAAATCAAAGGGGAGATCAGAGCTACAAGTGAAAACCACTCAGAAAATAAAGCTAATAAGAATAATATCCAAACTGAAAGGAAAACACCGTAAGTCATGTTAAGAGAAAAAAATCACCAGCCTTAAGCAGTTTATTTTTTCGTTTAGTAATTAAAGAAAATGAATGAACCAAACATTACTCCAAAAGCTGAAAAGGACATCCACAAAAATTTCTACAGGTCACATGATACAAACAGTGAGTTTAGCAAGATTGCAGAGTACAAGGCAAACATACAAAAATAAATCATAGCTTTATAATCGGAAAGCAGTTTTTAAAAGTGTATTATTTCTGCCCTAGCCGGTTTGGCTCAGTGGATGGAGTGTCAGCCTGTGGACTGAAGGTTTGATTCCAGTCAATGGAACATACCCAGGTTGTGGGCTCAATCAATGATCAGGAGGCGGGGAAAACCAAGATGGCGGCATAGGTTAACGCCGGAGTTTGCTGCCTCAAACAACCACTTTTAAAATACAACTAAAAGACGGAACGGACATCTCCCAGAACCACAGGAACGCT
>NW_006293699.1:1138259-1138672 GCF_000327345.1 Myotis davidii
CTAGACTGCCGATAAACTTAATGAGATCTACAAGAAATCTAATGAGACCCTCGATGTTGTGATAAAGAACCAACTAGAAATTAAGCATACACTGACTGAAATAATGAATATTTTATAGACTCTCACCAGCAGACCAGAGGAGCGCAAGAATCAAGTCAAAGATTTGAAATGCGAAGAAGCAAAAAACACCCAACCGGAAAAGCAAAATGAAAAAGGAATCCGAAAATATGAAGATAGTGTAAGGAGCCTCTGGGACAGCTTCAAGCCTACCAACATCAGAATTATAAGGGTGTCAGAAGATGAGAGAGAGCAAGATATTGAAAACCTATTTGAAGAAATAATGACAGAAAACTTCCCCTACCTGGTGAAAGAAATAGACTTACAAGTCCAGGAAGCACAGAGAACCCCAAACA
>NW_006293699.1:1139095-1143878 GCF_000327345.1 Myotis davidii
GACTGAGCATCGATCTATGAACCAGGAGGTCATGGTTTGATTCCTAGTCCGGGCACATGCCTGGGTTTCAGGTTCGATCCCCAGTGTGGGGCGATCAGGAGGCAACTGATCAATGATTCTCATCATTAATGTTTCTATCTCTCTCTCCCTTTCCATTCCTCTCTGAAATCAATAAAAATATATATTTTTTAAAAAGTGTATCATTTCTGCCTGGCCACTGTGGCTCAATGGTATTAACCCATGAACCAAGAGGTCATGATTTCACTGGTGAATTCTACCTAACACTGAAGGAAGATTTTATACCAATTCTGTACAATGTCTTATGGAAGATAGAAGCAGAGGAACTACTTCCCAACTCATTCTATGAAGCCAGTATACCCTAATACCAAAAAGAAACAAAGATTTTACAAGAAAAAAAAACCAACTACATACCAATATCTCTCATGAACATAAATGCAAAAATCCTCAACAAAATATTAGCAAATCAAATTCAACAAAGTATAAAATGAATTATACACCATGACCATGTGGGATTTGTCCCAAGTATGCAAGGCTGGTTCAATATTAGAAAATCAACTACTGTAATCCACCGCATCAATAGGCTAAAATGAAAAATCACAGCAACATATCAACAGATGCAGAAAAAACATTTGCTAAAATCTATTGATTCACACACATACACACACACACCCTCAGTAAACTAGGAATAAAGGGGAACTTCATCAACTTGATAAAGAATTACTACAAAAAAGAAACCTAGAGCCAACATTATATTTAATGGTGAGAAACTAGAAGCTTTCCTAGTAAGATCAGGAGGAAGGACGGATGATTCAACACCCCTTTTCAATAATGTACTGGAAGTTTTGGCTACTGCAATAAGACAGGGAAATAAAAGGCATACTGGCTGGGAAGAAGGAAATAAAGCTGTCTTTGTTTGCAGAACATTTCTGTAGGAAATCTGAAAGAATCAACAAAAAACCTCCTGGAACTAATAAGCTATTATAGAAAGGTTTCAGGATACAAAGGTTAATATACAAAAGTCAATCACTTTCTTATATACCAGCAATAAACAAGTGGAAACTGAAATTTAAAAAATATATACCATTAACAGTAGCACCTCCCCCTCAAAATGAAATACCATTCCACCTTCATGGATTGGAAGACTCAATATTGTCAGGATGTCAGTTCCTTCCTATTTGAACTATATATCAGCGCAATACTAATTAAAATCCCACCAAGTTATTTTGTGGGTATCGACAAAGTGATTCTAAAGTTTATATAGGAACCCAGAATAGCCAACACAAGGTTGAGGAAGACCAAGGTGAGAGGACTGACACTACCTGATGCCAAAACCTCTGTGAAGCTACACAGTGGTACTGATGAGAATTAGACAAGCAGATCAATGGAACAACATGGACAGCCCAGAACCAGACCTACTAAATAAAGCTGACGTATCTCCGAGAAAGGAGCAAAGGCAACACAATGGAGAAAAGATGGTCTTTTCAACAAATAGTGCTGGACATGTAAGAACACAAAAATGAATCCAGACACAGACCTCACCCTTCATAGAAATTAACTCAAAATCAATCAGAGACCCAACTATGAAAGGCAAACCTGTAAATCTCTTAGAAGATAACAAGGAGAAAATCTATATGACCTTGGATATGGCAGGGAAATTTTAGATACAACACCAAAGGCATGATACTTAAAAGAAGTAACTGATAAATTAGACTTCATTAAAATTAAAAATTTCTGCTCTGTGAAATACAATGCCAAGGGTAATAGGAGAAAATATTTGCAAAAGACATATCTGATAAAGGACTGTTATGCAAAATATAAAAGAACTCTTAAAACTCGACAATAAGAAAAAAAGAACTTGATTTAAAAATAGGCCAAAGACTTTTAAAGACACCTCACCAGAGAAGACATACAGGTGGCAAATAAGCATATGAAAATATGTCCTTTTCTTTACTATTCTCCTTGTCCTGTGTGTTCACTAAGAAAACTGGGTAAAGACCACATTATATATGTTATCAGGAAAATGTAAATTAAAAAATAAGACACCACTACATACCTATTAGAATGGCCAAACCCAGAACACTGACAACCCCAAGTGCTGACGAGAATGTGGAGCAACAGGAACTCTCCCTCACTGCTGGTGGGAATGCAACATGGTACGACCATTTGGAGACAGTTTGGTGGTTTTTTCAAAACTAAACACATTCTCACCATATGATCCAGCAATCACGCTCCTTGGTATTTATCCAAAGGAGCTGAAAACTTATGTCCACAAAAAAACCTGCACACAAATGTTTATAGCAGCTTTAATTCATAACTGCCAGAACTTGGAAGCAACCAAAATGGCCTTCAGTAGGTGATGGATAAACAAACTGTTGTATATACATACAACAGAATATTACTCATCAATAAAAAGAAATAAGCTATCAAGCTATGAAAAGAACCTTAAATGCATATTACTAACTGAAAGGAGCCAATCTGAAAAGTCTATGGAGACAGTAAAAAGAACAGTGGTTGCCAGGGGTCAGAGGAGAGGAAGGGAAAAGTAGGCAGAACAGCGGACTTTTTTTTTTTTAGTATATTTTTATTGATTTCAGAGAGGAAGGGAGAGGGAGCGAGAGATAGAAACAACAATGTTGAGAGAGAATCATTGATCAGCTGCCTCCTGCACACCCCCTACTGGGGATCAAGCCGGCAACCCAGGCATGTGCCCCTGACCATAACTGAACCCGGGACACTTCAGTCCACAGATTGATGCTCTATCCACTAAGCCAAACTGTCTAAGGCAGAACAGAGGACTTTAGGGCAGTGAAACTACTCTGCAAGACACTATAATGATGGATACCTGTCATTGTATATTTGTGCAAATCCATAGAATGTACAACACCAAGAACGAACCTTAGAATAAACTATAGACTTAGGGTAATAATGATGTGTCGCCGAAGCCGGTTTGGCTCGGTGGATGGAGCGTCGGCCTGCGGACTGAGGGGTCCCGGGTTCGATTCCGGTTGGGGGCATGCACCTGGGTTGTGGGCACATCCCCGGTGGGAGATGGGCGGGAGGCAGCTGATCGATGTTTCTCTCTCATCGATGTTTCTAGCTCTCTATCTCTCTCCCTTCCTCACTGTAAAAAATCAATAAAATATATTTTTTAAAAAAATAATGATGTGTCAACAGAGGTTCAACTCTAACAAATGTATTATGCTGGTGGGGGGTATTGATGATTGAGGAGGCTATGCATTGTGTAGAGGTAAGAGGTATATGAGAAATTTCTGCACCTTCCACTCAAGATTACCGTGAACCATTAACTGCTCTAAAAACTATAGTCTACTTAAAAAATTAAGCTAAGGTTAAACAAAGTATCAATGTGAGCGGGTGTTCATAAGCATGTGTATACACTCACATCTACGTATTTACTAGTATATCACTAAAACGAAATAACTATTTCTCTACACAAAAAAACAACATGATATTCATCCTCAGAGCCTAGATTTTTATATCTAATCCTATTCTCCCCACTAAAAAGAACTAGGAGTCTTGGGGTATAAAGAATGGAGGATGGGCCTGAAAAAATGCTGTTACCAAAGAGCAATGCTTGCACATTTTGAGATGATATCAAAAAAGACTCAGAAGCCAATTGAAAAGAGACTTCCACTAGCTACACTCTGACAATTTGAATAAAATTATAATTAGCTAAATCATAATTAACCAATTATAACTAAAACAAGTTTATGAAGCCCTAATTACATAATGATTCTCAAAGAAAAGTGGAATTCCTCTTCTTAAGTAACTAGCACGGCATCCAAGTTTTTGTATTCATAAAGGAAAGTACAGAGACTGGTAACAGCCACCTCCAATAGAAAGACTGGATTTTCTTACCAATTAAACACAACAAATTGATCCATGGGATGGATGTCTTGCTACTTTCCCAATAACCACTAGTAAGACAGCATTCTCAACACTCACACCCCACACACCCCCTATAGAGTGCTCATTTTCATAAATACTCTTCTATTACTACAAATCATTAAAGAAATGTGTCAAGACATGGATTTTACAGGAAAAAGAGGCCTTCCAATAAACCCAGGGCCTTGAGACATGCAGAGAAGTTCAAGCCTTGCAGCCAACTCGAGCATGCTTCCACATTGACTGGAAATGTACAGAACTCTTCCCTTTGCTTGGGGTTCTTTGCAGGTTGGTAGTTTTAACAATTGTTCTTTGTCCTTTTCTTTACTATTCTCCTTGTCCTGTGTGTTCACTAAAAGAACTGGGCAAAGGCCAAGGACAAAGACAGAGTAAAAACTAATGCATTTGGCTTTATTTAACTTTAGTATAAAAGGCCAGGATGAGAAACAGATCATCCTGCGGCTGTTAAGATCTTTCACTATCCTGTATTTGCCTTGACATCCCATAGGAGATAGTGTGAGGAGATAAGTTTATTTGTGAGGCTTCAGGTAAGAAAAAAATTAAGATCCAGAATATTAGTTTTGTGATGATGTTCCAGGCACAGAAGACAAGTCAAATGCCTGAGAGAGGACTATGCTTGGTGCACTCTGAGAATAGCAAGGAGACCAATGTGGGTATGGCTCAGGGAGCAAGAGTGGAAGATGTGGTTGGACAGGCAGGTTAGTAGAGTATGAAGATCACAGTAGGGACTTTGGATTTTATTTTAAACTAGAGGCCCGGTGCACAAAAATTTGTGCACTCGGGGGGGGGGGGGGGGCCCCCTCAGCCCGGCCTGTGCCCTCTCGCAGTCTGGGGCCCC
>NW_006293699.1:1144977-1163583 GCF_000327345.1 Myotis davidii
CCGCAGGCGGGGAACACTGGAGTCCTCCGTCACTGAAGCAAGCAAGCCTCATGTTCGCGTCAAGCTGCCTGGCTGCCGGCCGCCATCTTGGCTGGCAGTTAATTTGCATATCACCCTGATTAGCCAATGGGAAGGGTAGCAGACGTATGGCTAATTACCATGTTTCTCTTTTATTAGGTAGGATATCACTGGAAGCTTTAGATGGTTGACAGAAGAGAAAGAGAAGACTCTTACTTTGGGTTTGAAAAGATCACTCTGGCTATTATGTGAAGAACAAGACTAGATTGGGGCTATAGTAAATGCTGTGAGAGCAGTTAGGAAGTTCTTACAGCCCTCCACGTGAGAAGTGGTGATGGCAAGTACTGGAGGGACAGCAGTGAAGGAGGTGACAGTGTTGTAACTAAGGCTATATTGTGAGAGTAAAACCCAGAGGACTTTCCAATGGGCTTCATACAGTAATCGCATGCTGCCTAACAATGCACAAGAGAAATGCGTGCGTAGGCAACATCTTCACTGTGTGAGCTCAAGGAATGCACCTACACCAACCTGGGGGGTGGAGCCTACTACCGTAACTGTATGTGCACACTTTCATTCGACCGACGGCACAGTAGGTGTGTTCATATCATGTCACCCCAACATGCGAGTAATTGTTGCACTACAACGTTATGATGGCCCTGACATCACTGAACATTAGGAATTTTTCAGCTAGCGTATAATATTATGAGACCACTGTTGTATGTGCCATGTGTCATTGTCAAAAACACTGTTATGTGGCCCATGATTGTATTTTTATTTCTTAAGATTTTTTAATTGATTTTTAGAAGGAGGAAGGGAGGGGGGAGAGATTTGAGGAGAGAGATCAATGTAAGAGCAGAACATCAATCCAGTCCAGCCAGTGTGCTCAGTGGTTAAGCATGGACCCATGCATCAAGAGGTCACCTGTTAGATTCCTAGTCAGGGCACATGCCTGGGTTGCAGGCTTGATCCCCAGCAGGGTACATGCAGGAAACAGCCAAAAGATGTTGATGTTTCTCATCAATGTTTCTATTTCTCTCTCCCTCTCCCTTCCTCACTCTCTAAAATCAATAAAAACAAATAAAAATTAAAAAAACACACGATCTGGCTACGTCCTGCACTCCCCCTACCAGGGATCAAACTCACAACCCAGGAATATGCCCTGACTGGGAATCAAACCAGCCCCCTCTTGGTGCAGGGGACAATGCTCAACCAACTGAGTCATACCCTGCCATGGCTCCATTATAATCGTTTTTATTTTTCCGTTGATTTTTTTAGAGAGAGTAGAAGGGCCGAAACTGGTTTGGCTCAGTGGATAGAGCATCGGCCGGCGGACTGAAGGGTCCCAGGTTCGATTCCGGTCAAGGGCATGTACCTGGGTTGCGGGCACATCCCCAGTGGGAGATGTGCAGGAGGCAGCTGATCAATGTTTCTCTCTCATCGATGTTTCTAACTCTCTTTGGTTGCCTCTTGCACGCACCCCAACCAGGGCTAGGGATCAAACACAACCCTTCGGTCCCTAGGCTGACACTCTAATCATGGAGCCATGCCCTGGCTGGTTTTGCTCCGTGGATAGAGCATCAGCCTGCAGACTGAAGGGTCCCGGGTTTGATTCCAGACAAGGGCACATGTCTGGTTTGTGGGTTCGGTCCCCAGTAGAGGGCATGCAGGACCCTCTCTGAAATCAATAAAAAATGTTTAATCATGGGGCCATCATAATCTTATGGGACCACTGTTGTTATGTGCTGTCTGTCATTGACCAAAACACTGTTATGTGGCCCATGACTATATGTTTAGCCTGAATAACACATGATGTCATTTACTGAGGTGGAAACACTGAGAGAGAAGGTTTTGGGATGATAATAAATAGTTCCACAGAGGACACATTAACTTTGAGATCTTCTTTACACATATTAAAGATGGTAAGACCCTGGACGGTTTGGCTCAGCGGATAGAGCGTTGGCCTGCGGACTGAAGGTTCCCAAGTTCGATTCCGGTCAAGAGCACATGCCTAAGTTTGTGGGCTTGATCCCCAGTGGGGGACATGCAGGAGGCAGTGGGTCAGTGATTCTCTCTCTCATCATTGATGTGTGCCTCTCTCCCTCTCCCTTCCTCTCTCTGAATTCAATAAAAAAAAAATTTTTTAGGAGAGATAAAAAGGAAGCTAAAGATATAGGTTGTGTTCGAAGCAAGAAAAGAGATGATAATATAATTTTTAGAGTCACCAGCAAATAGATAATATTTAAAGTAACTAAAATGAATGAGACCGCCTAATGTATGGGAGAATGAGCAAAACAGAGTGAAGAGAGACCAGAGAGGAAGGAAGAAGGTAAGAGGATGTGGTATCCTGAAAGTCTTGGGGTGTGTGGGTTTTGGTGGGTGTTTTTTTATTGTTTTCAAAGAGGAAGGGAGAGGGAGAGATAGAAACATCAAGATGAGAGAAAGCATCATTGATCAGCTGCCTCCTACATGCTCCCTACTTGGGATCGAGCCCAAAACTCTGGCATGTGCCCTGACTGGAAATCTAACCGAGACCTCCTGGTTCATGGGTCAATGCTCAACCACTGTGCTCAACCACTGTACCACACTAGCCAGGCCTGAAAGTCTTTTTTTTTTTTAAAGGTCCAATACTGAAGGTGATTAGCTGCAGGAAACAGTACTGTGTAGTGAAGGTGAGCATGGCAATATGACATCCTTGGTGACATTGACAAAAACAATGTCAGCAGAGTAGGAGGAAGAAAACCTGACAGAAGTAGGTTCATGAGAAAATGGTCAAAAATAAGTTGCAGCAATGTTTACTATAAAAAATGAGCAAAGAAGCAATATAGAAACTGAAAAGGGATATTTGATCAAGGGAAATTATTTGTGCTCAAATGCTCATGGTAATGACCCACCGGGAGAAGAATTCATGATGCCAAGGAAAACTGAAGGTCCGTAACAAATGCAAGGGGACAGACTCGAGGACACAAGTGTAAGATCAGCCTTACTTCATCCCATTCTGGCAACAGGGACGGTGGAATGTATAGGTAGAGATGCAAGCAGGAAAGACTTGACAGGAGTGAATGTGGAATTTCTTTCCTGGTTGCTTCTATTTTTTTCCATTGAAGTAATAAGCAAGATGATGGACTGAAGAATGAAAACAATGGGAGGACATATTAGGAGGTTGAAGAAGAGCGAAGGTGGTTCAAGAATCATCACTGATAACAGGAGAAAGAATGTCTAAGTAAAAGCGGGATGAGTGGAGGGCAGCAATCATGACCTTCTTGTGATTTGAGGTCATAAATTTAAAATGAAACTAGTTGGCAAGTTTATGGTGTTTTCCTGTCAAAAAATGCAGAATGTGGGTTTTGTTATGAAGGCAAAGCAGTGGGAGAATGGCAAAGGAATTGAGGGTACGTAAGAGAATGACTACAGGGATAGGTCAGAGAATCTGACCTGGAAAAGGATGGTAACAAACCGTGTTGGTAAGATGACCGGATTGGAGGACTCGACATGGCTGGTGTGGACATTAGGAGACAGTGAGCTGGGAAAAGAAGAGGCAGTAAGTATTTACAGGGAACAATTGTTGAAAGTGAGATTTTGGAAGTGAAACAGTAAGTGATACAATGACAAAGGCAAAAGCATGACCATAAGAAGAAGTGGCTGGGATGGGCTGGAGAATAAGATTTTTTTTAGGGCAGAGGTTCTCAACCTGTGGGTCGCGATCCCTTTGGGGGTCGAACGACCCTTTCACAGGGGTCGCCTAAGACCATCAGAAAACACATATATAATTACTTATTGTTTTTGTGATTAATCACTATGCTTTAATTATGTTCAATTTGTAACAATGAAATTGGGGGTCACCACAATATGAGGAATGTATTAAGGGGTCGCAGCCTTAGGAAAGTTGAGAACCACTGTTTTATGGCATCAAGGAGCTAAGGGTCTGGGTATTGAATAGATTATAAAAATTGGCAACAGGAGCCCTGGCCAGCGGGCTCAGTTAGTTGGGCATTGCCCCGAGCACTGAAAGGTTGCCAGTTTGATTCTGGGTGAAGGCACATGCCCAGTTTGCAGACTCAACCCCCAGAAGGGCAGCTGTCCATGTTTCTCTCTCATTGATGTTTCTATCTCTCTCTCCATCTCCCTTTCTCTCTCTCTGAAATCAATAAAAACATATGTTTTTAAATTGGCAATGGGATCCCCAGCTCGTTTGGCTTAGTGGATAGAGCGTCGGCCTGCAGACTGAAAGGTCCCGGGTTCGATTCTGGTCAAGGGCACCTGCATGGGTTGTGAGTTCTATCCCCAGTGTGGGGCTTGTAGGAGGCAGCTGATCAAGGATTATCTCTCATCACTGATGTTTCTATATCTCTCTTCCTCTCTGAAATCAATAAAAAATTAAATAAAAATTAAAAAATTCAATAAAATTGGCAATGGGAAAAGCGGAGGAGAGTAGGAAGGCAGGTGCTCAAGTGTCAGAGAATGCGGGCGAGGTCTCAGAAGGCTGCTAATCAGTGCAACCCGAGGGACTTGTGGGCCATTCTGAAATGTCACTTAGAACTTTGAAGATTTTCACCTATGAAATAACTGTATACAGTACAGAAAAAATTAAATTAAGGGGGAAAAGTCATACAAAAAATAACTGGAAAACTTATATAAATCCAAGTTTAAAGTAATATGGTGATAAATGTCCACCAAAAAGTGAAATGCAGAATTCTGATCATCCAAGCTTCCCTTCTGTCACTCTACCTGACCAGAGCCTGCTGGAAAAAGAGATGAGACTTGCAGAATATTTGAAAGCTTTCCAAGAATTGTAACTATATAATAGCAACACATTTGACACCAAAAATATTGTATGGAAAATTATAATTTAAAAGACATAGCACTTTTTAACTTTTCTCTAAACACTGCATGACATTTTATAAGCATCAAGAAGGCATTCAATTTCAGAGAAAAAGCCTGACACTGTATCTAAATTCTATTCAACGGCTGCTAAAAACATTGCCAGTGAGAGACCATCTCACACAAACATCCTCTGAATAAAGCATGGGACCTCATCCCTTTGACAACTTATAAAACCACCAACCTTGTGTAAATTTTGGAAACTGCAAAGCTACTCTATTCTACCTTTTGCAGACACCTAACAGTCCAGCAGACAGACTAGAATACATTTGGTCTCTTGTAACCTAGCACTGCACAGTATTACTATGGAACTTTTACTCTCCCCACCACACACAATCATACAATCAGCTTTAAACACACACTACAGGTTCATAACCCAGAAATATACTATGAGCTGTCATCCTAGTGGCCTAGACTTACTCTTTATTCCAGTTTTAATTTCCTTTAATAAAACATTTCTCTACAGATATTAAATAATTTCTACTAAATCAGGACTGTACTTCTCAAATTATTTCAGTACAGAAAATTTCAGAAATCAGTATACAAACAAATGCTAATTGTGCAAATTATTTACATGCATTTTCATTAAGTTCCAATACCTGTTTCCACAATATTTTCTGTTTCTGCTGTCTCCAGACCATCCATGCTGTCTTCATCTTCCACTGTAGTTTTTCCTCTACTTCGAGGCCTACAAAGAAATAAATATATATGTATAGTTAAATATTAAATTTTAAGGCTTAGAATTAAACTCAATGTAAAGCACCAATTGTAGGTACACAAAATAAACATTTCTAACATTTTACTATATTAAATAGTAATATAATACTTTACAGTCATTTCCCCCTCAAATCCTGATGTGCCTTTCACCTGCATGTGAGGACAGGCCCTGATTACTAAGTTTGTGCCATCATAACTCACTTTCTCAATTACTCTGCATTTTAGGCTTTGTTCCTGGTTTAGCTAATCTTCTGATGCTGCCCTCTGTCTACAGTCTTGGTCTTTGATCACCCAATGCAGTGGTTCTCAACCTTCCTAATGCCGCAACCCTGTAATACAGTTCCTCATGTTGTGGTGACCCCCAACCATAAAATTATTTTCGTGGCTACTTCATAACTGTAATTTTGCTACTGTAAACAATATGTAATTACTATATATGTGTTTTCCGATGGTCTTAGGCGACCCCTGTGCAAGGGTCGTTCGACCCCCAAAGGGGTCGCGACCCACAGGTTAAGAACTGCTGACCTAATGGGTTCCTTTCAAAGTTCATACACCAGGTTATACCACTATATCTAATATTAAGGAGTGAAGCCCAGACAGGTGTATTTTTTTTTAAATATATTTTATTGATTTCTTACAGAGAGGAAGGGAGAGAGATAGAGAGTTAGAAACATCGATGAGAGAGAACACATCGATCAGCTGCCTCCTGCACATCTCCTACTGGGGATGTGCCCGCAACCCAGGTACATGCCCTTGACCGGAATCGAACCCGGGACCCCCCAGTCCGCAGGCCGACGCTCTATCCACTGAGCCAAACCGGTTTCGGCAGACAGGTGTATTTTTAAGAAAGCAATACACACCCTGTCAACCACTCGAAGAGAAAAACTTCTAAGTAGTAAGCAAGATTTAGTCATATCAACCTTGCAAGTGTGATAAAATTTAACTTATAAACACTTCAGTGAAGTAAACATAAGAGCTGTGGTATCCCAATCGGGTTGCTCAGTGGTTGAGCGTCCACTCATGCACCAAAAGGTTGCTGGTTCGATTCCCAGTCAAGGAACATGCCCAGGTTGTGGGCTTGATCACCAGTGAGAGGTAGAGGTGGTATAGGAGGCAGCTGGTCGATGTTGATGTTTCTCTCTCATGGATGTTTCTCTCTCTCTCTCCTTTCTCCCTCCCACTTCCTCTCTTTTAAAAATCAATAAAAACATTTTTTTAAAGTGTTGTGGTAAAATGGGATTCTTTGACCGAAGCAATTAAAAAAAACTAATGTCTTTAAATTTTTTCATGTCTTGTAAATAAGGGATAGAAATGAGTCAAAAAATTGAAACAAATAAAAAACATGACATTACATATTTTAAAAACTTAGAAACTGGCAAAGCAGTATTCAGATTTCAGCACATTAAATTATTACTTAAAAAGAAAAAATACAAATGAACTCAGTATTTAGTTGAGAAGCATTAAAAGAATTAAAAAATAAGAAATAAAGCATTGATATGGAAAAATAAAGCAAAAGGCTGTTTTAAACAGTAGGAAATCCATTTAAATCTTATTTAGTACACTCAACAATTAAAACAAGTAAAGGAGATATAATAATTTTTAAGTAAGAATTTTTAAGAGCTTGGAGAGGATGCGGAGAAAAAGGAACCCTTCTGCACTGCTGGTGGGAATGCAGACTGGTGCAGCCACTGTGGAGAACAGTATGGAGCTACCTCAGAAGACAAAAAATGGAACTCCCATTTGACCCAGTGATCCCACTATTAGGAATATATCCCAAGAAACCAGAAACGCCAATCAGAAAGGATATAATGCACCCCTATGTTCATAGCAGCACAATTCACCATAGCTAAGATTTGGAAACAGCCTAAGTGCCCATCAGCAGATGAGTGGATTAGAAAACTGTGGTACATATACACAATGGAATACTATGCTGCGGTAAAAAAAAAAAAAAAGGAAAAAAAAATTTTAAGAGCTAAAGTGTTCAAAGTCCCAATGGGTTTTATAAATGAATTATTGCACACTGTCAAAAGGTCATCTCTACCCCAAAAATACAATTAAAAAGAAACACCTGAACCAAAACCCTAATAAATATAGCAAAAAATATATAGATTAAAAGAAGTATTGCCCGAACCAGGGTGGCTCAATTGGTTGAGCATCATCCCATGCACCACATGGTCCCTGGAGTTCGATTCCCCATCGGGCACATACCCGTGTTGTGGGCTCGATTCCCAGTAGGGGGGTGTAGGAGACAATCATAGATATTTCTCTCCCTCTCCATTCCTCTCTCACAAATCAACAAAAACGTATTTTCAAAAACCTAAAAATATGAGTAAATATAATCAAAATACAAGCATGATTTAATATTAGAAATCTGTCAATATAACATACAAAGTCAAACAGCCGAAACAGCATCATTTCAAATTTCATGAGGGGAGGGGAGAAAGAGGCAGAACTAAATATGAGATTTCAAAGACTTAATGTCCATATTAATCTTATAAATTAAAACTAATCTGCCAAAGCCGGTTTGGCTCAGTGGATAGAGCGCCGGCCTGCGGACTGAAAGGTCCCAGGTTCGATTCCGGTCAAGGGCATGTACCTGGGTTGCGGGCACATCCCCAGTAGGAGATGTGCAGGAGGCAGCTGATCGATGTTTCTTTCCCATCGATGTTTCTAACTCTCTATCCCTCTCCCTTCCTATCTGTAAAAAATCAATAAAATATATTTTTAAAAAAAGAAAAAAAAACTAATCTGAGTTCCTAAAATAATACAGGAGACTTCTACTTAAAGTTACATGGAATTAAGAATATTCAAAATTACACTCAAGCCATTAACAAGAAAACCAGAAAAAAATATAAGAAACAGCCATTATCAGACACTGGACAACAGGCAGGGACAGGACTGGAGTCCCTGAACAAAGGTAAATAAACAAGGCGAGCTCTGCTACCACAAAAGCCGTCTGCATGGAGTTAATTTTTTTTAAAATATATTTTATTAATTTTTTACAGAGAGGAAGGGAGAGAGATAGAGAGTTAGAAACATCGATGAGAGAGAAACATCGATCAGCTGCCTCCTGCACATCTCCTACTGGGGACATGCCCACAACCCAGGTACATGCCCTTGACCAGAATCGAACCTGGGACCTTTCAGTCCGCAGGCCGACGCTCTATCCACTGAGCCAAACCGGTTTTGGCTGCAAGGAGTTAATTTAAACTGCACCAGAGAGTGGCACTCGGAGACGGGCAGTTGTGCTGAAAAGGGGAGACAAATCATCAGTCCAGGAGGCTAGAAGAGGTTACAAATTATGGGACAGAACTGCTGTGCTGTGTAGTGGAAAGAGCTCTCCAGAACCCTGCAGGAGGTGACCTGTGAGTTTTTATCTGCATACGCACCTGTATAATTGTGCTGTAAAACCCCATAAGGCTGAACAAGAACGCCTTCAGAAGAAGGACAACTATAGGCGAGTTGCAATACAAGCAAGCCCCAAAGTTCACAGAGTGCTAAGAAAGACCTCATTGACTATGCATTCAGTAGAGACCACAGTGGAACGCATCTTCAGGAGTAGGGCTAACAAATGCTATTCTAGACCTAAAAGAGCTGACGAGTAAGTCTCAACAGAACCAAATGATCCACAACTAACTTCCCTGACAGGCAAGAAAAAAAGTTCAACACTTACGAAAGCATTACAATAAAATCTAGCTGTTAGCAACCACAAAATCACAATATGAGGAATCCAATAAAATTTTACAAAGCAGCAAAAAAAAAAAAAAGTCAGTCATAATCAGAATAAAAATCAAAGAATAGAAACAGAAAACAACAAAAATGATAAAAGGGACAAGACTGGACATTAAACCAGCTATAGCAATATGCCTCATATGCTCAAGAATGTAATAGAAAATGAATATGAGAGAAATAGAAGATATTAAATATAAACAAAATGGAAGTCATAGAGGTACATTAAAAGATAACCTCAGCATTGGCCAGTGTTGCTAGATGGTTAGAGCATCAGCCCTCACACCTAAGGGTCTCAGATTCAATTCCCAGTCAAGGGCACATACCTGGGCTTCGGGTTCGCTCCCTCCCAGCAGGAGGCAATCAATTGATGTCTCTCTTACATCAATATTTTTTCTCTCCCTCTATCTAACTTTCTCCCCCTCTCTTCCTCTTTTCCTACCTTCCACTCAACAACAAAAAGATAACATCTAATAAAAAATTCACTTTGAAAGATTAACATCTGATTAGAAATAGCAAAACAAAGGTAACTGACCTTAAAGACATAGCAAAAAAAAAAAAAAAAATCTATCCAAAATTAAAGGACAAGTGAAAAAGGACAAACAGCTACAGGTGGCTTTACTGATAAATTCTATTAAACATTTAAGAAATAATACTAATCCTATACTATCTTCAGGATGTACTGGAGGAAGGAATACATCCTAACTCATTCTATGAAGTAGGCATTACGCTGACAGCAAAATCAAAGACATAACAACATCCATCATGAACAAAAATCCTGTTTCACAGAATTTTAAAAAGGGCATTCTACCACCCATTTTCCCTGATATTAAAATTATCATGCCAAATCAAACTAAGAAAAATGTAAGAAAAAAATTACAGCCTGTCTTTTCACTAAAAACATACAAAAAATCTCAAGCAAGGGGCTCCAGTTCTATATATGATTTAGAAATATGCCACTCACTGAATGCAAATGTAAAACATGAAAATAATATATGGAACAACTATTTTGAGTTTCCTTAACCAGTTAACTATCATGCATCCAAAACGCAAACCATCTCCACACGCCACAATATTTTGAATTTAATTAAAAAAATCAATTTGCAATGAATATTATAAAAATAAATATATTCCAATTCGGATGTTCTTAAATGTTTTCAGCTGAAAATTCTCACAAAAAATAATTTTAAAGTTGGTCAAGGCTGCCACTTAGGGAAAACATTTTTTTTATAGGCGCACGTGGCATGTGGGGAAGGTCCACTGCTTGCATCTACAGATGCTTATGGCGTACAATGGGTTAAAAATACATAACACGCCCAGCCGGTGTGGGTCAGTGGTTGAGTGTCGACCTATGAACCATGAGATCACGGTTCAATTCCCGGCAGAACATATGCCCAGGTTGCAGCTCAATCCCCAGTAGGGAGCATGCAGGAAGCAGTCATTCAATGATTCTCTCTCACCATTGATGTTTCTATATCTCTCCCTCTCTGAAATCAATAAAAATATATTTTAGAAAGGAAAAAAAAATCCTAACAGCAGGTTGATCGGGAACAAACACCAAAATGCAAAGTATTGCCAAAATGTCACCGACTTCACTGTTTTACCTCTCCAGTATCCCCTGTACTGAATGAACTCAATGCAGTTTGAAACCTAGAAGAGCGTGGAGTGGAGGTGTGAGCGCCTGAGCTGATCTGCAACCTGTCCATGGTGGGCCTGACCCTAATCAGTACAACAAGACTTTCCGAAGTGAACTAACAGATGTCCATCCAGCAAGGTCCCAGGGTGACTGCTTGGCGCTGCACACACAGTAGAGGCAGACAGCATCTGTCACATGCCCATGAGACAAGTGATCGTTTTCTCGTTGGCTTCTTTGGACATAACACTCTCCTAAAACTTCTCCCATATTTTTCCTTCTGCTGGTTCCGCTTCCTCTTTGTTGACCTCTAAATGGTAGAGTGCCCAGGGCTTGGGCACAAAGCCTCCCTCCACACACAAAGGCTCATTCCCTGGGCAATCTCACCCAGTCTCTTGACATTTATACTGTTATTGACCCAAATTCCTCCACTCCCTACCTGTCTACTGGTAACTCATATTTAACTGTCTACCCAACAGCTCCATTTGGATTCAAACAAGCATTTCAAAGTTAACATGTCAAAAACCAAATCTGATTCCACACTTGCTCTTTCTCCAGTGTTTCCTATCTCAGTAAAGAGTGACACCAATCACCCAAGTAGCTCGGCTTCATAATTTTCGATTCCTCTCTCTCATGCCTCATATATCACATCAGCAAATCCTGTCAGCTCTACCTTCAAGACATGTTCCGGTTACACTGTGTTACACTGTCAACAGCCTAATGTCACCATAGGTTTTTGTTACTATTACAACTGGGAATTATGTAACTCACCTTTACTGAGTATTTAGTATGTAAGAGACACTCGTATTACTATCTCTATTTACATTTGAAAAAGTGAAGCTCAGAGAAGATAATGGCTATGCCCAAATTTAATGGCTCTAGCTCCATAGCAATGCATTCTTAACCACTGATGATACTGCAATTAGTGGCCTCCGTTTCCACTCTCACTGGCCTATAGGCTCTCCGAACAATTATTAATGATAATTTAAAACCTTAAATTAAATCAGGTCACTTGTCCTTCCTCTCAGTGGCTACTCATCACACCTAGAAAAAATCCTCCACGGCCTACGTGATGTGGCTGTCCGGGTTCCCTCCGAGGTCATGTATGAGCACACTCCTCCTTCCACACCACGGCCCTGCTGTACTGCCCTTTCATAAACACACCGAAGATGTTCCCCTTTAAAGACTTTGCATAGTTACCTATTGTTTTATCAATCTGTCTCTTCAACTGGAATGAAATGTCCATGAGTGTCAGAACTCTGTTCTATTCAATACCACACTTCCAATGCCTAACAGTACCAGCCGTATCACAAGCACTCAAAACAGGCTTTGCTGAATGAACACAACAGTTCTACAACTCGGAAGGAAAATATACATTTAATAACAAGAATTGAGATAGCTACCTAACCATTCTAAAGATGCAAATTATAGCCCGGCTGGTGTGGCTCAAAGGTTGGGTGTTGACCCAGGAACCAAGAGGTCACCAGTTGGATTTTTAGTCAGGGCACATGTCTGGGTTGCAGATTTGATCTCCAGTAGGGGGTGTGCAGGAGGCAGTTTCCCTCTCATTGATGTTTCATTCTTTCTATCCCTCTCCCTTCCTCTCTCTATAAAATTCAATAAAAACATATTTTAAAATATAAAATAAAATAAAGATGCAAATATAATTCTGCTAGACACTGAGCAGAAAAATAAAATTTCATATGGGGTCTAACTTTGTTTGTTTATTTATTTAATCCTCACCTAAGGATATGTTTATTGATTTAGAGAGAGAGAAAGGGGGTGGGGAGAGAAAGATCAATGTGAGAGAGAAACATGGATCAGTTGCCTCCCATAAGCATCCTGACCAGGGATCAAACCTGCAACCTTTTTGGTATACAGGCCAATGTTCCAAATAAGCCACCTGGCCAAGGACTGGGGTCAAACTTTAAAAGTAAGCCATGTAACCTAATACTAAATGTTTGTCATTAAGGTAAAGAAAGAAAAAATAAGAACTTTTAATACCACAAGGGAACAGACAAAACTGTCATCATTGGCAAATAACACCACCAACATCTATTAGAAAACACAGGTTAATTAACTGAAAAGTGAAGAGTTCTCGAAGATTGTCAGATCTACATGGTAATAAAAACATCAACAACTTTCCTGTACTTCATGCTGTACAAACAGCAGCGATAATCATTTCAAATGCAATGAAACAATCAAGTTACTAGGAATCACTTCAATGAAAAATATAATAAACCTATTCATGAACATAAAGGAAAAAAAACAACAGAGAAAACCTAATATAAAAAGGAACAAAGGATTCAAATAATCCATGTGTAGACAAAAATTATTCAACCTAGAAATATGACAAAGTGTTCAACTTCACCAAGTAATCAGGGAATTCAAACAGTGAGATGGGAAATAAAAATTCTGATACTACCCAGGGACAGTGGGAACACAGAAGAGACAAAGACTCACACATAACAGCTGCAGGGGTGTGAATACTGTGCAGTGGTCGGTAAACTGCAGCTCGCGAGCCACATGCGGCTCTTTGGCCCCTTGAGTGTGGCTCTTGCACAAAATACCATGTGCGGGTGCGGGTGCGGGTGCGTATGTACAGAGCAATTGAAACTTCGTGGCCCATGCATACAAGTTGGTATTTTGTGGAAGAGCCACACTCAAGGGGCCAAAGAGCCACATGTGGCTCATGAGCCGCAGTTTGCTGACCACTGGTATAGTGTATACTGGAAGGCAATTTAGCAATACATATCAAATATAAGATATTCACATCATTTGCTCTGTCAGTTTCATGTCTAGAACTCTACCCAACTTCACGTGCATAAATATCTAGATAATATATATATGAGGACATTCACTATAGAACGAACAACATAAAAGCTGGTTGAGGGGATACTGAAAGTATGTGCTAGGCCCTGACCGGTTTGGCTCAGTGGATAGAGCATCGGCCTGCGGACTGCAAGGTCTCAGGTTCGATTCCGGTCAAGGGCACGTACCTGGGTTGCGGGCACATCCCCAGTAGGGAGTGTGCAGGAGGCAGCTGATCGATGTTTCTCTCTCATCGATGTTTCTAGCTCTCTATCCCTCTCCCTTCCTCTCTGTAAAAAAGTCAATAAAATATATTAAAAAAAAAAAAGTATGCACTAACAATTTTAGAATTTTCAGTCTCTGACCACTACAAACAATAAGGAAGCCCTATTTGTACTAATAAAGACAGACCTCTAAGACATCGTTTAATGAGAAAAAGTGCGTTACAGAATATACATGATTCCATGAAAGTTTTGTAAGTGTACATGCATGTATAAATAAGCATTTGTGCTTTATAACCATGTGTGTTTACACACCAAAAACACACAGCAAAACAGAATGACAGGCACTAAACTGGTAACAGTGCTCTCCTCTGGAGGCATGAAGGAAAACCGAGGGCCAAGGAAGGGCCTTTAGACACCTGGTGAGTTCTTTATAAAGAGCATACATTCATCTATAATTTATAGTGGGGGAAGGGTTAAAAGATGTTTTTCCTTGGGCAACATTGGGAGAGCGCTTTATCTTTTATGCTCTAGTAGTTTAGGAATTATTTCTAATCCCACTCTATATAACAAACCTTCCAAAATAATGTATCTCACGACAGTCCTTAGGAGTCATATGCAAAAATAAAGGAATAGTTTATGGTGTTTGGGGTTTGTTTATAATAATAGTTAGAAATGCCTCTGTGATTAAAGCCTTTGGCCTGATTTTCAACCTGTGATACTTGTAACCATTAGGAGACCACATAATACCAAACCACCAGAAAACTGAAAAATTGTGCCAATCATTCAGATTATTAAAAAAAGAAAATCTCTGTGACTATTTTGTTCAATAATTTGACATCTATCTTGTGTATGAACATATGTATATAAAATACATACCTACACAACAAAAATTAAGTCACTCATTACTGTTCTATGGTCAGAATATAACTTGCCCTTTAACCCACCTAAAATATGTCACTTACTGAATAATATTAAATAATTTTTCTTAAAAGTATTACTAATACAGTAGTGTTTTTTAAAGAGAAAAAAACAACCATATTCTCAATAGAAAAACAAAGAATAAATAATATGACCAGCAATTTTAAAAAATGAAATGGACTTCAAACACAAAATATTCAACCTCACTAACAATTTTAGAAATGGAAATTAAAGCAAAGAGATATCATTTTACAAATCAAAAGAGCAAAGGGTGATAATGCCCTCATCTGGACATGTTATAGGAAAATATGCTAGAGTATGAATGTAAATTGGACAACCAAACAGACAATATCCTAAATACAGAGCATATAGAATGCAGCTCTTATTTAGTCTCTTGTGTCAAAAGGTTTTAGAGGAAAATCATCCGGTATTATAAAGACTGAAATGTCATGCAAGTAATTGTCAGGGTAAATCTGTGTAGCAATAGGATATTATAGGCAAAAAAAAGGGAAAACATTAAGAGTTTGCAATACATAGCTAATAATCATCACAGCAACTCAAAATGGGCATAATAATTAAATGACATCGTCCCTCTACATTGTAAGTACAGTCGGATACATTTACAGCTGATAATTACATACAGAGTGTCAACAGGTATGACTGTTTAGCTAAATTTAGGTTTTACAAAGACTTGAACATTTGGAGTGAGGAGGAATTACATATCATAATTACCATAAATAAAACTTCCTAATAAATACCTAAAGACACTGTTTTTATTGTTTATCTTTACCACTCTGCAACTGAAGAATTTACAGTAGTATACAGAAACTATCTATATAAAAGCCTAAGCAACTATCGCAACCAAACGGACAACCGAACAGGCTGCGTGGGGCAACCCGGCTGGCAGGGGGGTCAGTTAGGGGCGACCAGATCAGCAGGGGCGGGGGGGCAGTGAGGGGCAATCAGGCCAGCAGGCAGAGGTGGTTAGGGGCGATCCGGCAGGCAGGGGGCAGTTAGGGGCAATCACGCAGGCAGGCAGGTGAGCGGTTAGGAGCCAGCAGTCCAGGATTGTGAGAGGGATGTCTGGGATTAGAGAGGGTGCAGGCTGGGCTGAGGGACACCCTCCTCCATGCACAAAGTTCGCGCACTGGGCCACTAGTTTTCAATAATAGACAGTTGTGAAGCTTGAGCATTTGTTAAGAATGACAGTTCAAAAAACAGAAATACAAAGCACAAGGAAGAGCTCCATGCAGAGATCAATTTTTCAGAAGGGCCTTGAATTAAAAAATTCCAAACTAAACTCACATCCATTTTGTTTACCTGAAATTTTTTAAGTAAGACTTCTTGCAGGGAGGGGTACATGGGAACTGTACTTTCTGTGCACTTCTATAAACCTAAAACTATCCTTAAAAATTAAATCTATTTTTTTAAATGTATTGAGCCATTTTTTAAAAACTCCTTGTGGTCTAATAAACTATTTCCAAAATAACTTTTTGTGGTGAAATATAGAAGAACAGGATAAACAAAAGCACAAAAATCAATGCAGGAAAAGGACATTTTTTACAAAGGATCAAGAATCAAAACTGCACCAAATTTCTCAGCTGAAAATTGAAAGTAGAAAACAAACATGGAGGGGAGGAAAGGATTTAACAAATAATGAGTATAAAATAAAATGATAGAAATATCTCCAGCCTGGTTGGTGTGGCTCAGTGGTTGAGCATCAACCTATGAATCAGGAGGTGATAGTTCGACTCCCGGTCAGGGTACATGCCAGGTTGCAGGCTCGATCCCCAGTGTGGGGCATGCAAGAAGCAGGTGATCAATGATAACCTCTCATCATTGATGTTTCTATCTCTCTCTCCCTCTCTGAAGTCAATAAAAATATATTTAAAAATAAGAAATATCTCCAAACACATCAATAGTTATAAATTATCAATAAGCAATGATTATAAAACATGTAAAGTCCTCAGCAGAAAAACAAAAATTACCAGACTAGATCTGTCGACAAAACAGTTTTAAACTATGAAGAGACATCTAAGCATAAAGGCAAAATATAGTGGAATATAAAGTTAGAGAAAAAAAGGTTTAAAAGGTGTTCAATCTGCCCAGCCGGTGTGGCTCTATGGCTGAGCGTCATTGACCTATGAACCAGAAAGTCATGGGTTCAATTCCCGGTCAGGGTACAAGCAGGGGTTGCAAGCTCAATCCCCAGTAGTGGGTGTGCAAGAAGCAGTTGATCAATGATTCTCTCTCATCATTGATCTCTCTCTCTCTCTCTCTCTCTCTCTCTCCCCCCCTTCCTCTCTGAAATCAATAAAAATATATTTTGTTATGGTAAGTATTCAATCTCAGAAACCATCAGAAAAATGATATCTACAACAATATTAAGATATTTCTCACCTACTATATTGGGAATGTTTTAAATCTGATCGTAAATCTGGTGTAAAAAACAACAACAAGCAAAAAAACTACAGCAACAGGGACTTCTCAACTTTTACTAAAGGAAGCATGCATTGGTGCCATCGTTTAGAAAAACACTCAGCATTACCCAGTAAAGTTGACATGTACATACCTTAAATGCATGGCATGGTTTTAACCATAACTGAGAGTAAGAGATTTTAAATTATGACCAAGCACATATATAAAATTCCATATAAAAGTAAAACTATCTTTCAAAGTGGGGGGCAAATTTGTGAAAAATAAAACTGAGGTTTTTGTACCAGCAAAAGATGCCAACCAGTTAACTCTAAAGATTCAGGAAGGAACTTTCCATAAGGAAAATCTGAGACCTAAGAGGGAATGGACAAACATGGACTAACAATAATGTCTGATTTCGGGGGCTCCCAAAGGACTGAGACAATGTACAACAAGAGCATGTGAGGCAGGAGGCAGGGTAGTCCTAAGGGAAGCATTTGACATGGTTATCATTCAGAGTAAAATGAATTACTGATTCATGTTCCGTTTTAGATATATATTTATGCTAATATTTCTAGAGTAGACACAAAAACAATGCAGATAGAATGGGTAACTACCAAAGGGGAAGCATGGAATAAAAAAATAAATTTCAATCCAGAAGTGAAAATGAATACACAGCAGTTATGTATATGAACAGAGATGAATCCCACCAAAGGAGAAAAGCAAGTTGCAGAAGACTGTATACTAACCACATATACAATATACCTGGTATTATTCCACTAAGACAAAGTTTAAAAGCAGGCAAACTAAGCTTAACTTATGTAAGAATACATATAGACATGGTTTTTAAAAACTATAAGGACCAAGAAAATGTTAAACACAAACTTCAGTGTGATTACTCTGGATGGGAAGTCGGGGTGTGACCAAGGAGAGGCATTTAGGGGACTTCAAAAAATATTGGGTAACATTATATTCTTAAACTACAAGGGAGGTAACACAAGTGCTTGTTATTTTTTAAACTAAACTATATATAATCCTATCTAATAATAGACAAACATGGTAATTAACCATACTTCCGACATGCTTCCCATCGGCTAATCAGGGTGATATGCAAAATAACTGCCAACCAAGATGGCAGCCAGCAGCAGGGCAAATGAAGCGAACATGAGGCTTGGTTTCCCCGGCGATGGAGGAAGCCAAGTTTCCCGCCTGCCCTGGCTGGCTGTGGCCTCCGCTCAAGGCCACAAAGTTTCAATTATAGGA